>NW_026946888.1:0-346482 GCF_910591565.1 Cydia splendana | reverse complement strand
GAATAAAACACTTAGCTAAATGGATAAAGAACGTTGGATTCTATAAGCTTTCAGAATAATCCTTCAGGTATAAGCCTTCAGGAACGTGGCGAGTTAGGCACGAGGTTGGCTAACGAGTACGTCCGATCTCTAGCGCGGTCCGATCAAGAAAAACACCAGCGGCGGAGCCTCGCTGCTCCAGTGCTCCCGCCTCAACGTCAAGTTGGTCAACCTGCTTGACCAGTCTACCAACATAACGACAAAAATGCCAACTCGTGCCTACGTTCACCCAAGAGAAACCTCATGACGTTCCAAAGCCTTCTACCTGTCATCTTAGTTCAACAACACGCCAATAGATGGCGTTACTCTCTACGTTATGAATTTCGTTACAACTTCCAAACAGCAAACATTGCTAGTAGCCAAACATTGCTAATCAATTGTATACAGGCGTGTAAAACTATGAACTGTCACGCTGCAATACGTCCTTCTGGAGTCACGCCCCGACAAATATATTACTTAACATCAAAAGAACTCTGCACACACAGGTCAGGTAGATACTGCTCTCAACGAAACCTGTCGACTGATCACCGGGTGTCTTAAACCTACCAAACGCGATCATCTCTATCAAATGAGCGGAATCGCTCCTCCTCACATACGTAGAGACTTCTTAGGTTAACTGTATTCATGAAGCCTATTGAGAGGAATACAGTAAAAACATTATTTCCTTCGTATTTGGGTACCTACGGTTCCTCATTCACTGTTAATACCCGGCAAAATACACAGAAACTGTAACTATAACGGATGAAAATAGATTTTACCTAGTAATAAAAAATATTCGAATATTCGAAACCTGAGCGGCCGAATATTCGAATATCAAAACAGGTCGAATATTCGACATATTCGAATATTCGAATATTCGAATTGCAAGCCCTAGTAGAGACGTGGCAACCGCTGTAGAACGCGCAAAACAACTGCGTGATTCCCGACACCCACTACATTCGCATACTCCTATAACCGGCAGGCTGAAGTCACGCAGGAGTTTTGTCACCAATCCAGCCCTCGTGTACCAAACGCCACAAGAGGCCCGTCTCGTAGCATGGAAATCGCAGCTCAATGAAGACTCGCTAAACATAACACCTAACAAGCGCTTACCACCTGGCGCAAAAGAAAAATGGGTGACCTGGAAGTCTCTAAATAGACTAAGATCGGGAGTTGGCCGATCCAAAGACAACCTCCTGAAATGGGGAATCAACCCAGGACAAAGTGATGCACTATGCGAATGTGGCGACCTACAAACAACGCAACATATGATGCAGTGTTCCCTGTGTCCAACTATGTGCACTACAGAAGACCTCATAAGAGCTACCCCCCGGGGGTTGGTGGCAAAATATTGGCAAAATACAATTGAGTTATGATCCCTTCACACGATAAGAAGAAGAAGAATCAAAATAACATCCTCTAGAAACTAAATTATTACTTGATAATTTTACAACCATTTTCATAGGCTTCATACTACACGCTTAAAATATAATTATACTTGCTACACTCATATATATATTTAATGCCGTGATTAAGTTCAGAATGCAATATACTCATCTTTAAAGATGTTCACAGTGTAATTTATAACTTTTCATATTTATGTAATTATTTTATCAAATCAACCATCTAGTACGTAATAATTTATCAATACATGAAAATTGAAGTTTCGACATATAATTGAATCTAAAATAAATAATTATAATTCAATCATGACCCTTTCAAGTATACAGATTTATTAAACGTTGGGAGCTGATATATTATCTGAATCTGCGCGATTTTCAGACTCTGATTCTGAAGTTTCAAGATCCCTACTAAATGCTAGCCAAGGTTTTAGCTTATCTATTGCCACTATATTTTCATATCTACGATGACCACGCTTGCATGTTAATGGAGTGTCTTCTATCAAGAAACGATCGTTAGGTAATACTTTCGAAATTCGGTATGGGCCTTGAAATTTAGCAGCCAATTTTTTTGATTTACCATCGCTAGGTACCTCTCGTCTAACTAAGGCATTTTCTGAATAAATGAGATCTACTCTGCGCCTAGAGTCGAACCTTGCTTTGTCTTTTTCTTGTTGCTGTGCTATACGTTTTCCTGCCTCTATCCTAATCTCCTGTACGTCCTCTACTGTACCCTCTCTAGTATCGTCTAATACTTCACTCAAAACATTTTCAGAGCTGCAGTTAACGTTAAAAGCAAAGAGGACCTCTGAGGGGCTTTTCCCTGTTGTTTTGTGTAAAGTAGTATTAAGTCCCACTTGAATATCACATATGTACTCATCCCAGTTTTTATCATCTTTGTCGCTTGCTTTTGTGGATAACGCACTGAGGATGGTCCTGTTGTACCGTTCACATTGTCCGTTAGCTCTAGGGGTCGCTACTGCATTTAATATGTGTTTAATATTTTTTTCTTTTACGAACGAACGAAATTTGTTGCTAGTAAATGACGTTCCTCTATCCGTTATTAGTTTTGTTGGTGCCCCAAAGCAACTTATGTGTTCTTTTGGCGCCCAAATAGTAGTAGAAGTTTTAGTATCCCTTACTGGTTTGATATTAGCGTATTTGGTGAACCCGTCAACGATTACCAAAAGATAACAGTTTCCCCTTTTGCTTCGTACAAACGGACCCAAATGTCCGCATGTATTGTGTGAAACGGTACTTCTGGTTTTGGAATTGGATGCAATTCCCCTTGTTTTTTGCCGTTTGTATCTTTGTTTCGAGCGCATTCCAAACATGATCGTACATATTTCTTTGCGAATTTCCTAATTTTCGGAAACCAATAAGTTTGTTGTATACGTCCTAAAGTCTTGTCGAACCCGAAATGTCCTATATCGTCGTGATACATTTTAGCAATTTGCCATCGCACGCCCTTAGGAACAACCCATCTAATATCACTGTCCTCTTTACCTACAATACGGCACACCTTGCCATTCTTTATTTTATAATTGTTAACGGTTTCTTTGAACTGATTAGAAGCTGGATCACTAAGTATTTCTTTAATACGTAATATTTTGTCATCACTATTTTGAACCGTGGTGATCCAGTCCTCCGTACCAACTGTAAGTACTTCTAAAACATGGGGCTCTTCCCTGGCTTCCCCTACCGGGTTCCTACTTAAAGCGTCGGCATGTATTATTCTTGATCCGGGTCGATACTCAATGTCACAGTCAAATTCTTGTAATTGCACCCACCAACGCGCTATTCTAGGTACAAGGTCTCGCTTAGATAAAGTCGTCCTCAATGCGTTACAATATGTTATGATTTTAAAAGGGATACCCAGTAAGTAAACTCGAAACCTATTAAGAGATGCAACTACTGCGAGGGTTTCCAGTTCGAACGAATGGAATTTACGTTCATCTGGTGTAGTTTTCTTACTGACACGAAATACGAGACTGGTCTAAATACTCCCGAGTCATCCTTTTGCAATAAAATGTCGCCTACCCCAAATTTACTAGCATCAGTGTGGACTTGCGTTTCTCTCTTGGGGTCATAGAGGGCTAAAAGTGGCCTTTGGGTTAAATGCAATTTTATGGCTTCAAAAGCCTTGTCTTGTTCGGGTCCCCAAGCAAAATCAACATTTTTTTCAGAAGGTCTGTTAAAGGTCGTGCTAATGTCGCAAACCCTTGGACAAATCTCCTAAAGAAACTAGCGAGGCCAAGGAACTGCTGTAACTCACGTGGATTTTTCGGGACAGGAAATTTTGAAACCGCCTCACCTCAGTCTTCCTCTGTCCTGGCTTAATGCCGTCTGCGTTAATCTCAAATCCTAGAAACTCTACGCTATCCATGAAAAAGTGGCATTTTGACAACTTTAGGGTGAGCCCCCCCTGCCGAAGCAGGGAGAGGAATTCCCTCAGGCGGTCTAGCCCTTCTTAAAAAGAGTGTGCTGGGATTAAAATATCATCCATATAAACAAGAGCATACTTTATTTTGGCCTCTGCTAAGATTTTATTGATTGTTCGTTGAAAAACAGATGGGGTTCTATGGGGATTTGGTAGTAACCGGACGCGAGGTCTAATGATATGAATACGCTATTTCCGGCTAATCTGTCAAGTTGGTCATCAATCAAAGGTAAAGGGTAATGGTCCTTTTTTGTGCATTTATTAAGAGCCCTATAATCTACGCACAGACGTTTTTCGCCTGTCTTCTTCTTGACCAATACAATTGGACTGGCGTATGGAGATGAGGACTCCTTTACGATCCCGGCATCAACCATTTCTTGGACCATATCATTGACTAATGTTCTCTCGCTTTATGACATTCCATATGGTCTATAGACTACCGGCTCAGAATTATTAAGTTCTATCACCATCTCGCCTGCCTTAGTGAAACCTATGTCTTTCACCCCGGATGAGAAGCAGTCTGCAAATTCGGAAAGTAGCTCTTTTAGTTGCTGCCGTTCTGTTGTGGTCATTTGGCTTCCACATTGAAGACTCGTCAAAACCGTTCTCATCAAAAGACACCGAACATACATTACGCTCCTTTACAATTGGGACAGAACGGGTTAGTAGAGAGGCCTTCTTAAACGAGATGGAATAGCTACAAATATTTTGAACAAGTAAGTGCCCTACTCCATTTACTACTTTGTATTCGCCGGGGAGCAAATAGTGTTTATTATCATCTGTGCCTCTAATAGTACCGTTTACAAATACCTGCCCTGTATACTTATTTACAGATTCAACTGGGATAATGGATATCTGTCTCGATTGAATGGTAAGGTCATTGAGAACCGTTAAATATATTTTTGTTTGACTATCTTTTTCAAAGAAGATTTGATCGGGGGTCTTAATAATTGTGATGTGAGGTAATTCAGTGAACGTAAACCCAAGACCATTATAACCTCAATCACAGAATAAGTAATAGTATTATCATACAGAACGGACACGCACCGCCCCGCCCCGACTCGGATTACCTCGCCCCGCGACTGAGTTCTGACGGACTCCTGACATACGCTCAGTTCGGCTAGCGCATAGTCTAATAAAACATTGGTCTTCTATTCCCAGAGTGACACAGGCCTACGTCACAATAACATGGCCGCTATATATAGCGCTATCGCATATTAGTGTTGTATATATATATAGAGCTGGCAACTCAGCAGCAGTCTCCCGCCATTATGAGCATCTGTCAATGTCATGATATATATTCGGGTCGTCTGAAATAAAGCGTTTGCTTATCGAATATGATCTGGTCGTATTAATTAATTACACCAAGTTAATTAGCGATATAACATTGGCGACGAGCTCGAAACGATCCACATTAGAGAATGCAACTGTGTGAAAGTTGTAAATAAAAAGTGTATTACGTGTTACCATAATACATGTGTCGGCTTAACCTCCAAACAATTCAATGTTGAAATCGGTTGAAAATCTGATTCAAGCTGGAAAGAAATCTTGGATTCAAGAAAAAACTAAGCCAGAATTAGTAGAAATAGCTAATTATTTAGCTCAAACATCGATATTTTCGGTTGAAAACTCGAAGATTGATGAAGTTCGGCAGTACTTGCGCGATTACGTGGACAAGGCTAAAAGTGTAGCAAATCAACCTCCCAGTATGACTTCAATAACTACGTTAGACGCTTTCAATGGAGACAACTGGATTGCATACCAGCAGCAGTTTGAATGTTTCGTGCTTATGAATGATATACCGGAAACAAAAAAGGTACCACTACTAATAACAAAACTGAGCACGACCGTATACGACCTGCTAATTACCTTATGTACGCCAACTTCTCCAGTTAATGAGACTTATACAAACATATGTGATAAGTTAAAAAAACATTATCATCCCGTAAAGAACCAGGCCTTACATCAAGCAGAATTTCGAAACAGATGTCAAAAAGCTGATGAAACTATAGACCAATACATAATAGAACTGAAAAAACTGTCTAAAAACTGTAACTTCACTAAATTAGACGACGAGATCAAAGAAAGGTTGCTAAATGGAACATATCGTGATACCATAAGATTTGAACTATTAAAGCAAGCCGA
Source organism: Cydia splendana (assembly GCF_910591565.1). NCBI lineage: Eukaryota > Metazoa > Arthropoda > Insecta > Lepidoptera > Tortricidae > Cydia > Cydia splendana. The sequence goes on along the minus strand of NW_026946888.1, from coordinate 340,479 downwards.
TCAGTCATTGGAAATGTTGACAAGCATTGGTAAGACAGCGGAAACAGCATACAAATTGGCATTTACTAAGGAAAAGGAAACCCAAATGTTCAAACTTCAAGACGCAACAAGAAAAAAGGGAACTGGTCAAAGAACAATGCCAACAAACAAGCAAACTTCTGGAATGACATGTTATTGCTGCGGCAAGGGTGGACATATGAAGGCACAATGTTCACTGCGTCAGAAATTTTGTAGTGAGTGTGGTGTTAAGGGACATATTTTTAAAATGTGTGGTAGTAATAGGCAAATAAAAGTAAAAAATGTGAATGTAGTTGAGTCTGATCAACAAAGTGATTATTGTAATGTTGTTAAAGAAAACCTCTCAGAAGATACTGATTATTTTGATGTGTTTTATTTTAGCAATAAGAGAAAAATTTCACCGGTTATGTTAAACATTTCTGTAAATGGAATCACCATGGACTTTGAAGTTGACACAGGAGCCGAGGTGAGTACAATAACTTTAGCAGAAAAACAGAAACATTTTCCAAATTTAGAGATCATCAAGAGAAATGTTATATTTACCAACTTTGATCAGTCAACTTCAATGCCCTTAGGTGCTATTGAAAACCTGTGTGTGGAGTATGGGTCTGTAAAGGCAAATAAGCAAAGACTATTTGTTGTAAAGGATGAAATGCCTAAAATTATTGGAAAGGATTGGCTATCTTTACTACAACTATGGCCCCCAAAATTTGAGCAAAATTCATGTGAGGAAGCAAAACAAAATGTGTGTGAAAATACATCTATGGATAAATTAATTACTAAAATAAAAAATGAGTTTGCTACCATTTTTGAGCCTGGCATGGGTGTATATAAAGGTGAGCCAATCCATTTGTCAATGAAACCTGATGCTAAGCCAGTGTTTATGCCAGTGAGATCTGTCCCATACGCTTTAAAAGATAAAGTTAGAGACGAAATTAGAAGATTAGTTGATCAAAAGCGTATTGAGCCAGTGGAATACTCTGAGTGGGGTACACCGGTGGTCCCAGTCTTGAAACCAGATGGGTCAGTTCGATTATGTGGGGATTATCGGATAACAATAAATAAATATTTGCAGATTGATCATTATCCATTGCCAACTATTGATCATATTTTAATGAAAATGCAGGGAAATAATTATTTTTGTGAACTTGATTTACAGGAAGCCTATCTGCAGGCTCCATTAGATAAAGAATCCCAGAAATTAGCAACCATTGTCACGGAGGAGGGCATATACAAATACTTATACTTACCTTTTGGGGTCAGTACCGGCCCAGGGTCATTCCAAAGGCTAATAACACAAAAATTAAACGGCTTAGACATAATAGTCTATATTGATAACATATATGTATATGGAAAAACCCTATCAGAAACTAATCAGAAGTTGAGGGAGGTATTAAAAAGACTAACGGATTCAGGGTTAAAACTAAAACTTAATAAATGCAAATTTTTTGAAGAATCTCTAAATATTTTTGGTTTTGAAGTAAACAAGAGTGGGGTAAAAATTATTAAAAGCAACATTGAACCTTTGTTATCATTACCACGCCCTGACTCTGTAAAAATGTTAAAATCCTTTCTGGGAAAAGTAAATTACTTTAACAGATTCCTGCAAAACATGGCAATAGTACTGAAGCCACTGTATGACTGTCTAAGAAAGGATAAATTTGTGTGGACTGAGGAATGTGACAGTGCATTTCATAATATAAAAAAAGCTCTTGCTAACACGTCCTCACTCTCACATTTTGATCCAAATGCAATAATAATACTGACATGTGATTCATCAGATTGTGGAGTTGGTGCCGTGTTATCTATAAAAGACCAAAATAATGTTATAAAACCAGTGGCGTTTGCCAGTAAAAAATTAAATGATACCCAAATTAAATATCCCATTCTTGAAAAAGAAGCTTATGCTGTGATTTTTGGTGTGAACAAATTCTATGACTACCTATTTGGGAAAAAATTTATACTTCAAACGGATAATGAGGCATTAACAAAAATATTGGGTCCAAAGCATGGCATACCAAGAATGGCAGCACGGCGTTTGCAATACTGGTCAATATTTTTGAGTGCATTTGATTATGAAATTCAACATGTAAAGTCACAAAATAATCCTGCAGATTATTTATCCCGAGTTACAAATTGTCAGGATGAAAGTTTTAAAAATTTTGATTTAATTCAAAAAGATTACCAGTGTAACACTATTAATTACATACATAATGCAAATATCAACACACTAAATTGGAAAAATGTTCAAAGTGAAACAAAAAAGGATAAAATGTTGTGTGATGTGTTGAGATTTTGTAGGGATGGTTGGCCACAAAAAAATGATCTAGGGGAAGAATATGAACCTTACTTTAAAAAGAAAGATGAGATTTCTATGGAAAAAGATTGTTTACTTTGGGGTTACCGAGTAATTATACCACAGACTATTAGAAATTGTTTACTGCAGGAGTTACATGCAAGTCACTTAGGGACTACAAGGATGAAAGAGATATCTAGATCCTATTTTTGGTGGCCAGACATGGATGTAGATGTAGGAAATATAACAAAAAGTTGCTTGATATGTTTACAAAACCATAAAAATCCAGAAAAAGCCAAGTTATCAGTATGGCCACAGCCACCGGCGGTCTGGCATAGGTTGCATGCTGACTTTTTGGGTCCTTTGTTTTCAAAAATGTTTTTGGTTGTCATAGATGCACATTCCAAATGGCCGGAGGCTGTAGCAATGACAAAGATAACCGCGCAAAAGACTATTGATGTGTTTAAAAATATTTTTGTACGTTATGGCTATCCTTTGACACTTGTGACTGATAATGGCCCGACATGGACCAGTGGGGAATTTAAACAATTTTGTAATTTAGTAGGAGTTAAACAAGTATTCACTCCGCCATATCACCCGGCTACGAATGGGTTGGCAGAACGTTTTGTAGAGTCATTCAAATCTCATGTTGTAAAAATCGTAGAAAGTGGACATAGTGTAGAGTATGCATGTAATCTGTTCCTATTCGATTATAGGTCCACGGTACATAAGAGCACAGGTCAAAGTCCAGCCAAATTAATGTATGGAAGGGAATTGAGAAGCCGTTTTTCCTTGATTAGACCTAACCCTGTTAGTGATAAAATAGATTTAGAACAAGTAAAACAAACTATGAATAGTAAGGATGTTATAAAACATTTTTCAATTGGTGAAAAGGTGATGGTACACGACTAGCGATTGCAAATCCGTGAACATTTTTTCAAATCCGGATTTTCGGATTTTGCTTGACCGAAATCCGAAGTTCGGATTCAATCCGGATTTTAAGAAAGGAATATATGGCATAAAGGCAAAGTGAAACAAACAATCAAAATAAGTAGTTTTTATTAAAAATAAAAAAACAGAATGCGTACACTGCTACGCCAATAACAAAATCTTTAAAAAATAATAAAAACAAAATACTTACGTACACTCCCAAGTAACTAAAGGTTCTATAACTAAGGCATTTTATCACCAAACAGTGATATAGTAGGCCTATAATGGTAACCATTGTGTTGTGACTGCTTGTACTATAAAGGTTTTTAACAGAGCGTTTTGGTTCTATAAGATTAAAGACCTTTTAAGTACTATAATTTAGCTCTTAGAACGCTTATAGGATCGTACAAACGAATCTTTAAAGTGCTGCAGTGTAATAGATATGCAAAAAGCGATTATGGTACTATTTAATACTATAGACGACTTTACTGATGCTTTTATGTACCTATTTTGCACTAATAATGCGTCAAAGTAACTTTTATAGTACTAGTATTGTAGCAGTATCGTAAACTAGATATGCCACGAATATTCGGCAACTATTCGGTATTCGGCCTATTCGGCCACTTTACCGAATATTCGGTATTCGGCCGAATGTTGCCTACTATTCGGCCGAATGTTGCCAAATACCGAATATCTGTTGCACCTACCTAAAAGGAAAAAATACACAAAAAAATAACCAAAAACTAGGTAAGTATATTTAATATTTAAAATGTATTCTTGGAAAGTAGTTAAATACGAAGGCACGTTTTTGAGCATTTGTTGATTCCAAAATTGTATTTTATTTTTATTATGGGTCTGATTTGATTGACTCTAACTACATTCATTAATTCTGTTAAACAAAAAATATATCTTAGCAAATCTTTGTGCTTTATTGGCGAACAGTTTTCATAATAATTGTGACTCAAAATGTTCGCATGTCATGCCGAATATTCGGTATTCGGCCGAGAGAGGGGCCGAACATTCGGTATTCGGCCAAATTCACTATTCGGGGCATCTCTATCGTAAACACTATTAGAGGATCAATCTGCACTATAAAAGGACTTTGCACGACCATTACGTAACGTTTTAGTTACGTAACGTAACATCGCTATAAGGCTAGAGTTCTCTAAAAGTCATGAAAGTTTTTCTATAGTGCTATATAGTACCATAAAAGTTACCTGGTACCATAGAAAAAGAAGTAACGAAGAAAAGTAACTCAGTACATTGCTACACGGCATACGTAAATCGCGTTATCTTCGCCGGTACCTCGAATGTCTTCGCGTTATTTTTAGATGGCGTTGTTATCAATAAATAATAGTGACATCTAGTGAGGTAGCAATGAATTACACCGTCAAGTAACCATATCTAAGAATTGATTTAATATTTTGACGCCTGCGCCACTTCAGTTTTGGTCGAGAGGTTTGAGTATTTGACTTGCAATTCTGAGTACTCGGGTTCGAGACCCAGAGCCGGTGGCACTTTTTTTATTTTATTTTACATTATCCGAAAAATTTTCATCAAAAATATTTTTTTTTTTAATGTAATATACAATTCATGAAGTAAACATTGTTACATCCATAAATGTATCTGAAGAAACCCCTACATATTAAAAATTATAAAAAAATCAAAAACATCCTATATGTAAAAAATATAATTAGAATATCTTTGTATTTAACGCCATGTATTTATTATGTGAGAGTGTTTGTTCTACAGTGTAATGTATATTGCATTTTGTATCTCAATGAGATACAAAAGACATACCTACAATACTCGAAAGTATGTTTTCCCGAAATGAAAGCAATAATAATCTTATGTTAATTTGTGCTCATATATCATATCAAAACAAGAAGTCCTTGGACTTAGAATATACTTACCGATAGGTATGTAATATGTTTCTCTCAAATAGTTAATATTAGTTGTTCCTGATTTATAGATTTTTCTTAGTGATGCAACGAATAATACTTATTATAAATAGAATCTAGATATTTACCTATCATTGAGATACAAACTTAAAATTGCAGTTGTCCCCTGGACACCAACCTCATTTTCCTTCACTTTAGTTTCGAAAAAAACTCCCTTACTTTAGTTGGGTTTTGTATGAAATATTTGACACAACCTAACTTATGTTTTGAAAGCGTTGACTTAAAATTTTTAACTCCCCTCTTGGTGCTAACGTCAGAAACTAGAATACCTACTCGTAACGCTATGGCTTTTCATGTAAAACTTTATTTAGGCTTATTCTGTTTATTTCATATTTTTACAGCCTACGCCAACACACTTACAAGAAATTAAAATTTTAAATTACAAATAATACTTTTTAAACTACAAACACAACCCCCTTGTCAGTAAATAAACGCCTACATTTTTAAAATTTGCTGCCTTTTTCTATTGACAATGTTGGTGTACCAGAGTATAAATATGTAGCTTTCCAACAGAGAAGGGTCCTTATGGTTCATGTACAATAAGGACCTTTTTATCAGAATTTCAGTTGGAATTTCAGATGGAACTTATTGTACTTGAACCATAAGGACCCTTCTGTGATGGAAAGCCACATATTACAAATTATAGTTAAAGCAAATAGGATCCTGTTGTCAACTATCATTGAACACAGAACACAGTTGTGGCAATTCAGCAAATATAATGAAGGTGGGTAGACAAAAATAAAGCATGGATTGAAATAAGGATAAAATTTATTAATGGGTATTAATAACTAATTAAAAATTCTTCATTGCATCGAACTGCATCCATTGAAGCAGGAATTGACAATTTCATGTTTCTCCTCTTATTCCATATAAATAATACTTTGTCACTTCATTTTTTCAGATATAATTCCGATCGTTCGCTTTTCGGGTGATAGGAGCTAGAATGGGAGCACCTGAAATCAAAAAAATAATTTGTTGCATACAAAAACATCTTAAAGATACAATTCTGACCAGGGACCGAATACCAGTATATTTTTCATACAAATTAACGGGTATTCAATTTCAGTATCACGGTTGTTTATGTATATTTTTGATTCCTGATGCTATTCACTATATTTTTGCATTTAATTTAGCTATCTTATCAATCACTATCCTTACCTAAATACTATTCTAAACTATAAAAAAAATACTGTGAATGCTATGTGATATTTTATTATTAGTTATACCGGATACCGGTAACGGTCCCTGATTTTTACTACATTTTTGCAGGGAAAGCAAGCATTCATCATAAAAATCATTATTTTTTCAAAATAAAGTCCATAACTTGAGTGTTTATAACTACATCTGTATTTTCTAAAATTGTTACTTTTCAAAAAAATTAAAACAACCTTACATTAAGACCTTTCTGTTGGTAAAACTAGATTATATTAACAACTTACATAGATTCAGTAAAATGTTACTGAGGATTATCTTACATGGTTTGAAATTAAGAACTGGAAAACTTATAGTTACAGAATAATTATACTTTTATTACCAATAACTGAGCAACCAATAGATTACATAACCAATAAATTCCGTTCACTAAAGTAAAACCAGCCATGAGTGATTTGCTTCATTATTTTCGACAGTAAATAATTGGTAAATAATGTCAAAGCACCACTCAAGTTTACATACCTAACCGTGTTCACGGTCGTTAGTTCGGGATTGACAAGAGGTTAAAATAAAAAGTTATATGTATAGAGCGTTGAATATGTTAAAATGTTTCAGTAGTTTACATTAAATAACCTTTAATAAACTTACCTGATGCATATTATTAATCCATTTGAAGGCAATATTCATCATTGATTGGCAAACCGTTGACACCCTCTCCTCAGGTTTGTTTGACCTGCTTTAGTTTAATTCTGATGGTACTTCAGGAATCCACAGGAATTCAGTACCTATTGTGAACTACATTTCGAATAATATCAAATACCGAACCGAACTAAATTTAACACATGAAATTAAAAAAGTTCATAATGATGTTATAAACAGACGCTACGCAGTAGGCGGCCGTCGACGCCATGGTCCTGTCCTGAGGGCCTACCGCGACCCACGTACGACATGTTGCCTCCCTGTCACACTTAAGTACGAATTTACAGCGACAGAGAGGCAACACGTCGAACGTGGTTCGCGGTAGGCCCTCTGACAGTTTAGTGTTGCCATTGATTTTTTTAGTCTCCCTAAATATATCTGTCATGTCATTATTGTTTCTGCTTCTTAATTGCACATGTTAATGGATCAAATAAAAAAATAATGTCCAAAAATACTTTTTAAATATAAATCTACTATAATGTTTGAGTTTTAAAATACATGCCTAAAATTTCCAGTCGTTTTTTAAGAAGCAGCATTATAACAACACCCCGAAGTAGGGTACTGTTTTAATAGAATTACAACCCGTACTTGGTACAGTTTCTATTTACGCAGTTGGCTCCCTAGTGAACATAATTTGTAATTTAAATACATGCGTCCATTCTAGCAACAGCCTAAAAAATAAGCATATTTTTTGTAGAAGATTTTATTATAAATACATTAATACGTTGTTATTATTTATATTAGCTAAGATATACTTAATTTATTTTACCGTGGTCATAATAAGAATTTGAAACGAAACGTTATGCGAACACAATCTTGATAATAAATTTGTGTGTATCAGGATCAGGACGGTTACCGTGAAAATCGAAAATCGTCAATTGCGGGCATTTTTCTCTGTCACTCTAATTACGCCTTCATTGGAGTAAAAGAGAAAGATCCCCGCAATTTGCGAATTTCTGTTTTCGCGGTAGCCCCTCTGAACCACGCGGCGTTGCCAAATCGCAATGACCGCCAAACCACTGACTAGACAACGTCGCATCCTGTCGTTGCATTGTATTGTGTACTCATTATTCGAGTTAGTGTAGTGTCAGTTTTGCCATTTCAATGAAACAAAAAATAAATAAAAATATTCCTTTAGTCTAGTTCATGTTCTAGTCTAGTTTTGTATAATTAATGAGTAGAGCTAAATAATTTGTTCAAAATACTGTAATGGTTGATTTAAATAACTAAAATTCATCAATTATGCAGAGTCTATGCGAAAGCCCTACGACTCTTCTCCTTGCACACAGGCTCTAGTACCTAATGAAATGTTCAAATAGACTTTCCAGATTTGAAATTTGTAATGTAGGCAACATAAGCTGAGAAATTTAAACAATCCCATCCACATAAAATTAATTGTCGCCGTTGTGATTTTCATGCGTGGATAAACGGTGTCAAGTCATTTATTGTATGTTGTATGTGTTTTGAAAACTGTAAAAAAGAAGTTTGAAGTATAAAAATGTAGTTTTTTTAGCAATATTTATTTTTAATCGGAATCCGTTCTTGTATATAAATTTTAGGTTTCTCTTTTTTTTCGTCAATATGGCAACTTTGTTTAGCATACACTGGCACGCACTGTAGGGCTACCGCCAATACCGAAAATCGTCAATTGCGGGCATTTTTCTCTGTCACTCTAATTACGCCTTCATTGGAGTAAAAGAGTAAGATCCCCGCAATTTGCGAATTTCGGTTTTCGCGGTAGCCCCTCTGGTGTGCACCTTGCGCACGCGCCATCTACCGGAATACGACGTTCGTTATTTAGTCATTTAACTTACAAAAAAAAGGTTCCATCAATTCAAGCCGATTCAAGTAGCCGACTCGTAAAAATTGCCTTAAATGATTTTCCAATTTTAGGTGTTATAAAGTGATAATTTTGTACGATTGAGTTTCATATTTATAAATATTACGAATTGGGTTATTTAAGTGAAACAATGTGGCGAATTCATCAATATTATTTTTCATGAGTGTATAGTAATGCCATCTATGCTTTGGTTAGTCAAACATGTGAGTGTGACTATGGAGTTCCTTCTCTTTCTTTACTTATTACTTTATGCTGGTACGTTGCTAAATAACTTAAATCGTAACTTATAAAATGGCTGCTGTTTTCTGCCATAATAGCACATTAGCGGCACGGCTGGAGCCTATGTGTACTATAGCAGCCACAGTTGGAACAAGTCCTTATTTTATTAATTTTAATTTAATTAAAACATGAAAATTATGAGAGCGCATTGTCAAATTTGAAATCAGCATAATGATTCTATCGATACAATTATTTTCGCATGTACAATGTACCGGCATAGTAACGGTCGACAAATGCTTTTTAGTACATCCTTTTTATTACCTAAATACAAATGTCACTTTAAGAAACAATGGCGAATGAACTTATTTAATATTTTAGGCACCCACGACGCAAGTATGATAAAAAAGATCACTGGAATCGTTTACGGTGCAAAATAGCACTATAAACATGTTTCATTGGTTACTTTTATAATTCCAAATTGCGACATAAACGTTGCAGACAGCACTATTTTAGTACTAAAGAGCGTTTCTCGTCACTTTTACATTTCAACCATAGAGCTGATTTATCACCGTGAGAGCCTTTATATAATGTTTATAGAATAAATCAGTGATAAAACTAGGGCCTATCTGGGGTTTTGTAAACGTTTACAACACCATTATAGTTCTAATCACGAACACTAATTAGCACGCTCCAAAACGTTCTCAGGACTTTTATAGTACCAAATTTTGTTACTTGGGCTGCTACGCCAATAAAAAAAGCGGACGCGGGGCAAGCATACAGGTGCGAGCGAGTGCGCGACGCGCAATGCCCGGCTGGCAATAGCTTTCCCGCGTTACCGCTTCATGTGCACCGCTTTTTATTTCGCATTAGCATTAATTTTGAGCAAATTAGTACTGGTGGGAAAAAATCCGAAAAACCGGTTTTTTCTTTTCAAAATCCGGATTTTAAAACGGATTTTCAAACGCTCCGAAATCCGGATTTTTGAACTTCGAATAATCCGGATTGCAATCACTATACGCGACCACAGAAAGAACCAAAAAAATTGGTCTCTAGGTAAAATAACTGAAGTTTTAGTTCCAGGGGTAACTTATAATGTAGAAGTAGATGGTCTAATATGGAAAAGACACGTGAATCAATTACTCGAATGTTCTCAAAGCATAGAGTAGTTACTTAGATAAGTTGAGATTTACAACTATTTTTTGTAAGTGGAGGGAGAGTGTTGTATATATATATAGAGCTGGCAACTCAGCAGCAGTCTCCCGCCATTATGAGCATCTGTCAATGTCATGATATATATTCGGGTCGTCTGAAATAAAGCGTTTGCTTATCGAATATGATCTGGTCGTATTAATTAATTACACCAAGTTAATTAGCGATATAACAATTATCATATAGCGCTGTCGCATGATGACGTAGGCTTGTGTCAGTTAGGTGACCTAGAAAAGACGGGAATGGAGTACTAGGCGGAGTATATTATTATACCATGGGCTAGCGACGCCGCGACGCGATGACGCAACGTTCAAAATGCCGGTGTATTGTGCGATGTACGGGTACCTACTTATTGTAGAAATAAATAATAATATAGTTTTCCAAAGAGACGAAATATGTATCAGTAAATAAGGCTATACTTTTGCGTAAAAATAATAATATCATATGAATTAAAACCCGTTCGTTGAATTTGTGAATGTTAAGCCAACATTTAATATTTAAAGTACCTAAGGTAACTAGACCTTCTACACAGATATTCCTCGTAAATGTTTTATTTTTAGTTTAACACTCTTTTCACAAAAAAGAACTTGTTGGTCGCGGGACATTCGCGTTTGATTTTTAATTTAATTTTAAGAATTTAAGAATTAATTATGTATGTTATATAAAATAATCAATAGGCATCAACAATAAGGTACATTTAATGGCGTGTTGAAAGTCCAAGTACGTGCAGGACTATAAACTGACAAAGCCAATTCAACAATTGGAGCGAAATAAAACATAAACCTACATTTTGTTTTTTTACGTATTTCGGTCGAATTATTCAACGCAGCGGGCCGCTCGTCGTGTCCTTCGGCCGGCCTCGGCAAGCCTCGGCTTCGCCTTCCCCGCGCGCCGCACGAGTCAGCCCTAAGCCACTTACTCACACAATGACGCGTGTACAGACGTGCCGTGCACACATATAAACGCAAATGATTTTCGATGTATGGCGTGTCCGCCCTGTGCCTCAATGTTCTCTCGTATGCCTTGAACCGTTACGTGTGTGAAACATCTACCTAATGCCTTAGCGACACCACCGACGCCTACTAAAGATGGCAACTCGTCGTCTGTTATGATTAAGCCCCTGCTACACGGCAGCCGACAAGCCCCCAAACCGCGTGGCCTTGGTCTGTCCCGGACCGTGTAGACAGTTGTTACCAACAAAATTTCGTTTGACCTCCGGACGCCCTTGGCATGCGAGCGCGCGCCAGCGACCGCGGTCTGAGCGGTCGGTCCGGAACCGTGTAGCCGCCCGACGCCGACCGCACTAGACCATTTCGCTTGAAGGACGCGCCGTGTGCGCTCGTGTGGTTAATAGCCATGCCATGGGTACTCAGTAGCATTTCTAATAATTCATCAAATACTTTTCATATCTCATGCTCTGAAAGTGGGTCGTTGTTGTTCTAAAAGGTGCGCAGAAAGTGATACGTTTATGCTCTAGCGCAGAAAAGTGGTGTACTCCTCTGGGTCCCCGTCCCACGAACAACTGGGTGGAAACAAAATGGAAAAATAGTGTCTTTATTTCCTCGCCTGGAACAATTGGTAATTGTTTAATTTTACTAATCCCACGTTGATAGTTTTTTAATAAAAAATGATGTAAGTAAATTGTTAAAAACAAATTATTCTTGATTTCTTTCGTTGAATTCTATTTACTCGATTTCATAAGGCGGGAACCAAAAGGAATACACCAAAAAATTTTTTTTAAACCTTACACTTGCGTAAATGAGCAAAGGCAGAATCTTATACAGCCACAGTTAAACGTTTGTACGATATTAAATTGGTTTTTAAAGTTATTTAGCACTATATTCATGAAATAAAGTAAAATACAATATAATAATTTCTTATATTATTAATTAAATTGTTATTTAATATTTAAAATACTTTTATTATGTTATTACGTGGTGCAGCGCACCAAGGTCGCGGTGCGGTCCGGTAGTCTGTTGCGGCTTTAAGAATAAAATTAAAAAGTAATTAAAAAGTAAGAGGCGATCCCGCTGATTTTCATACTATAATGAACAAATCATTTTAAAATTACTGCAGTTTCTTAAAAAATGTGTGTTTTCGTAAATTATATTGCAATCTAAATGATTTTCGCTAGGGGTTATTAATCTTCACACATGTAAAGTCTCCGATTGCAAGTAAGTCCTAAGGAAAAAATCATGGCCGTAGGTCTATTGGGTACTTCAATTACTGATTTTGCGAAATTGCCTTGTCTTTTTTGGTTTCCTCGCATTCGATATGAAAAGTAGAGTGTTTAACTCGGGTGAAAGGCACTATTTCCGTCTCGGACTATTGGCGCTCTCACTGCGTTCGAGCGCCAAACTACCTCGACAGAAATGGGTGCCTTTCAACCCTTGGTTAACAATCTACTATTCCTCTTCATTCTCAGAAAGTTATGTATGTCCCCGTAGCGTAGTCCAGCGAATTCATTAAGTTGAAATGACTCAACAAATGCCGTTTTTTGAGCCAGCGTTTCATTCATATACCCTTTTCTTTTTTTACAAAATTTTTATTAACTTGCAATATACCTAATGTAAGTATGTAAATATGTTTTTATGGGTCAAATCTTGCAAGTTAAATTAGACCCACTTTCTAGTTTCCGTTGTTTCTGTTGCTAAATATAATTTAATAAACATACCTAAACTAAGTAAAAATTTACTTGTATCTTAGGTATGCAATTTTTGTGGGTCAATGAGTAAGTGGGGAAATGCTTAAGTTAACAAAAAGATTATTTATAATAACAATAAATTAAGTGACTATGTTCTACTTTTAAAAATGTAAGTCGTGACATAACTATACAATTTGTACAAATAAATCTATCCTAATTTTAAATTCAATGTAGCTCATCAAGTAAGACGTTGGTTGCGTTATCTATCTTTGTTGATATGAGCAGCAAATGGCGTTTAATCGCGGCGCTCTAGTCGCCTTCATAGTCTATGGAATTTAAATATCTAATTTGCGCAAATTTCATCGCTGGACACTGCTCGTCTCCGGTTTTATGATTGGACGGCTTCTTAAAGCGTTGACATGTAGCGCATTTGGGAGGGTCGCCTTGTTTTGTGCACTCCTTAATACTGTGGCCTGATGACCCACAATGTCCACACGTAGGTGCTGTATCTCTGCAATATTTAGCCGAATGGCAATATAAATGACAAAAATAACATCTGGTCAAGAGAGTAAAGTCTCGTACTGGGCAAGATGTCCAATAAATAAAAACGCGTTGTTGTTGTATGAGCATTCGTCTTATTTCGGCTGTGCATTCTAGAATGTAGTTGCAGGTGGATAAGTCCTTTTTTCCTGATTTATGACTAAGTTTCACTGAGCTCATAAATATGTCCCTGGAGAGACTCTGTTGAAGGTCCACAACGTTTTGTTCGAAAATACAATCGAATACATCTTTTTCGGACATATTTGTCGGGACTCCTAGTATGATTATCTTCGGTCTCCTTTTGGTCGTGTCTTCTACTTTAAGTCCCGATTGCTGAATCTGCTGAGATGCTTTAAGCTTTTCGAGGTCATCCTTTCTATCAGTGCTGATTATGATGCCACCATTCTTCGTCTTCCTCATACCGCGAACGTGAAGTTTTAGGGCCTCTGGCTTGATTAAGTTTTGGATAAGGTGTTTGGTATCCTCACTAGTCTTTTCTTTATCTGCAGGGTAAATTGCGATGCTGCTAGTATTGGTAGGCACCACAGCCGAATTTTTCCCGGTCCTGACCATGTCGGCGAAGGATTGTTTTGCTTCGGTTGTTGTTTTAGCTTCTAGGCGCTGCTTGGGTTCATGAAGTTGGGTGCTAATGTTTTGTTGCTGGGACAGGGTATTCACTTGGGCTTGGCAAAGTAAAAAATTCTGTTTGACCGCTTGATACTGAACAGCCATTTGAGAGATTCCGCCCAATACGCTCTTACTAAGCGTGTTTATTCAATTTTTTTGGTCTGAATTTAACTTGCCCTCATTTGAAATGGTGCAAATTTCATTAAGGCGCCTTTCAATTTCGGACATCCATTTCTGTATTTCGGTAGTTGATACAATTTCGGCTCCTTGTCCTTCGGCTGGTGCTACGGCTACCGGGGTTCCTTGGGCAGTTTCCATAGCCGGTCTTCTTTCTGGAGGAGGGCTTCGCAGAGTCCGTGAACTTCTATTAAAGGCGTCTCTACCAGTCATCGCAGTGTTGTGAAATTGTATCCATTACACAGTCTGTATAACTCCACGTATATTCACAGTTTATAAGAAAAGTGCTGACACTGATTTGACACAGTTACAATTTTATTGTTATGAATAAATAAATGCGCAGTGGACACGACCGCCAACGACGGCAGTCCAAATATTATAATTATTCGTTATTCGTATATCGTATTTAATACGTAATTAAATATAATCTTAGGGGCTGTCCATGGATTTCGATCGCCCTTGAGAATTGATCAGGAGTATCGGTCGTCCTCAGGAACTGTGCATGGATTTCGGTCGTTCTTGAGGATTGTCCAGGAAAGTCGGTCGTCCTGGGGTTATCCTCGGAGTTACCTAGTTAAGGCAAGGTAGCTGTCGGGCTACCCCAGGATTGTCCAGGAATGTCGGTCGTCTTCCGGGGTTGTCCATGTGGTTCGGTCACCCTGGAGGATTGTCCAGGAATATCGGTCAGTTAAGCAAAGTGAGAGAATAGACTTGTAATTGTGTATCATGTTTAAGGTTAATGAACTATCTGTTGTCAGTTATCTTCATGTGAATACTTTTTGTACATTACTGTCATAAAATAAAGACAATTCCTTGTGACATGGTCAACTGTTTATGGGGCATATGGTCAGGTTGGCCGAGCTTTAGAGCAATTACTGTTGCAAATTTATTTTCCTTTTCAGATACGGCTCGCTCACACGGGGACGTGTGAACCGCAGGACGGCCGTGTCGGGGCGTGACTCCAGAAGGACGTATTGCAGCGTTACAGTTCATAGTTTTAGACGCCTGTATACAATTGATTAGCAATGTTTGGCTACTAGCAATGTTTGCTGTTTGGAAGTTGTAACGAAATTCATAGCGTAGAGAGTAACGCTGTCTATTGGCGTATTGTTGAACTAAGATGACAGGTAGAAGGCTTTGGAACGTCAAGAGGTTTCTCTTGGGTGAAGGTAGGCACGAGTTGGCATTTTTGTCGTTATGTTGGTAGACTGGTCAAGCAGGTTGACCAACTTGACGTTGAGGCGGGAGGACTGGAGCAGCGAGGCTCCGCCGCTGGTGGGCAGGCTTGATCGGATCGCGCTAGAGATCGGACGTACTCGTTATCCAACCTCGTGTCTAACTCGCCACGTTCCTGAAGGCTTATACCTGAAGGATTATTCTGAAAGCTTATAGAATTCCACGTTCTTTATCCATTTAGCTAAGTGTTTTATTCCAAGTGTTATTTTGATTTCTTATGTTTCATTAGAAGCTTACTTTTGTGAAATAAAGAAAGGATGTGTTGTTTTAAAAGGATGTGATCTTTTATTTTACAACAAATCACTGTGAAGTAATACATTGAGGTACTATGCCCACTGCCGTCGCCCGTGCCTCCGTCATATAAGACATTTAAACAGAAAAAAAATATTATACGATTTTTTAGACTAGATAGTTTTGGTGGGGTTAACTGATAGGTCAAATTCTCTACACCAGCGTTCTACGATCCGAAGAGCTGCCTGGGTGAGGTCGCATATTGTACTGGCAAATTTTCCTGATATTAATATTGCCAGATCATCAGCGTAGCCTATTGTGTAGAAGTGTTCCTCGTTCAGTTTGGTTATGAGGTTGTTGACTACTAGGTTCCACAACAGAGGTGACAGAACTCCCCCTTGAAGGCATCCTCGCACCGCCGCTACGGCCTGCGGTTCACCTACATACCTTATTGTCCTTTGATTTAGCATGTTCATGATCCACTTATATTATATATATATTAGTCCGGGTTCAGCGCCGTGGCTTTCCAAGGCGTTCCCTATACTGGAAAAATGGGTCTTGTCAAAAGCGCCCTCTATGTCAAGGAAAGTGCCGAGGCACATTTCTTTGCCGTGGATGGCTCTCTCAATGCGGCTTACAACCATGTGTAGAGCCGATTTCGTAGATTTACCTGAGCTGTACGCGTGCTGGTTGTTGTGCATCGGTATGTTCTTTAGCGCTCGGTCCCTCAGGTCCCTGTCGCACAGTTTTTCCAAGGTTTTCAGCAGGAATGATGTGAGACTGATGGGCCTAAAGGATTTGGCAGCTGTGTAGTCGTTCTCACCTGGTTTAGGTATGAATACCACATTCACATCTCTCCATCTCCTGGGTACGTACCCCCAGGCTAGGCAGGCTGCCATGATGTCGGTCAGGGTTTCCTGGATGAGTCCTAGACCCCACTGTAGGAGAGCGGGGAAGATCCCATCCGGACCAGCCGCCTTGAAGGGATGGAAGCTGTCTATGGCCCACCTGAGTTTCTCAGCGGTGACGACTCTGTGCGCCATTTGCCAGTTGTTGTCCGTTGTACTGTATTCCTCGTCCTACTGATCTGCATCGGCGAGACTTACACATCCTGGAAAGTGAGTTACCAGGAGAAGGCGTTGGGTCTCTGCAGGGGTAGATGTATATGTGCAATCGGGTTTACGCAGTGAGCCCAATTGTGATGTAGGCTTGTGCGCTAAGGTTTTCCTTACCCGGTTGGCGTGGTCAAGTGTTTCAATGCTGCTGCAGAAGTTCCTCCATGACAGGGTTCTCCAGTACCGCAATCTCTTTTTGTACCTGGCCTTGGCTTCGTAGTAGTTATTCCAGTCCACCTCAGCCGTTGTGTTCATGGCCCTGTTGAAGAGTCTTCTGGTTTTCCCCCGGAGTCTCTCCAGTTCTGGGCCCCACCACTGGTGACCCTTTATGGCAGTCCTTGCCAAGACTGATCACTAGACTGATTGATAGGGTTACTAAATTTTGATAATTTAAACTGAACTAGTGGGTACTTTTTCATCAGTTTTAGGAAAATGATTAAACATGACTATATTCAAATCTATACATATAATAAAGCTGAAGAGGGTCGGAAGTCTGTACATGGAAGATATTTGAAAAAAAGTTGGCAGGGGATACTTAGAATTGATAACAGAACACGTTCCAACAATTTTTAGAATTTTTGTCTGTTTGTCTGTTTATCTGTTTATCTGTTTGTCTGTTTATTTGAACGCGCATCACGTGAAAACGGCTGAACGGATTTTGATGAAAACTTTACTAATCTGTCGAGAAAATCCCCGGCCAGGTTATAGGCTATAAATATGTAACCCCTAAAAGGGGGGGTAGTCACAACACTCGATTGACTTAAGTTTGCCCCTGAATCGTATGGCGCTACTTAGGAAGGAGGGGCAAACTTTTTCAAATATGTGCTAACACTATAGAGTACCCTGGTAAACTAACAGATGGCGCTGAATTTAATACTATGTGACATAAATAAGCCACCGAGGAAGGATTTTGCCAAATTAACTCTAAGTTTAGAAGACCCCTCTTCTAAAATTTCAATCAATCGTACGGATATCAACAAATTTAATTGAATAATTGTGTTGATTTAATAATACAACAAATTTAAACAACAGTAAATTAATTGCCCCTCATTGCACAGTGCCATCTTTTGGGGAGCTGAGTAAACATTAAGTAACCAAGAAACCTAAAAATGAGTTTACATACATAAGTTACGCAGTAGTCATGAATTATATCTAATCGTCATTATATCGCATCCATATTCATACGTATCGCCTCCTTAAGCACTTAATAATGGCCACGAAGGTGGGTATTTTGAAAAAAAAAACAACATTGACCTCTGTCATTTGCAGTGCCGGATTAACCCTTTTAAGCAAAATAAGCACTTGCTTAGGGCACCATGTCTAGGGGGCACCAAAAATTATCGAAAAATTTTCGCGCTCAAGCGAGCTCGCGTTTTTAATCAAATTCTAAGATGTTTATGATAAAGGTGACATTCGGGTGGCGATTGCAGCAGCATAAGGTACTCTGTTACAACGTTACTGCTGCGGCACTGTCAATTTTCGTGATAAAATAATGTGACTGATTTTCATACTAAAAGTAAAAATGTACAACTGTCTGTCAAAATGCGTTTTTTATATCGAAAAATTTTCGCGCTCGCTTCGCTCGCGTTTTCAATTTCTTTCTAACATATGATAAAGGTGACATTCAATTTTCGTGATATAATGATGTGACTGATTTCCATACTAAAAGTAAAAATGTACAACTGTGTATCGAATTGCGTTTTTTTTATATCGAAAAATTTTCGCGCTCGCTTCGCTCGCGTTTTCAAGAACTTTCTAAGATATAATAAAGGTGACATTCGGGTGGCGACTGCAGCAGCATTAGGTACTCTGTTGCAACGTTACTGCTGCGGCACTGTCAATTTTCGTGATAAAATGATGTGACTGATTTCCGTACTAAAAGTAAAAATGTACAACTGTCTATCAAATTGCGTTTATTTTATATCGAAAAATTTTCGCGCTCGCTTCGCTCGCGTTTTCAATAACTTTCTAAAATATGATAAAGGTGACATTCAGGTGGGGACTGCAGCAGCATTACTCTGTTGCAACGTTACTGCTGCAGCACTGTCAATTTTCGTGATAAAATGATGTGACTGATTTCCATACTAAAAGTAAAAATGTACAACTGTCTATCAAATTGCGTTTTTTTATATCGAAAAATTTTCGCGCTCGCTTCGCTCGCGTTTTCGATAACTTTCTAAAATATAATAAAGTTGACATTCGGGTAGGGACTGCAGCAGCGTTACTCTGTTGCAACGTTACTGCTGCAGCACTGTCAATTTTCGTGATAAAATAATGTGACTGATTTCCATACTAAAAGTAAAAATGTACAACTGTCTATCAAATTGCGTTTTTATATGGAAAAATTTTCGCGCTCGCTTCGCTCGCGTTTTCAATAACATTCTACGATGTTTATGATAAAGGTGACATTTGGGTGGCGCCTGCAGCAGCATTAGGTACTCTGTTGCAACGTCACTGCTGCGGCACTGTCAATTTTCGTGATAAAATGATGTGAGTGATTTCCATTCTCAGCTGAAATGCAGCAATGAACGTCACTCAATTTACCAAAAAAATTCAATGTAATCTTGATGACCCTAGGGAGAGCGGGCACCATGGTCTAGAAATACTTAGGGCATCAAAATATCTTTATCCGGCCGACTGGTCGTTTGCGGAGTCAAACGATTTGGGACTCGCATTTTATACGCATTACCATGCCTTCCCGAAAAAAATCGAATCATTCGCGAAAGTTTCGCAACGCATTGAGGTTACAAGGGGCACGTGGTCTTCCTCAGGAGTTTAGATCCTTAGAGAATATACCTAACCAACGGAGACGCCATGTCTATAATTTTCGGTACAAAATAGTCTAGCGTTTTTTGCGGGGGAGGGGCACATCAAATGTGTACCTACGTAACGTAAACATAGCCATGTCAGATAAACGTAGGTTGACTATTGGCCTCCTATTTTCGACAGAGGGGAACGCCTGTTAATGACCACTCCGTTTGGTTATATTCTCTAAGTTTAAATCACGTGTAAAATTTTAATAAGGGCGAATAAAACTATTGATTTTGGAGTGTAGTTTTATTTAGTGGTACCTAATTGTAAAATATTTTATCTGGACTTCAGTCCTCTAGCATATCCATATGTCAACTTTACTTCAAGTTCCGCCTCCAGGGGAGAGGGAGAGAAATTAGGATTAGAAATTAGCCGCTTACTGACACAGACCGAATTACACGCGGGCGGAGCCGCGGGCACAGCTAGTGATAATTATGGCTAATACTATTAGTTTTGTTTGTGACTGGGTTATTGGTAATATTGATTATAATATTAATACTTTTTTGTTTAAACCCTAATTTACAGGATTAACCTTATGAAAGTTACTGTCTAGGTATAACGTTTGCTTTTAAATCCATAGAAGTACGTAAGCCTGGCCGTATGCCTTTTTCTACTCTAATGTAATGTCATAAATATGCGATCATATTCATTAAGTTTTACTGAATAGACATACGAAATTTCAAAACTACTATTGTACCTAATAATATTTTACTATGTAAAAGTAAAATTTATAATCCAATTAACATTACAAAACAGAAATAACGCGTAATACTTTCTATAGTAAAATTAATTTGTTACAAATTGTTGTAAGTATATCAATATACATAAATGGTGGGACAGCAGTGATTCTGTTGAAATAATATCATCATCATCATTTCGGCCTATATACGTCCCACTGCTGAGAACAGGCCTCCTCTCATGCGCGAGAGGCCCCTCGCCCATGAAATAATATAAACAAATGAAAAAAAAAACATTGTTTTTGTGGCTAAGAAAACGACCTTTTCGACGTTTAAGTATCCAACATAACAAAAATGGGGAAGACTTAACAGTGAATACATCTCTATAATTTTTCGGAAAAAAAATGTAAATTATAGTACTTAGAAGTATAGTGTTCCCTAATGCAAGTTGTCAATATTGCAACAAAATTGTTGGATTTACGCCAAATGGTACTAAAACAGTTTAATTTTTAGTACATTACGCCCTTTTTTTAATAAGATAAACAAACATGCTATTTTCGTAAATAAGCATTGTATTATAAGTTCAAGAAATCAGTTTAAAAGACCTCAAAAAGTTAGGAATAAGCCGCATACAGGCATCAGTTAATTCAAGCAAACAAAAAAGGTCTGATTTCGTTTCTCAAAACAAAACTGTTTGTTGGCTCTCCTGAAAAATTACGTTTTGTCAGTTAAGCCCTTTGAGCCTACGGTAGTGGATATAACTCATTTTCGCCAAAACGTCCTTTACGCCAATTGAACCCAAAGGTAAATTATTATCCAAGAAGCTTGAACTATCAAAAGTGTTGGTAATTATTATTTAAGGTAAATGTATTCAAAACATCAGAATAAACAGGCATTAAATAACCTCAATACGTGAAATTAATAATACCTATTATAAAAAAATGCTAAGCACAAAAAAAATACATTAAAAAAATAATGTGCATAATTTACGTTAAGTATGGAAAGACTGGTTTATGTTATTTATAAGGAAAAAAAAATTATACATGTTTATATTAAAATTTATTAGTCCATATAATTAAGACATATTGAAGTTAGGCTTGATTAGATATTAGATATAGAAATAAAAATATTAATAACATTAATATAAATTAAGTTCAAGAAGTAATATTCATTTGGCGCACAGGCGAAGTAAACATGCGCTGCGTACGCAACGTGTGGTTTTTAGAGAGAGGCCCTTACCCGCCGCCACGCCAAGGTCGCGCCGCGCCCGCCGCGCCCGCCCCCCCTGCACGGCCCGCGTTGCCCGTTTAGAGCCACCCGCTAGCGTCGTATGAACGCAAACATTATTTTTGTATTATTTGTTTATGCAATGGATGAAACTGACACAAATTCATATTTCTTATTTATCCCGCCTTTTAAATTAATAAGATGTGAACTCTAGTAACTTTAATATTCTTTTGTTATGATAATAGCCTGTTAGAACAAAATTATCAAAAATCTTATGAAGCTATGCCTTAATAAGACACAAAAACATGTAATGTACATTTTGACACGATTAAATACGATGTCAGCATTTTTTTTTTACTTTAATTATTTTTTGAGTCATTTTGAATAGTATGGCATAGTATCCGATTGCAATGGACGTAATTGACACAAACTATGTTTTCACATTAAAAAAACTATCCTAAATGCGATACAGTTACATGTTTTCTCTAGAATATTCTTTTCTTCAAAATAATTCAAAATAAAAATAATTACCACAAATTGTTAAATTACTTAAAAAGCAAATAATATCTGTGACACAAAACAAAATGTAAGATTAACATCTTAAAACACTATTCGTAAGCGAAAAAATAATTGACTTTAATATTACTTTAAGTTAGGGCTCAAAATATAGCCAGCGCTACAGGTAGGGTTGCCAGATGGTCGGGATTTGGCGGGATTCTCCCGATTTTTAGCAGGTGTTCCCGATTCCCGACAAAGTGTAAACTGTCCCGAAAAACAGCTTCACGTTATAAAACAATAATTTCAAGTTCCGAACTGTCGTCGAGCGAGCGAGCTGACGTAGTGCCAATAATGTAAAATATCGTTGTATTTAATACAATTACTTTAATTTGAATGTATTTTTTTAGAGATGCCCCGAATAGTGAATTTGGCCGAATACCGAATACCGAATATTCGGCCCCTCTCTCGGCCGAATACCGAATATTCGGTGACCGTTCTGTTCGCTGTTCTGCTGTTCGCCATCAATTAGGATTGTTCATTTTTTTTAGACCCCCATTTTTATTTTATTTTCTGAAAATATAGGTTAATTTAAGATACCAATTTGAATGATTTATTAATTCACGGCTCGGTTGAATATTTATAATTTATTGAAAATATGAGATACGACTTCTCGTAAATTACATGTAGTGGCTGATTTGATAAAGCACAAGCAATAACAAACATTAAAAAAATAGTTGTAATTGTCAATTGATTGTAATGTCACCTGTCTACAATGTCAGTGTCACGCGTTTCTATAAATAATATCGTCTGGAAAACTCGTTTATTTTGAATCCCTAAATCAATAAGGGATCATCCATTAATTACGTCACACGAATTTCTAGGTTTTTTGACCCCTCCCCCCCCCTTGTCACATTTGGTCACATTTGGCAAACCCCTCCACCCTAGTGTGACGTCACATTTTTTCTACGAAATCGCCAAATCGAATTAAGTAAGTACCTAAGTATTATTAATATTTTATCAAAATATTTTTGACGATATAAATATTAGTAATTTTATAACCCAAAACTGCTTAGGAAAGAAAATTAAAAGAATAAAAACGATTATCGTTTTAAAAACTTGTTATTTAAATGTACAGCGAATAAAATAATTAAAAAAAAAATTTCGGTTACTGATGAAGTTAAAGTGACGTCACAAAGTTTGTGTCTCCCCCCTCCCCCATGTCACAATATGTCACATTTTCTTGACCCCCTCCCTCCCCCTAAACGTGTGACGTAATTAATGGATGACCCCTAATTTCAAAATACCTACGCTATAAATTTGTGAAAGCTGATTCCAGAAATCTGCCTAAGTTATATAATATAACTTAGTTTTATTGGAGTATGTATCCATATAGCATCCAACTCCAACCATAACTTGGCTGAAATCAGGGGAGCAAAAATACAAATGTAAGTTACATCATATATTTTTTAACTGATTCGATTCGTAAGATGATTGGATTCATAAAATCGTTATAAGCGTCCATTGCTAAGGTAGCACCCAGTGGGTTCTACCGGCTTGTCACCATTGTTTGGATATTGTACTATATTAGGTACATGCCAATTTTGCTAATTATATCCTATAATTTCAGGTCATCATGTGATTCCTATTTAGATACGGCTGTGGGATACGTAATGTACGAAGGAGATTGATTTTGTTAAGGCACTTGGGCCCTGAACAAAGTTGAGCATTTTGTATCGAAACGAACGTCATATTAATCGTCATAATACTTTACGACAGTAAATAATGCCTGGGAACAGAGTAAATAACAAACCATACACTTCTCTTCTGGTTCGTCAACAAGAAGCCATCATTGTCAGCTGCTCGTGCAGAACATGATGAACATACATATATGTATAGTTACTTTTTTTTGGGAAACATATATACATATATTTCCTAAATTAATAAAAAAGTAGGTAAACAAAAACATGTTTTATTATTCACAACTATTATTAACTTAAGTCTTGTCCACCATGATATCAGCAGCTTGAACTGCAACATGTACCTGGAAATTAGAAATTATATCTTTTTAAAGCAGTTTCAGGCTGAATGTTGAGTATGACTATGTATTCTTGTATAGTGTTTCTTTCTAGTAGGCACCATCTCTGTTTAACGGTTTGCCTTTATATACTCTGGCTACATTACCACAGAAAACACATAGGTCCCCGCGACCCTACCTACAAAGTGAGCTTTTAAATAATTGTAGTAAAATTATATTCATTTTATACTTACATCGACGTGATCCTCACAGCAATACTGTGTGTAAGTAGGTAGGTATTCCAAGTTCAATTCACGGCACCATGTTACACGTCGTAGGTCTTCGCGGATTCGAACAATTATTTTTGTGAATCATTCCCACACGTAGGAACAAGGTCTTTGATATATTAAGCAACGAAAACTACTGTTTAGGTATCAATTATAAATCAAATCATAACAAACCAGCGCAGCGGTTTAACTGAAAAATTTCATTATGACAATGATAACTTTGACAATTACGTGAGTGACGGATTGATTTACTATGGTCCGATAACTTTTATTATGCGATGACTTTACATTCAGCCAACGAGAAAGGTCAAACTAAGGTCATAAGGATATTTGTTGAAATATCTTCAATCCTCAATTATTATATCGCAGCAAATGTCGGAAACTGTTTGAAAACCTCATATCTCGAAATGGTTTTCGAAATAGAACATTTAAAAAAAAATGAACAATCCTAATTATAGCACTATGTTTGCTAAGATATATTTTTATGTTGAACAGAATTAATGAATGTATATTAGAGTCAATCAAATCAGACCCATGATAAAAATAAAATATATTGTAATCGATAAATGCTCAAAAACGTGCCTTCGTATTTAACTACTATCCAATAATACATTTTAAATATTAAATATACCTAGTTTTTGGTTTTTTTTTTTTTAATTTTTCTTTTTAGGTAGATGCAACAGATATTCGGTATTCGGCCGAATGTTGCCTACTATTCGGCCGAATACCGAATATCTGTTGCAAAAAGAATAAGAATATTGGGCAAAGTGTCCGAATAGGCCGAATACCGAATAGTTGCCGAATCATGGGATCGTGGCAATCGTGGCATCTCTAATTTTTTTTTTTCCGACTTAAGTCCCAAAATCCCGAAAAATTGATATTGTTTCCCGATAATAGCGTCTTTCGATCTGGCAACCCTAGCTACAGGACTATGCGGCGCGCCGGAAACCTTATACAGTCGCCATCATGCAGATATATCCGAATAGCCAAGGTGCTCACAAATATCTGAACACGTCTCTATTGTCAAGGCGTTAGAGTGAGTGTTCAGATATTTTTGAACAACTTGGCCGCTCCAATATGTCTGCTGGCGACTATACAGTGTTGTTCAGATATTTTGAGCACCTTGGCCGCTCCGATATATCTGATGGCGACAGTACCTACAGTATATGTAATTATGTACATGCAGTATCTGAACAACACTGTACAGTCGCCAGCAGGCCAAGGTGCTCAAAAATATCTGAACACACAACAAGGCGTTGTTCAGATATATGTGAGCACTTTGGCCGCTCTGATATATCTGATGGTACGGTCTAGTCTGCGCCCACGACGCCGCGCCACCGGCGCGCCGCGAAAAAATCACACGGAGCGGTGCCACATCTCAGGCACTCGAGCTGCCGCGGCAAATGATATGTGAAATCGCGCGGCGCCCACCTCGGTGAGCTTAGCCACCGCCGGCCCGATTTCAGCACGCGGGCTTGCCTTATATTCAGCGGCGCCTCTCGACTAGGGCCGTATTACCCGCGTCCGCCGCGGAGGCCGCGAGACGGCTGAGACCTTTTTCGCGTGTGGAGATCGAGCCGCGCTACCTGATGACGTCATCTTGCTATCGCCCCGACCGACTCGGTCCAGAGGGCCTACCGCGAAGCACGTTCGACGTGTTGCCTTCCTGTCACACTTAAATACGAATTTACAAGTGCGACAGAGAGGCAACACGTCGAACGTGGTTCGCGGTAGGCCCCCTGAAATCACACTAAGCACTGCCCGATTACGTCATCCGGCCACCGCGCCAACTATCGAGTCGGTCGGGGCATCCCGCGCGTGGGGAGTCGCGCTATCCAATGACGTCATCAATTGTGGATGGTTGCTTCAAGTCGAGGCTACTCTAATGGATACAGCCGCGCTATGTAATGACTCCATTTTGCTGCCGCAACGCGATGACACTATGACTCTAGCATCACGCAGGACACTCTCCGCGTCCGACACGGAGTCCGAGCGGCTGGTCAAATAAACCAGGGCTTGCCGCTCGCGCGCTCCAATAAGTCTGCGCCCGTCTCGTCGACCAAGACTCGAAATACACAGGACATGTGCTAGCCCGGCAGAAAGGCGCTGAGCATCGGCCTACAACGGTTCGACATGGTACTTATCCCCGAGCGGGGCTGCCGTCTGCATTTTTTTTATTTATCCGCTTCGGCAGGTCCCGCGTAACACGCACTCCATTACGCGGGTGTTGTCGCAGTTTTCGCGCGTAATTTCTGCGTAATACGCCCGAGAACTGGGTATTTTTGAAAAAAACGCCTAACTAGTTTAAAAATTGTCGCGATTTTGCATGAATAATACGCGCTAGTTACGCACGCGTATACCGCGACAACGCGACAACAACCCGCGTAAAACTCTCAAGGAAGTGAAATTTTACGCACAAATATCGCACCGCTCCGGTGCAAATATTCGCTCGCAAAGGCGTAGATTTCAAAACAAGAGCACTCGCTCGGTTCGGCGTGGGTTTGCCGAGCTCCCCGAGCACAATGTACGCAACGACAGGGACCCGTTTTGCTAGTTGAGGACGCGTAAAATTTTTGTGTCAATCCGGTTTTTGGAAATTTTTAAAAATGGCGGAGTCGTGATACCTAGCGCTTAAACAAATAATCGTATCGATTCATAAGAGTTTTTTCTTTTTGATATATGTTTATAGATTAAATGTCCAATTCCAAAAATTCAGAAAATTTGTATCGCTGGTTTTGGCGGTATTTAGATATTTCGTTTTTACTTGAGAATGAGTAGCTAAATTTCGTCAGCTTTAGTAAGAACTATCATGGTGCATTTTGCAAACGTTCGCTTTTTTTGTTTGCATCGGGAGGTCCCTGGTTCCATCCCCAGTAATTGTATGCTGCTACACAACTTTTTGTATTTTTTTATACTTAAATTTCGTATCAATTGTTGTTTTTTATTTTATTATTTTATTTTGAAAAAATGGAAAAAATCGTATTTTTTATTTATCAAGCGCGGGCTAAGCGTATTCGTTTAATTTTTTGCAAGAGATGATGGCTTTTTGCGCTTTAAAGAAAACGGCGCCATACCTTTGGCCTCTATGCTCGTCTAGATGGCGACACCATTTTATATTTAACAATTTTTACTCATATCAGTAAAAGAACATGGGTCAAAATCATATGGCGTTCTAAAAATAAAAAAAAATATTTATCCATACATATATACATTTATTGATATTTTTTATTCATTTTCATTTTAATCGCACTGATTTACAATGACTACAAAATTTAGTACGACAATAACCCTCTACTATAGGGACCGTGCGCGTTGGAGGGTCTGCCATCTTGTGGTCTGAATCGGAAACATGTACATTGCCAAACCAAGTTCTACCATCTACCGTTCTTGTAGGTACGTTTCCTTATGCATTTACGCCTCACGCCAAAAATCTGACGGCTCCTATGCCGCCCCCTATAGTTCACGCACGCCCCCTATAGGGACGTGCGCGTTGGAGGGCCTGCCATATTGTGGCCTGAATCGGAAACATATGTGCACATGTACATTGCCAAAGCAAGTGCTACCATCAACCGTTCTCGTAGGTACGTTTTCTTGTGCATAGTAGGTTCTGCCATCTTGTGGGCTACATCGGAATCATAAACTACACATCTACGCTTCGCGCCAAAGATCTGACGGCTCCTGTGCTGCCCCCTATAGTTCATGCACGTCCCCTATACAATCTATTCTCTTTAGAATTTAGATTAGTTAGATATTTAAATTCTTACTCGACTAAAATTAAAAGCATGAAACTCCTTCTATTGCGACTCGAGGAGGAACAAAGACTGAAAAGACTGGCAAACCAAACGCGCACGAAGCTTCTAATTAAAAGGTAATGTTGGTTCCCTAACATAAGTAGAGTTAGACCAAGAAAAGTCTGCAGCTCAGCTCGCGAGGTCTACAGCTCACAGAGCCACTAGTGTCATTGTTGTCGTGCACGCGACACTACCACAGTTCTCCAAGCCGTGCCCGCGTAATTTGAGCGTAATTGAGCGCCCCTTCGCGAGCGCCCAACCTGAGCAGGGCGAGCGTGTGAAACCGATGGCCGCGGGGCAGAGGCCTCCACCAGCGCGCCACTAGTGCATCGATAGTTTGAAGCGTGCATTTGAGATTTTCGTCTCGGGCCACGCTTTTGTACAAGCGCTGTAATAGTTCGCCCGTATCACCCCCATTCCCACAGATTTGGCGGGAATGTAAAATGGTATCGCTCAATCGCCGTATCGCGTTGGTAAGAGATAACAACAACGTGTCCAGTTCGTTGTATGTGGAATTTAGTCGCTCGAGTTGCGTTATTAACCACACTCGCTCGAGGGCCGCATTCGGTGTCATTGTATACCTATACCTACCCGATGCCTGTACACGTGGCTTGCTTACTCTCTGCGTCCAAGGTCTCGTGCTCAGGACATGCTTCCGGGAATTCCCGATATATAACCTCGGAGTCCCGTTGTGCTTTTCAAACGTCTCCGTCCGCGTCGATATAGTGGACACCCACTACATTCGCGATATTGGCTCCCAGACTGAGAACCTGGCAACCTGACGACAAGGAAAAAAAATAAGTATGCTTTTTCAGTATTGGTGGATATTGGCGTTGGGGGGAGTACTATTATGCGTAATACTCGCCCGGTCGCTGTGGTATGTCGAAAATAAATTACACAAAGTAGGGACTTGTCCGCTATCACCTCTGCCGAGTCCTAGATACGAATGGCGAGGGCCCAAACCATCGGCACCTCCCCACGAGGAGACTCTGTCGGGCGAATCGGCGCAACCACCATTTGCGCCTGCAACAGAGTGTTTGGTGCCGTTGCTTCCTGCGACGGTAGCGCACACGACAACGGCGCATGTGACCAAACCACCAGTGCATGCGTACTCGGAACAGCCACCGGTGAATCATGTCCTCAACACCGCCTTCGGCCGGGTCAATTGAGCCGATACGGGCCGGGCCCAGTTGGTATCGCTCTCGACGCATGACGTCATCGGGCGCGGTCACCTAATCGTGGAGAGCCACTAGTGCAAGTGTACTCGGTGCCGCGCCGGGCGATCAAAGCGCGGGCCTATCGGATTGAAGCTGGTAGAGGCGTGACGTCACAGAGCCACAGACGGCCTCCCCGGCGTGGGAGCGGAGCATGGACCACACTGAGAGAAAAATCATCACCAGGAATTAATAAACAGTTCTGTACTGGGGGAAAAAATGAAGTTTTAGTAGTAATCATGGAAGTTTCACTATTTCTGTAAAATTTATTTATTTCTACAAACAGCTCAGTAATACTAAATCTAATTTCAGCAAACAGACGTCATGGGTGAAAACTAACCGTTTTGTAATTCTAAGCGCGCTTTAGCAATATCGGAGACGATGACGTCATAGGTTTTACTAAACTGTACTGCGATTCCAAGCTAGCTGTTGTTATTCTAGAGATAATGACGTCACAGGCAAAAACTAAACTGTTTGCAATTCCTCCGCCCCTAGCAAACGGGCGCCGCGAGAGCATTTCGCGCGCGTGGTAGCTACCCGTCTCTATTTCTGTCTGTATGAATAAAAAAGCATTTGGTAGTATATCTCTGTACTAAAGAGGCACTATAAAAGCCTGTCGAGATATTCTACCCATTCCTTTCTTATTCATACAGTCAGAAAGAGACTAGTAGTTATTACGCGCGCAACATGCTCTCGCGGCGCACCTGTGCTAGGGAGGTTGGAATTGCAAACAGTTTAGATTTACCTATGATGTCATTATAACTAGAATAACAACAGCTAGCTCGAAGTTGCAGATCAATATATTCCTGTAGACCCCAACTACACAGTAGGTCGCGGGTTAATATGTCCATGGCCCACAATATATCCTAAATTTATTATTTAACTTAAGTATGTTTTAAACAAAGAAGACACGAGACACGCCCGCCCGACATCCGACACAATACTAACTCTAACCAAATGAACGTAGCAAGTAGTAAATTTTACTAAAATCACTAACATTCGTTTCGCTGTGTTGGTATTACAAAACTCGTTTAGTGATTGGTACAACAATGAACATAAACACAACAAGTCTATCTACTAAATACCAGTAAACTTTGTAATGTCGCTATAGTAATAACTGAATTGTTATTTTAAATGGGGTAATGTTATTCCCGCGAACTCGTTTTTTAGATATTACAAAACTATGTAAGTGAGACATTTACTAAAATCATAACTTGAAATCACAGATGCTTTTTTCCAAAAATCACAAACTTTACTAGTAAAAATCGGAGAATTTTAGTAGTAATAAAAATGGATTGTAACAAAGTCTGTTTGCTGAAATTAGATTTAGTATTACTGAGCTGTTTGTAGAAATAAATAAATTTTACAGAAATAGTGAAACTTCCATGATTACTACTAAAACTTCATTTTTTCCCCCAGTACAGAACTGTTTATTAATTCCTGGTGATGATTTTTCTCTCAGTGTGGTCCATGCTCCGCTCCCACGCCGGGGAGGCCGTCTGTGGCTCTGTGACGTCACGCCTCTACCAGCTTCAATCCGATAGGCCCGCGCTTTGATCGCCCGGCGCGGCACCGAGTACACTTGCACTAGTGGCTCTCCACGATTAGGTGACCGCGCCCGATGACGTCATGCGTCGAGTGGTGGAGCTCCCGGACGTTGACCTGCTCCTGCTCGCCGGATTCACGGGCGAACCAGACAACGATGGTCCAAAGCGTCTGCCCGCGTTTGGAAGTTTCACGGGGTCAACAATGTCAAGCCGCGGCTCGGAAGAGTTCCTTGACGTTGTAAGCTCCGTGGAGGATTCCAACGAGGGCTCAGACGCTGAGGACCAGCGAAACTCTGAGTCACCCGTGACCGGAGAGCCGGAGCGGTCAGCCGACTACGGGGACCAAGCACGTGGTGATTTATCACGTGGCGATTTATCGCCGCTTGATTTATCACCACGTGTTAGGCATTCACCACGTGCCGAGAGCCCGCTGCCGCCCCAGCCGGCCGACAAGTCTCGACCTGTCACGCCGCAGCCGGCTGACAAGTCTCGACTTGTCACGCCGGCAAACTCACCGCAACGCCGCCGCCAGTCGCCTTGCCGGCCGCAGGCCGGCCTCGAGATAACCGAGGGCGCCTGGATAGCGATTTTCGGGAAACTCGACAGAGTAGCTCGGGGGTCGCTAGACAGTTGCGTCCTCGGGCCGCTCGAGGCGGCCCTACTCTCAACCCTGTTGGCGCACTCTGGGGCGCGCCAACAGAAGAGACGGCGGGATGAGGACAGCCCGCCGGCACAGGAGGAGAAGCGGGAATGTAAGCGCATCACTCCTGTGTCGCGCGGTCTTAATCAACCCGTCGTCTGCCCACAGGACTCGCAGCAGCAGCAGTCGATGGACACAGCCGTGCCATCCACACCAGCCGCCGGAGGCGCTCACCAGCCGCCGCCACGCAAGGTGTTGCTACCTACACAGGTAGCAAGCACCGACACGTACGCGGCCGCAACAAAAACCGCACCTAATCCCTCCACCTCTCTGCCCGCACTGTAGATATGAGCGCCGATAGGCATTTAGCCGGCGGCGGCGCGCCGGTCAATATCGGTCGGCGGCGGCGGCGAATCGGCGGCGTGGCCTTGAAACACCTTTGATTAATGAAAAAAGAATTCAAACCAAAATTTTACCGAATTTACACGTTTTTGCTGTAAGAAAGTTATACAATAAGTGCATTTTTCAATTGCAAGCAAAATTTATTGAATAAAGGTACGAAAAAAGTTTTATATAGTATAAACGGTATCGAGCGGCATCAGAGGCGGTCTTAATCTTGGCGAGGCCCTGGCCGGAAGATCTTTGCGAGGCCCTTATCTATTGTGCTAAGTAAAAAGTAGCGGATTGACTGTATCAGGGAAACATCTGGTCGACTGTCCAAAGAGCCGAAGTGAGGAAAATCAAGCTCCGTTATTAACCAATATCGACCCAACAAACCAGTTTATGTCAAAAAGTGAGGCCCAAGGCCGAGCTCCACCTAACACCGAAGACCAGATTCCGACGCCTTCCCATCCGAGGCCAGAGGCTGAGCTGCAGGTAAGCATACAGCTTAGAATCGAACGCCAAGTGTGAGCTTGGCTGACGGCCGAATGCGCGGAGTGCCGATTACGGCGCGCTTCTGTGCGAGGCCGAAGGCCAAGCTGCAAGAGGGCAGAGCTTGGAATTGGTCCAGTGTAAGCAAGACCGAAGGCCGATAAAGACCGTGGCCATAGTGTTAAAGACCTCTGGGGCTCTCCTGTAGGTGCATTCGTGCGAGGCCAAAGGCCGTGCTGCAGTGGAGCTAAGATTGGAGAAGAACCAAGCATTTTAAAAGCGAGGCCAAAAGTTACGCTCCAAACAGGGCCGAAAACTTGGAGGTTCAGATAGCGGCTTACTTCTATGCGAGCGATGCGAGGCCAAAGATTGGTCTGCGAGAGAGCAAAGCTTGAAATTTGAACAATGGCCAAGCTTAAAATGAGACCTGATTCCGTTTCCGATGCCTTCCGTGCAAAGCCAACGGCCGGACCTTTGGGCGTGAAAACGCTTAATATCTGAAATTAACCCCCTTTTACACCTTTTTAAGACATTTAAACCATGCTTGCAATAATTGAATTCGCGGTGAATGACGGATGAGCTAGCCAGCTGGCAAAATTAGTCATTTCGTTGCTCTAACACTAGTAGCGCGGTTACCAAACAGAAAAGTTTGAATTTACCATCGATGTTTTAGAATTATATGGACCTAAAATACCTTTTGAATGTCTATAAGCTATTCAGACTGGCGCCGTTAAAGATCTAAACTAGATAAAATATATATTATCTGATTCTGAACGTAGTAGTATCTAACAAGGTCACGCCGATGCCACGCCGATAGCGCAGCGTCGACGGCGGCGGCGCGTAAATTTTGTCGGCGGCGGCGGTGCGCCGGCGCGGCGCTCATATCTAGCCCGCAGGTCCCAAGAAGCAGCCAGCCAACCACAAGCCGCCCCAGATCCTGGTCGAGGACTTCCCAGACTGGCGCCAGCACCTGGCCACCATCAACAAGCGCCTAGGGTTCCCGGCCACAACCGAGGCCGCGGCCCCAAACGGCGTCCGATTCTACCCCAGGTCCGGGGTAGAATACATCAGGGTCACCAAGTACCTGAAGGAGCAGCACAAGCAGCACAAGCTCGAATTTGTCGAGCATCCAGACAAGGCCTCCCTCCCAATGAAGGCCGCTATCCGCGGCCTCCCCTCGTCAACAACGGTGCAGGAGGTCAAAGACGCTTGCGCCGCCAAAGGATACAATGTTTCTCACGCGAAACTTATATCTACAGGTCGAGGACGCGGAGGCAGCCTGTTTTTCGTGCAGCTCGCCGGGACGGAACGAGACAACCCAGGATTCCTGGACCTCACCGACCTGGCAGACATCAACACCAAGGTCCGGGTTGAGCCTTGGAGAGGCAAACCCGGCCCACCGCAGTGCCACCGGTGCCAGGGCTTCAGGCACTCCTCGCACGGGTGCCACCGGGCAGTCCGGTGCGTCAAGTGCGCACTGGACCACCACTCGAGCGAGTGCACACGGCCCAGGGACCAGCCGGCCACCTGCTGCAACTGCTGGGGGGATCACCCAGCAAACCACAAGCAGTGCCCCGAGTACCTCAGGGAACTGAGGAACTGGCGCGCAGGAACGCGCTCCCACACACGCCGCCCGCCCGCACGCCGCGGCCCTAACACTAGGGCTGCGGACACCCCCAATCTGGTAGAGGAATCTTCCGCAGGTTCCCTAATGGCGCCAGCCAACCAGCCGAGGACCAGAGGACAGCAGCAGCGGAGGCAGCCACAACATGAACCGCAGAGGAAGTCGCAACCGCAGCCCGCAGCGCCCCCCGCGCTCAACACCGAAGCGTTGCACAAGGACGTAGTCGCCGCGGTGCAATCCGCGGTAACTACGGCCTTGAAGCCCACGCTAGACGAGTTGGTACTAGCGATTAAGTCTCTGTCTAAGTCTGGCTAAAGCCAGACTTAGCCCACCCCCACTCACCAGCTGCACACTCTTACGGCCTTTCAGAGAAAGAATTAAGAGTTGTATACTGGAAATACTGGAATGCGCAGTCATTAAATGGTAAAACTAATGATCTCCGCACTTTTCTCCACAGCCAGGACATCGACGTCATGCTGATCTGCGAGACGCTGCTGAGGCCGTCAACGAATCTCACAGCCAGCGGGTACATTGTGTACCGGCTGGACCAGTCCAACCCCGACACTGGAGTCATCTGGCGAGGCCATCCTCATAAAGAGGACCATCATCCACCAACTGGTGGACATCGACCAACCCACGGCACTATCCGCGCTGGGGGTAGATATCAAACTGCAAAGACATAATCTGCGCCTGTTTGCTATCTACAGGCCCTGCGGACACTGCCGGCCGGCAGAGATGCG
Organism: Cydia splendana; assembly: GCF_910591565.1. Taxonomy (NCBI): domain Eukaryota; kingdom Metazoa; phylum Arthropoda; class Insecta; order Lepidoptera; family Tortricidae; genus Cydia; species Cydia splendana. Next base: position 305,642 of record NW_026946888.1, on the reverse strand, counting down.
CGACGACCTCAAGCGGCTGCTGGTGGACTCCCCCGTGCCGACCATCCTGGCCGGGGACTTCAACGCCGAGCACCCCGCTTGGAACTCGTCCGCCCACTCCCTGCCGGGCAACACCATCTACCAGATCGTGGAGGACCTCGATCTAGTAGTGGGCGGGCCATACGAGCCCACACACTACCACGACGCCAATGTGTACAACAGAGGCACCACCATCGACTTTGCGATCTCTCGCGGAGTCAATGCCCTTATGCGGCACCAGGTATTTTACGATCTCACCTCCGACCACAGGCCGGTGCTCCTGACCATCGCAGACCAGCCGACGACGAGATACAGCAAGGGACCCGGACGCCGCTACGACTGGAAGGCTTTTTCGGAAGCCATGGTAAATACTCCCCGCACAGGTCCCATCTCGACCGCAGAAGAGGTCGACGCAGCAGCAACAACGATCACGGAGGACATCAAGGCGGCCCTCACCGAGGCCGGCCGCACGATCCCGCAATCGGACCGGCGCGCGCCACTCCCGAGGCCGCTTCAAGCGCTTTTGGAGAAAAAGCGCTGGTACAGGAAACAGTGGCAAAGGACTAGGGCTCAGTCTGTCAAGACTGAGCTCAATCGTCTTGAGCGACTGTTGAGGGACAAACTCAGCGAACACAGAGCTGTAAGCTGGGAAAACCACATCGACAGCATAACTGATAGTGTTCCCTCTATCCACAGGTTATGCAGACAACTCAGCGCGACGCCCGAGCCGATCCGGCCCCTACAGGACGACACGGACGGGGAGCTGAAATACGCGGCCAAGGACAGAGCGGAAATACTCGCTCGCAGCCTTGAGCAGCAATTCAGGCCCAACCCCGTCACCGACCCGCAACACACAGCGGACATCGTACAACACGTTCGAGATTATCTCAACGTGCCAGTCGAGCCACACGATGATCCACTTTACTTTTCTCCTTCACAGGTCCAGGCGTCCATCAGACGCTACTGCAACCCGAGGAAAGCGCCGGGCCCCGACGAGATCCCGAACATGGCGCTCCGCCACCTGCCGCTAAACACCTTAGCGGTGGTGGCGCGCCTGTTCAACGGGATCCTGCGGTCGGGCCACTTCCCCGCCATCTGGAAGACCGGGCGAGTCATAGTCCTTCCCAAGCCGGGAAAGGACAGAAGAAAGCCGGAGAACTACCGGCCCATCACGTTGCTATGCAACCTATCAAAGGTGTTCGAGAGGTTGCTGCTCCGGCACCTCTCGCCACACCTGTCACCCAGGCCGGAGTAATTTGGTTTCAGGTCTCAACACTCCACGACGCTGCAGCTCACCCGTGTCCTACACCACATGGGCATGTCGCTCAACAAGAAGGAGTACACAGTCGCGGTCCTCCTAGACATGGAGAAAGCTTTTGATCGAGTTTGGCACGAAGGTCTAATATATAAACTTTCTCTGTCCACAGCCCCCCGCCGCATCGTGAGAGTCATCGCGTCATTCCTGGCAGACCGGCGCTTCCACGTTCAAGTGGAAGGCGTACAGTCACAGGAACGCCCGATACAGGCAGGCGTCCCCCAGGGGAGCTGCCTGTCGCCCGCATGCTATGTACGCTACACCGACGACATCCCAGTCGTCGGGCAAGCGCAACTAGCTCTATTCGCAGATGACGCCGCTTACTTTGCTTCCTCTTTCCAGATGCCGCACGCAGTCGCCAAGATCCAGCCGACGCTTGACGCCCTCCCTGACTGGCTCTCCAAATGGAGACTATCGGTCAATGTGGGCAAGACGCAAGCGCTCATCACAGGGCAAGCCATCAAATTGCCTAATCCTCCTTCCCTTCTAGGTCAGCCGCTCACATGGTCGCCCACAGTGAAATACCTGGGGGTGACCATAGACAGGAGACTCAACATGGATCGCCACACCAGAGACACAGTAAGCCGAGCGAAAGTCGCTCGCATGTGTCTACGCCCAGTCTTTAGTAGTAAGCTTCCTGTACGGACCAAACTCGGTCTGTACAAAGCTTACGTACGCTCTAGACTAACATACGCTTCACCTGCCTGGCATTCTTTCTGTTGCAGGTCCAACAAGGAGAAGATGAGGCGTCAGGAGACCCTCACACTGCGGAGCATCGTCAAGTGTCCACGCTACGTCAGCAACGCATCCCTCGCCGAGACACTGAAGTGGCGCGGCCTAGAGGAGTTCATCGAGCGTCTCGCGCGGTCCATGTACGACCGCGCGGACAACAGCGGGCACGAGCACCTCAAGAACATCGCGCCACACCACCCCACCAGACCACCGGAACGGTGGGCCCGGGACTTGCCCCGAGCTCTGCTACACCAGTAGCGGAGCCAAGCCAAGTCCCAACTTTCATCGGATGCACCACGCCACACACGCCAGCCTAAGCTGCCGGTCGCCTTCCCTGCGTCCCCGATGCCCGGCCCCGCTCAAACGGTATCACCGGGCTAGGGGTCGCGGGGTTGGATAAACGATCCGTGGCGAAAAAGCTGGCCTACACCAGCAGCACTGACGTCCTCAAATTGACGTCCACTGACCTCCCCACGCGGTGGGGAGCGACCCGCCACAGCCGTCGCAGCCGAAAGGCGGGCACGGCCTCCCATACCTCTCTATTAATAGAGAGGTATCGAATGATATCCAGTCCGTCATGCGTCGAGAGCGATACCAACTGGGCCCGGCCCGTATCGGCTCAATTGACCCGGCCGAAGGCGGTGTTGAGGACATGATTCACCGGTGGCTGTTCCGAGTACGCATGCACTGGTGGTTTGGTCACATGCGCCGTTGTCGTGTGCGCTACCGTCGCAGGAAGCAACGGCACCAAACACTCTGTTGCAGGCGCAAATGGTGGTTGCGCCGATTCGCCCGACAGAGTCTCCTCGTGGGGAGGTGCCGATGGTTTGGGCCCTCGCCATTGTCACGATTAGGATCTTAACTACCTTTTAGAAGAGAGAAATGAGTAATCTCGATTCGTGCAAAAGAATATTTAATTTAACTAAAAAACTAAAAAAACTAAAAAAAACTAAATGGCCAAGAGGGTCGTAAGTTTGGTTTTATAAATCCACACAATATCCACTTTACTCTGCGGTTAGGTACTCTCGCCTGGGTGTGCGCGGGCGCTGAACTGTGGCCGACTGTACTCAGGGCCGCCCGGTGGCGAATTTACAAAGCCTATACTGATAAGGTCCGGATGCGAACTAAACTGGATTAGCTTTTGTTTGGACAAAACTTGACCAAACCCTAATCCATTACAGTACAGAAATTTACTGAAATCGTATAGACTTTGTTGGCTAAATTAATATGTGACGTTCCACGGGAAAAGGTACCTTATGAGGGTTTCTAGTTTCGGAGATATGAAATGTTTTGTAAAGAGGTGAAAAAATGCTCAATTTTTTTTTATTGTGTGATCTGAAACCTTAATGCGTAACGTTTGTTTACCTGTTTTTATTTTTGTTATAAGTTAGTTATAAGCCTAGTAATGTCGTCTCAGAGTTTAGTAGAAAAGGTACCTTATGGAAAAAAGATTGAAAATTCCCAAAAAAACTAGTCAATACGGGAAAAGAAGTTTGATAGAGAACTGTATTAGCATTCTGCAAAACTAATTTGATAATTTCAGTTCTGGTTGGGGCGCCTCGCAAATATTATAACCGTACATAGACCGACATCACAAATCCAAGTAGCCTGCTATTATACCAAAGTTACTCTCGTCAAGCCTTTCTTAACTAGAATAATCTTCATTTGGTTTGGTCGCATACAGTAAATCAGCCATTGGTTTGCTGAAAAATGCCAATACCCGACGCATTACCTTATGGAATATCTGAGGTCATTGAACCTCAATGCCGCTTATCTTCAATAGCAACCGAAATATATTATTGATAAGAAATAGACGATTTATACCATCTTAACCCCAAAATATTATTAGTTTATCCTAACTGTTCCATCATCATCATGCCTCATCATGTAACTTAATCACAAGGTACCTTTTCATTACATACAAATTATTGGTCTTTTTTAAGATTATTATGACGAAGAACTAATTAAATTTGGGGCAGTTTAATGTAAATTAATATTTTCTATTCATAAAAGATAAACTGTAATATGATTGATATTTTGTAGTGATGTATTATTAGATTTATTTCCATAAGGTACCTTTTCGTAAATGTATGGAGCAAATACTGTTATTGTTATGTAAGTTTAAAGTGGCATAACGGGTTAAATATAGTATTTAGTTGGGGTTTTAGGATTTATTTCATTTGAATGACAGAATTTCTTTCATATGTGCTCAGAAAAATTGATTGTGTGTCACATTAAAAGTAAAAATATTCAATTTTGTGATTTTATATGAAAAAGTCAGAAAATACATTTTCACCTCTAAATCGGTATTGTTTTTTGCTTAAACTGTCTGTCAGTGTCGTTTTCTAATAGATAGAATTTAAATCTTGAGAGCTCATTGCAATCAATCGTGAAAATGAAATAAAACTTTATTTTCAAGAGATTGGCTAGTATACACATAAATCAGTCGATATCAAAAGTTTCTATTTGCATTACAGAACAAGTCGCAATATTTTTTTAATCTCACATATATAAGGTATTATTATTTGTAGTCAACTATGTAACTTACTTCAGGAACATAGTTTTTTAGGCGGCTAAACTTAAAACTTCTCTATCGTAAAGTTGCTAATTTCACAACATTATTTTCAAAAAATCATATCTCTGTAACTACGCAACCTAGAAGGTTGATCTTTTGTGTTATCGATAGCTTATTTATTGTAGATTACTGGGGTATGCATAACTCCATACCCGCCATAAGGTACCTTTGACCGTGGGACGTCACATATGGATATTGTTGCTACAAATGCTAGCTTGTTGCGATCTAAAACTTGAATAATATTTTAGTAATGACTCCGATTGTATTGTATTAATTACTGTTTGTGCTAATTACTTAAAAATGCCTAATTTTTTTTTTTCATTTAACAACTATATCAGTTGAGATTTCTTATTAGGACATGTTTAGTGTGAAATCATAATATAAATTATAAGTCGACTGTATTTTATAATACATTGGTACATAATGAAGTAGATGATTTATTTAAGGACCAAGATTTACTATGCTATTCTGCCTTTTCTCCGAAGTTTTAGTGTCCGAATTTCACTTGCCAGACAAGTTTTCGCAGATGATTTACTTTGGCAACCAACATTCGCCAAATTTTCATCATGACAATGTTTTACTTTATAGAATTATTGTTAAGTATATTATTATTATGTGTACAACGTTTGGAGTGTCATTTCTTTGGTCAAATCATTCCATTTGCTAGATAATTATTAATACGATATCGTCTAGTCATTTCACTGACAGAGTTCACTGAGTCAAGATAGGTGCGACGACGAGCGAAGCGAGGAGGAGTGTGTTAGGTGAACTGCGACCAAACAGCGAACCGACTTTTCTTTACATAGAACGACTTTTCTGGCAACAGTTAATTTTCCTGGGGGTTGCAGTTCTAACCTAACCTAAGCCACTTTTCTGGCAACAGTTCATTTTCTTGAGGGTCGCAGTTCCAAATTAACCTAACCCAAATTTTTGGTAACAGTTCGTTTTCTGGGAGGTCGCAGTTCTAACCTAACCCACTTTTCCAGCAACATTTCGTTTTCTTGGAGGTTGCAGATCAAACTAACCTAAACTACTTTTTTGACAATTTAACGTGAATACTAGGTGAAAGGTAATTTAGTAAAAAAATAATTGTTGAAATCAATATTCAGTGAACTTTAGTGTCGTACAAATAATACTCGATGAATAATATTGAATAATGACGGCGAGACTCCGCTCGACTAGGTATTGTGAGAGCATTAATGTTTAAATATATCGCGACAAAATGTAAACCATAAGGGTAAATGAGTATTATTAAAATTTTGATATCACATTCAAACGTGACTGAACTTACTAAACTTGACTAGGTTTTGGCGTAAATAATATTTGAAAATATGTATGCCAAAAGCTAATCCATTTCAGTGAGTACTTTTTACTGAAACGGTATAGATATTGTCAAGTAATATGCATAAACAAAAGCTCACCTATTAGAATCTGAGTCGTGACTGAAATAGTATAGCTTTTGTAAATTCGCCGCCCGGTGCTTGAGACGGGGTGGTCTTCCGACTGACGAGAGAAGCGTAGCGCAGTGTAGGTGTGGCTGCGGCGAGTGTACTACCCAACGTAGTAGTAGGCTGCGGTGGATCCTCCACCACAAAATTCAGCCCGAACTTTGGACCCTGGAACGCGTCATCCAAACGCATGAGATTACAGTCGGCTACGTAATTTGTGAGCATCCCCGGCGAGCGGCAGGAAAAGAAAGCACCTAAAATGTAGCAGTGATGCCGTGGATGTTCACAATCAGAGTCGGAGATTACAATTTGTAAAGATGATGCAATAATTTACTATTTCAAAATGAGGGTGGAAATAATTTCTGATGCAATATCGTTACAGCAGCATGATCGAGCAAAATCATTATACACTTAGTATTTAATTGTGAAATGGTTTGATGAAGTAAAGTAAAAGCACTAAAATTATCTTAATATTTAATTAGCATGGAAAATCTACATTTGCGTTAATAAATTTACCACTTACCCAATTTGGGGTTTACTTTCACTCGCGATAGTACATAGTCAACGTATTACGACGTTAAGGAAAAACATTTCGAGGAACGTTAGGGACGACAACATATTAAGTTATATCGGTTACATTTTTATAAATTGATGTACGTATCAGAGACCGATGATTAGTGTGACGTGCGTTCTATTTCGAATGAAGATCGGGAATGGTGGACGGGCGATCCGCTAATGCAACTGACCATACGACAAACAAAAGAACTCGTTTCCGTGAGCTCTAAAATGTTGCATTCACAAATCTATCGGAGCGCTAAGACGGCGCTGACGAAAACTTGTTGCATTCTTTATGTTTTAATATAGTTTTAATTGTAAATATTAGCTTGTAAAATTAGTTTTAAGTGGTATTTTTATCTATATTTGTATTTTATTTTAATAATAATAGTTCGTGTAACGCATAACGTTACATATACCCGCCTCGTCTGGGTAAGGATTTTGGTCTTAAACAAAATTCGTCTCATTATCCCTAGCATTTACAAATTCATTCTATCATCTTCTATACAATCTTTCAAATTTCACTTTCACTAAAACAGCAACAACTTTTAAAACGCTGTTGATGCACACATTTATGAGATTCGAGGCATCAGCTGGCATAGCTTTTGACTCATGCTAGAAACTAGATGTTCTTGGGGTCGTACCTATCTATACTACCTATTATTATAAAGTTTAAAATCTTTTATATGCCAGGCTCCAATATTCTTGCCTGCCATATCCTCCAAGATATACACTAATGGTGAACGCTTCTCAACTACTCTGCATTGCAAATATTTTGGTGCTAATTTCTTACTAAAATATTTATCCTTATCACTAAGAACGTAAGTTCGCTTAAACACTATATCGCCTACGTTATATTCTGCTGGTTTTCTACGCAAATTGTAATGCATGGTATTCTTTACATGTGCATTCCACAATGAGGCTTGTACATCATTGAATACCGAAGCGAGACATCCTAAGTTCTCAGCATAAATATCACGCGGCAAGAACAAAACTTCATCACCTAGGTCTGTATCAGTGTAGTGCGATCCACATGTGACCAGCTCCCTACCATGTACTAAGAAAGACGGAGAGTAATTAGTCACTTCATTTACGGAGTTGTTCATCGCAAATTGAATCTTTGGGATAAAAGTGTCCCAGGATCTATGGTCATTACCTACAAACGTGGACAAACAAGTGACAAGAGTCTTGTTAAAACGTTCCACTAAATTTATTTGTGGACAGTACTTTGGTGTATAATGTATAATACACGTTTGGCACCTTGTATTTCTTAAATAACGCGTCTGTGACAGAGCTAACAAATTGACTTCCGTTGTCTAAGAAAATTGTTTGTGGTATACCGTATACCAGAAAAATTTAGTCTTCTAAGACTTTAACAACTGCGTCGGCAGTAGCGCGACGAAGAGGAAATATGTTACAATACTTTGTGAAACAGCAGGTCACGACAAGTATATAGCTATTCTGTTTTCGAGAGACTGGAAGTGGACCTACAAAATCAATGGAGATCATTTGATGGGGGCGGCTGCACTGCTTGGGACGTCCCATTTCTCCCAAAGTAGTGTGATTTTGTGACTTATATGACAGGCAAACGGAACAAGAGTTAACAAACTGAACGACGTCCTGATGCATCCCGGGCCAGTAATATGATAATGCCAGACGCTTGTACGTTTTGAAAATGCCGAGATGTCCAGCAGTTGGTTCAGAGTGGCTCTCGGTTATGACCTTGTCACGATATTCGCTGGGAACAACCTCCTTCCAAGCGAACTCTGAGGTGAGTTGTGATTGTGATACAGTTTTGGAGAGCCTATATAAAGAATTATTTTTTATTATAAAATTTGGAAAATTATTTGGACTGTTTAGACAACCGTTATACATTATCAAACTGCACAACGGGACTTAATCGCGTATTTAAGTTTTAAGATTTACCTCCGACGTTTCGAGGACGGCGTTGTCCCCGTGGTCTCGGAGAAGACTGGCTCAAGTTGACATCAACATCTTCTAGCCGCGCGAGTTTTTCGAACTACCCGCACTTGGTCTTGTTTATCAGTTTGAACGTTTTGCGCACTAGGGATGTCACTCTGTCGACACACAACACTAACGATATTCGATTTATCGACTGTCGATATTCGTTTCCGCTTACATTTACTAATGACTGGATTCCATGTGGATGAGATCTTAAAACCCTCGTCCCGATTAAAATTGCAATGTTTTTTGATTTCAATGGCTTCCCGCACTTTTCTACTGTAGAAATGGCGATCCGTGGAGAGGATTTTAGGGTAGGGCTGAATATTTAGAGAGTGAGATGTCGCATATTCAGGAGGTACTAAGGAGGAACGGGTACAAGGTAAAAAAGTGGCAACCCAGACGAAAGGCAACGCGGAAACGTCCTGATGTCTCCAGACAGCCGGCATTTTTGCCGTATGTAAAAGGGGTAACGGATAAAGTTGGCACAGTACTTGGAAAGTACTCTATAAAGACGGTGTACACACCTTTATCCAAAGTAGCAGGGAGCCTAAGGTCACCGAAGGACGTTATTCCGTTCCAGTCACCTGGCGTTTATAAAATAGATTGCAGTTGTGGTAGTTCCTATATCGGAGAAACTAAGCGCACCATAGCAGAAAGAGTTAAGGAACATATCGCAGCTGTCAAAAATCGTCAGGTCAACAAGTCTGCGGTGGCTGAGCATTTGCTGGAGTCAGGACCAAACCACTGGATTGAGCTGCATAACCCTAAAATCCTCTCCACGGATCGCCATTTCTACAGTAGAAAAGTGCGGGAAGCCATTGAAATCAAAAAACATTGCAATTTTAATCGGGACGAGGGTTTTAAGATCTCATCCACATGGAATCCAGTCATTAGTAAATGTAAGCGGAAACGAATATCGACAGTCGATAAATCGAATATCGTTAGTGTTGTGTGTCGACAGAGTGACATCCCTAGTGCGCAAAACGTTCAAACTGATAAACAAGACCAAGTGCGGGTAGTTCGAAAAACTCGCGCGGCTAGAAGATGTTGATGTCAACTTGAGCCAGTCTTCTCCGAGACCACGGGGACAACGCCGTCCTCGAAACGTCGGAGGTAAATCTTAAAACTTAAATACGCGATTAAGTCCCGTTGTGCAGTTTGATAATGTTTAATAATCGTGAAAGTTTAAATCAGTGAACCGTTATACATTTTAATGAACCATTCGTCCTTAGTATTGGCTACCGCGTTTGCAAGGGAGATGGCAGACATGGGGACAGCACGTGACAGAGCATCTGGGATCACATTGTCAACGCCACGACGATGCTTGATTTCGAAGTTGAAAGAACTTAGACGGACTCCCCAGCGTGCAAGTCTACCGGTTGGATTCTCCAAGGAAAGAAACCATTTCAACGCGGAATGGTCTGTATACAGTGTAAACTTTTGGCCATTCTCTAAGTAACAGCGCCAGTGCTCGAGCGCTACTATTGCACTGAGTGTTTCCCTCTCAGTAATGCTGTAGTTTTTTTCGGCACCAGTGAGAGCTCGGCTCATGTAGGCTACTGGGTGTTCCTTTCCATCTATGGTCTGGGTCAGCATGCCGCCAAGACCATAGTTGCTAGCGTCAACGTGAACCTCAAAGGGCTTAGAATAGTCCGGGCAAGCGAGGATCGGCGCGGAAACTAAACAATCCTTCAACGCATTAAAAGCCGCTTCAGCTTCGGGCGTCCACTTGAACGGCGGTGCTTTCTTGCCATTCGAAGTCAAACTATTGAGCGGCCCGGCCACGGTGCTGAAGTTTGGAACGAAACGTCGGTACCACGTTGCTGTACCGAGAAAGCGTTTCAGTTCAGTTTTGCTTGTCGGAGCAGGAAAATTTAAAATGGCGTCTACTTTATTTGGGTCCGTACGCAAACCACGAGAATCTACAATATAGCCTAAATATTTTAATTCGCTACGGAAGAATTGACATTTCTCGAAATTTACTGTCAAGTTAGCAGACTTAAGCTTATCTAGAACGCGCAAAAGACGAGACACGTGTTCTTCAAAAGTCGAGCTAATAATGATAATATCGTCTAAGTATGCAAAAGTCTTAAGTTCCATGTCGCCAAACAACAAATCTACTAGGCGTTGCTGAGTCGCAGGCGCATTGGTGAGGCCAAAAGCGGTGGTTTTAAACCTTAATGTTCCGCGACCTGGCACATAAAAAGCAGTTTTATCGCGATCTGAAGATTCTATGGGGATCTGCCAGAACGCCTTAGAAAGATCAACGCTGGACAGGTACTTTGCGTCTCGAAGATTATCGAGAATTTCCGAAACGTATGGCAAATTGTACGCGTCACGTTTAGTCACAGCGTTGAGCTTCCTACTATCGAGGCAGAACCTAGGCTGTCCATTCTTCTTAGTCACTATAAGTACTGGTGAAGACCACGCGCTCTCACATGTTTCAACAACGTCTAAAGACAGCATTTCGTCGACCTGCTCCACTAGAATACGCTGTTTTTCAGGCGACATCCTGTAATAACGCTGCCTAATAGGTTGAGCGTCACCTGTATCTATTTTGTGCGTTATCAAGTTCGTCCTACCTAAACCTTTTTCTTCCATAGATATGGATTTGAATTGAGCTATAACATTATCAGCAATTGACTTCTGCGATTCGACTAGGTTTTCATAGGAGTTAATGAAAGAATCTGGGTTGTCAACGTTTACCTTGTCAAGAGGGCTCTCAGATAATGTTATACTTCCTACATATTTGGGACAAATGTTAAATGCACGCCAAAAGTCAACACCTAATATTATGTTAGTGGGGTCCTCAGGGACCACATAAGCTGTTATTACATGGAACTGACCTTCAAAAGTGATGGGCAGATTCATGTACCCGATACAGTTTAGAGGGTGATTGCCAGCTGCTGTTAAAGGAGGACGGACATTCTGTTGCAAGGTGCAGTCTATTAAATTGAGATGCGCATTGTTACCGATTACAGTTACTGCAGCACCAGAATCCAGCAAAGCACAAGCATCCATATTGTTAATTTTAATATTTACATAAGGCCTAGTATCAAAGAGAGGCTTATTCTGCAGAATTGTAGATATTTGATAAGATGTAGAGAATGTTTTGATGAATTTAAGCCAAGAGTCCCAATCTTGCTTATCAAAATGACTACAATTCCGCTCATCTAGTTTTTTGTATCTGCCTTTTTATTACAAACCGGACAATCAGGTGTTTTGACATCTTTCTTGCCACATTTAAAACAAAACACGTCCCTACTAGCCGTACATTGCCGAATATGATGACTATTACTACGGCACCTTGGGCAATACGGTTGTTGTTTATTGTTTTGAGCAGCATTGGACACAGAATGTATATAATTTTGTTGTTGAGACTTGTTTTGATTTTGATTCTGGCTATAATTTGTGGTGTTTTTAGAATATTGCCCTTTATTATAATTATTGTTATATGTGTAATTTTGTTTATTATATGTATTGTTGTTAAATTTATTTGTACTTTTATTTGATTCCCTAGAGTACGCAAATTCGGGTGCAACAGTGTCAGAAGTCACTCTTGGTGGCTCCTGAAATTGTGAGTGTCGAGAATGATAAGTCTCGTAATTGCGACACAATGAGCGTAAAGAATCAATTGTCCTAATTTCGGTAGATGATGCTGCTAGTGTACTTGCGTAACACGGCCTAATATTGTGAAGTAAGGTTTCGAGCTGCTCCGCTTCGCTTGGGGGTGTCGAAAGACGAGAAAACATACCACTCATAATGGAAAGATAAACAGTTATGTTTTCATGTTCACCCTGAGTCCGAGAGCGAATCTCCGTCGTAAGTCGGTAATCATAATTAGATCGATCGAAGTCCTCTTTCAATTTAGCAGCGAGTTCTGGCCAGGAAGAAATATTGTCCCGTACCGAACGGAACCAATGCAGAGCGTTGTCCTGAAAAATTTCGGTGGCGAAAGCTAATACTTTTGTTGATGCAATGTTACGTGCAACAATAAATTCGTCGACGCGCTGTATAAATGAGCGGACACAAGTTTTGCCATTAAATTTTAATTTACTCAAGTCAGCTACAGTGCGATCGCAAGTCACCGAAATCAAGTTCTGAACCTCTGGGGCCGCCGTCGAGGTCTCACTAGAGGGACCCGCGCCTAAATTAGAAGAAGTTGTCGCTATTTGTGTAGGCCTCTTAGCTTGAAGAGCCGCGAGCTTCTGGGAGGCGACTTTATGCCCCTCTAGGATATCCTTATATTCTTTTCTGTCGTCACCGCTCGTTATCCTCGCTAAACGATTATGAAGGTGATTTAGCATATTTTGCGTTCTCATAATAGTAGGTACACTTGGTTCAGAAATATCAAGATTCAATTGTATTTTTGTAAGAACTTCTACGCAACCCCTAAGATCCTGTCGAATATCTAGCGGAGACTCTAATATGTGTTCAGCCGGGTGCTCCGCGGCTAATTTTACAATTTGTCTTCGCAATTCCTCTACTGAAGAACCGGCAGTAGCACCTCGGATCTGAACCTCATATTCAAGCTCCGATTTTTGAAGAGAAAGATATTTGACAGGCAGCATCGTGAATTTAAATTTAATTAGAGGGTAAGTGGTAAGAAGCAGAAACTAATAAGCTTATATTAAAAATTCTCCGATCTGTTACAAAAGTTGATGAATGATGAACGTTTGGTTTTCCCAATTAGTAGAAATAAAGATAAAAACAGGTTAGTTGCAAATAAAAAGAAGAAAAGCGTGCTACTAATGTGTACTTTCCACTCGATAGAAACAATTAATACTAATTTCACTATATTTGTGATACTAAGCGTAATTTAACACTAACATAAAATAAATTATAGAATTTGACTATATGTGGGTAGAAATCAATTTACGAAACACCTTACAAAATTACCAAATTACTTTCTACTAATAGTACACCTTAGTAGCAAATGAAACCAAAAAGAAACGTTGCACAGAAAAAAGAATAAGCCACAAACATACACTAACTACAAAAGCCGAGAAATAAATAGGATTTGTGTGAATTTAACCACGTTAGAGGGCGCCAGTGTCACGATTAGGATCTTAACTACCTTTTAGAAGAGAGAAATGAGTAATCTCGATTCGTGCAAAAGAATATTTAATTTAACTAAAAAACTAAAAAAACTAAAAAAAACTAAATGGCCAAGAGGGTCGTAAGTTTGGTTTTATAAATCCACACAATATCCACTTTACTCTGCGGTTAGGTACTCTCGCCTGGGTGTGCGCGGGCGCTGAACTGTGGCCGACTGTACTCAGGGCCGCCCGGTGCTTGAGACGGGGTGGTCTTCCGACTGACGAGAGAAGCGTAGCGCAGTGTAGGTGTGGCTGCGGCGAGTGTACTACCCAACGTAGTAGTAGGCTGCGGTGGATCCTCCACCACAAAATTCAGCCCGAACTTTGGACCCTGGAACGCGTCATCCAAACGCATGAGATTACAGTCGGCTACGTAATTTGTGAGCATCCCCGGCGAGCGGCAGGAAAAGAAAGCACCTAAAATGTAGCAGTGATGCCGTGGATGTTCACAATCAGAGTCGGAGATTACAATTTGTAAAGATGATGCAATAATTTACTATTTCAAAATGAGGGTGGAAATAATTTCTGATGCAATATCGTTACAGCAGCATGATCGAGCAAAATCATTATACACTTAGTATTTAATTGTGAAATGGTTTGATGAAGTAAAGTAAAAGCACTAAAATTATCTTAATATTTAATTAGCATGGAAAATCTACATTTGCGTTAATAAATTTACCACTTACCCAATTTGGGGTTTACTTTCACTCGCGATAGTACATAGTCAACGTATTACGACGTTAAGGAAAAACATTTCGAGGAACGTTAGGGACGACAACATATTAAGTTATATCGGTTACATTTTTATAAATTGATGTACGTATCAGAGACCGATGATTAGTGTGACGTGCGTTCTATTTCGAATGAAGATCGGGAATGGTGGACGGGCGATCCGCTAATGCAACTGACCATACGACAAACAAAAGAACTCGTTTCCGTGAGCTCTAAAATGTTGCATTCACAAATCTATCGGAGCGCTAAGACGGCGCTGACGAAAACTTGTTGTTGTTGTTGTTGTTGTTGTTCTTTATGTTTTAATATAGTTTTAATTGTAAATATTAGCTTGTAAAATTAGTTTTAAGTGGTATTTTTATCTATATTTGTATTTTATTTTAATAATAATAGTTCGTGTAACGCATAACGTTACACCATTCGTATCTAGGACTCGGCAGAGGTGATAGCGGACAAGTCCCTACTTTGTGTAATTTATTTTCGACATACCACAGCGACCGGGCGAGTATTACGCATAATAGTACTCCCCCCAACGCCAATATCCACCAATACTGAAAAAGCATACTTATTTTTTTTCCTTGTCGTCAGGTTGCCAGGTTCTCAGTCTGGGAGCCAATATCGCGAATGTAGTGGGTGTCCACTATATCGACGCGGACGGAGACGTTTGAAAAGCACAACGGGACTCCGAGGTTATATATCGGGAATTCCCGGAAGCATGTCCTGAGCACGAGACCTTGGACGCAGAGAGTAAGCAAGCCACGTGTACAGGCATCGGGTAGGTATAGGTATACAATGACACCGAATGCGGCCCTCGAGCGAGTGTGGTTAATAACGCAACTCGAGCGACTAAATTCCACATACAACGAACTGGACACGTTGTTGTTATCTCTTACCAACGCGATACGGCGATTGAGCGATACCATTTTACATTCCCGCCAAATCTGTGGGAATGGGGGTGATACGGGCGAACTATTACAGCGCTTGTACAAAAGCGTGGCCCGAGACGAAAATCTCAAATGCACGCTTCAAACTATCGATGCACTAGTGGCGCGCTGGTGGAGGCCTCTGCCCCGCGGCCATCGGTTTCACACGCTCGCCCTGCTCAGGTTGGGCGCTCGCGAAGGGGCGCTCAATTACGCTCAAATTACGCGGGCACGGCTTGGAGAACTGTGGTAGTGTCGCGTGCACGACAACAATGACACTAGTGGCTCTGTGAGCTGTAGACCTCGCGAGCTGAGCTGCAGACTTTTCTTGGTCTAACTCTACTTATGTTAGGGAACCAACATTACCTTTTAATTAGAAGCTTCGTGCGCGTTTGGTTTGCCAGTCTTTTCAGTCTTTGTTCCTCCTCGAGTCGCAATAGAAGGAGTTTCATGCTTTTAATTTTAGTCGAGTAAGAATTTAAATATCTAACTAATCTAAATTCTAAAGAGAATAGATTGTATAGGGGACGTGCATGAACTATAGGGGGCAGCACAGGAGCCGTCAGATCTTTGGCGCGAAGCGTAGATGTGTAGTTTATGATTCCGATGTAGCCCACAAGATGGCAGAACCTACTATGCACAAGAAAACGTACCTACGAGAACGGTTGATGGTAGCACTTGCTTTGGCAATGTACATGTGCACATATGTTTCCGATTCAGGCCACAATATGGCAGGCCCTCCAACGCGCACGTCCCTATAGGGGGCGTGCGTGAACTATAGGGGGCGGCATAGGAGCCGTCAGATTTTTGGCGTGAGGCGTAAATGCATAAGGAAACGTACCTACAAGAACGGTAGATGGTAGAACTTGGTTTGGCAATGTACATGTTTCCGATTCAGACCACAAGATGGCAGACCCTCCAACGCGCACGGTCCCTATAGTAGAGGGTTATTGTCGTACTAAATTTTGTAGTCATTGTAAATCAGTGCGATTAAAATGAAAATGAATAAAAAATATCAATAAATGTATATATGTATGGATAAATATTTTTTTTTATTTTTAGAACGCCATATGATTTTGACCCATGTTCTTTTACTGATATGAGTAAAAATTGTTAAATATAAAATAGTGTCGCCATCTAGACGAGCATAGAGGCCAAAGGTATGGCGCCGTTTTCTTTAAAGCGCAAAAAGCCATCATCTCTTGCAAAAAATTAAACGAATACGCTTAGCCCGCGCTTGATAAATAAAAAATACGATTTTTTCCATTTTTTCAAAATAAAATAATAAAATAAAAAACAACAATTGATACGAAATTTAAGTATAAAAAAATACAAAAAGTTGTGTAGCAGCATACAATTACTGGGGATGGAACCAGGGACCTCCCGATGCAAACAAAAAAAGCGAACGTTTGCAAAATGCACCATGATAGTTCTTACTAAAGCTGACGAAATTTAGCTACTCATTCTCAAGTAAAAACGAAATATCTAAATACCGCCAAAACCAGCGATACAAATTTTCTGAATTTTTGGAATTGGACATTTAATCTATAAACATATATCAAAAAGAAAAAACTCTTATGAATCGATACGATTATTTGTTTAAGCGCTAGGTATCACGACTCCGCCATTTTTAAAAATTTCCAAAAACCGGATTGACACAAAAATTTTACGCGTCCTCAACTAGCAAAACGGGTCCCTGTCGTTGCGTACATTGTGCTCGGGGAGCTCGGCAAACCCACGCCGAACCGAGCGAGTGCTCTTGTTTTGAAATCTACGCCTTTGCGAGCGAATATTTGCACCGGAGCGGTGCGATATTTGTGCGTAAAATTTCACTTCCTTGAGAGTTTTACGCGGGTTGTTGTCGCGTTGTCGCGGTATACGCGTGCGTAACTAGCGCGTATTATTCATGCAAAATCGCGACAATTTTTAAACTAGTTAGGCGTTTTTTTCAAAAATACCCAGTTCTCGGGCGTATTACGCAGAAATTACGCGCGAAAACTGCGACAACACCCGCGTAATGGAGTGCGTGTTACGCGGGACCTGCCGAAGCGGATAAATAAAAAAAATGCAGACGGCAGCCCCGCTCGGGGATAAGTACCATGTCGAACCGTTGTAGGCCGATGCTCAGCGCCTTTCTGCCGGGCTAGCACATGTCCTGTGTATTTCGAGTCTTGGTCGACGAGACGGGCGCAGACTTATTGGAGCGCGCGAGCGGCAAGCCCTGGTTTATTTGACCAGCCGCTCGGACTCCGTGTCGGACGCGGAGAGTGTCCTGCGTGATGCTAGAGTCATAGTGTCATCGCGTTGCGGCAGCAAAATGGAGTCATTACATAGCGCGGCTGTATCCATTAGAGTAGCCTCGACTTGAAGCAACCATCCACAATTGATGACGTCATTGGATAGCGCGACTCCCCACGCGCGGGATGCCCCGACCGACTCGATAGTTGGCGCGGTGGCCGGATGACGTAATCGGGCAGTGCTTAGTGTGATTTCAGGGGGCCTACCGCGAACCACGTTCGACGTGTTGCCTCTCTGTCGCACTTGTAAATTCGTATTTAAGTGTGACAGGAAGGCAACACGTCGAACGTGCTTCGCGGTAGGCCCTCTGGACCGAGTCGGTCGGGGCGATAGCAAGATGACGTCATCAGGTAGCGCGGCTCGATCTCCACACGCGAAAAAGGTCTCAGCCGTCTCGCGGCCTCCGCGGCGGACGCGGGTAATACGGCCCTAGTCGAGAGGCGCCGCTGAATATAAGGCAAGCCCGCGTGCTGAAATCGGGCCGGCGGTGGCTAAGCTCACCGAGGTGGGCGCCGCGCGATTTCACATATCATTTGCCGCGGCAGCTCGAGTGCCTGAGATGTGGCACCGCTCCGTGTGATTTTTTCGCGGCGCGCCGGTGGCGCGGCGTCGTGGGCGCAGACTAGACCGTACCATCAGATATATCAGAGCGGCCAAAGTGCTCACATATATCTGAACAACGCCTTGTTGTGTGTTCAGATATTTTTGAGCACCTTGGCCTGCTGGCGACTGTACAGTGTTGTTCAGATACTGCATGTACATAATTACATATACTGTAGGTACTGTCGCCATCAGATATATCGGAGCGGCCAAGGTGCTCAAAATATCTGAACAACACTGTATAGTCGCCAGCAGACATATTGGAGCGGCCAAGTTGTTCAAAAATATCTGAACACTCACTCTAACGCCTTGACAATAGAGACGTGTTCAGATATTTGTGAGCACCTTGGCTATTCGGATATATCTGCATGATGGCGACTGTATAAGGTTTCCGGCGCGCCGCATAGTCCTGTAGCTAGGGTTGCCAGATCGAAAGACGCTATTATCGGGAAACAATATCAATTTTTCGGGATTTTGGGACTTAAGTCGGAAAAAAAAAATTAGAGATGCCACGATTGCCACGATCCCATGATTCGGCAACTATTCGGTATTCGGCCTATTCGGACACTTTGCCCAATATTCTTATTCTTTTTGCAACAGATATTCGGTATTCGGCCGAATAGTAGGCAACATTCGGCCGAATACCGAATATCTGTTGCATCTACCTAAAAAGAAAAATTAAAAAAAAAAAACCAAAAACTAGGTATATTTAATATTTAAAATGTATTATTGGATAGTAGTTAAATACGAAGGCACGTTTTTGAGCATTTATCGATTACAATATATTTTATTTTTATCATGGGTCTGATTTGATTGACTCTAATATACATTCATTAATTCTGTTCAACATAAAAATATATCTTAGCAAACATAGTGCTATAATTGATGGCGAACAGCAGAACAGCGAACAGAACGGTCACCGAATATTCGGTATTCGGCCGAGAGAGGGGCCGAATATTCGGTATTCGGTATTCGGCCAAATTCACTATTCGGGGCATCTCTAAAAAAATACATTCAAATTAAAGTAATTGTATTAAATACAACGATATTTTACATTATTGGCACTACGTCAGCTCGCTCGCTCGACGACAGTTCGGAACTTGAAATTATTGTTTTATAACGTGAAGCTGTTTTTCGGGACAGTTTACACTTTGTCGGGAATCGGGAACACCTGCTAAAAATCGGGAGAATCCCGCCAAATCCCGACCATCTGGCAACCCTACCTGTAGCGCTGGCTATATTTTGAGCCCTAACTTAAAGTAATATTAAAGTCAATTATTTTTTCGCTTACGAATAGTGTTTTAAGATGTTAATCTTACATTTTGTTTTGTGTCACAGATATTATTTGCTTTTTAAGTAATTTAACAATTTGTGGTAATTATTTTTATTTTGAATTATTTTGAAGAAAAGAATATTCTAGAGAAAACATGTAACTGTATCGCATTTAGGATAGTTTTTTTAATGTGAAAACATAGTTTGTGTCAATTACGTCCATTGCAATCGGATACTATGCCATACTATTCAAAATGACTCAAAAAATAATTAAAGTAAAAAAAAAATGCTGACATCGTATTTAATCGTGTCAAAATGTACATTACATGTTTTTGTGTCTTATTAAGGCATAGATGCAACGGAGCCACGCCGTTTTGTCGACTAAATAGTGTTTAGTTTTAAGTTTATAAAATACATATGTATGTTAGTCTGTAAGGTATTTGTAATATGGGCCTTGTTGCCTGAATTAAATTTCTAAATAAATAATAAATAAATAGCTTCATAAGATTTTTGATAATTTTGTTCTAACAGGCTATTATCATAACAAAAGAATATTAAAGTTACTAGAGTTCACATCTTATTAATTTAAAAGGCGGGATAAATAAGAAATATGAATTTGTGTCAGTTTCATCCATTGCATAAACAAATAATACAAAAATAATGTTTGCGTTCATACGACGCTAGCGGGTGGCTCTAAACGGGCAACGCGGGCCGTGCAGGGGGGGCGGGCGCGGCGGGCGCGGCGCGACCTTGGCGTGGCGGCGGGTAAGGGCCTCTCTCTAAAAACCACACGTTGCGTACGCAGCGCATGTTTACTTCGCCTGTGCGCCAAATGAATATTACTTCTTGAACTTAATTTATATTAATGTTATTAATATTTTTATTTCTATATCTAATATCTAATCAAGCCTAACTTCAATATGTCTTAATTATATGGACTAATAAATTTTAATATAAACATGTATAATTTTTTTTTCCTTATAAATAACATAAACCAGTCTTTCCATACTTAACGTAAATTATGCACATTATTTTTTTAATGTATTTTTTTTGTTCTTAGCATTTTTTTATAATAGGTATTATTAATTTCACGTATTGAGGTTATTTAATGCCTGTTTATTCTGATGTTTTGAATACATTTACCTTAAATAATAATTACCAACACTTTTGATAGTTCAAGCTTCTTGGATAATAATTTACCTTTGGGTTCAATTGGCGTAAAGGACGTTTTGGCGAAAATGAGTTATATCCACTACCGTAGGCTCAAAGGGCTTAACTGACAAAACGTAATTTTTCAGGAGAGCCAACAAACAGTTTTGTTTTGAGAAACGAAATCAGACCTTTTTTGTTTGCTTGAATTAACTGATGCCTGTATGCGGCTTATTCCTAACTTTTTGAGGTCTTTTAAACTGATTTCTTGAACTTATAATACAATGCTTATTTACGAAAATAGCATGTTTGTTTATCTTATTAAAAAAAGGGCGTAATGTACTAAAAATTAAACTGTTTTAGTACCATTTGGCGTAAATCCAA
The DNA here is from genome assembly GCF_910591565.1 of Cydia splendana. NCBI lineage: Eukaryota > Metazoa > Arthropoda > Insecta > Lepidoptera > Tortricidae > Cydia > Cydia splendana. The sequence continues at coordinate 284,577 of NW_026946888.1, read as the reverse complement.
CAATTTTGTTGCAATATTGACAACTTGCATTAGGGAACACTATACTTCTAAGTACTATAATTTACATTTTTTTTCCGAAAAATTATAGAGATGTATTCACTGTTAAGTCTTCCCCATTTTTGTTATGTTGGATACTTAAACGTCGAAAAGGTCGTTTTCTTAGCCACAAAAACAATGTTTTTTTTTTCATTTGTTTATATTATTTCATGGGCGAGGGGCCTCTCGCGCATGAGAGGAGGCCTGTTCTCAGCAGTGGGACGTATATAGGCCGAAATGATGATGATGATATTATTTCAACAGAATCACTGCTGTCCCACCATTTATGTATATTGATATACTTACAACAATTTGTAACAAATTAATTTTACTATAGAAAGTATTACGCGTTATTTCTGTTTGTAATGTTAATTGGATTATAAATTTTACTTTTACATAGTAAAATATTATTAGGTACAATAGTAGTTTTGAAATTTCGTATGTCTATTCAGTAAAACTTAATGAATATGATCGCATATTTATGACATTACATTAGAGTAGAAAAAGGCATACGGCCAGGCTTACGTACTTCTATGGATTTAAAAGCAAACGTTATACCTAGACAGTAACTTTCATAAGGTTAATCCTGTAAATTAGGGTTTAAACAAAAAAGTATTAATATTATAATCAATATTACCAATAACCCAGTCACAAACAAAACTAATAGTATTAGCCATAATTATCATTTGAATATAGTCATGTTTAATAATTTTCCTAAAACTGATGAAAAAGTACCCACTAGTTCAGTTTAAATTATCAAAATTTAGTAACCCTATAAATAAAGCAATGAGCACATGAGCAGGTAATGCAAGTACCTACTTAATGAAAAAATTGACAAGGTCATCCCACTTAACCACAAAAAAGGAACAATTATAAACCCGAAATTATACATAGTATGGAGCCGTATCTCTTACATTGAATTATCTAACACTCGTATAAATATCCATTAGTTGTGGGCGTAACGTACATTTAGCACTCAAAAAGCTACTGAAAAGAGGCGTAACGTACAAAAAATTACCACATATTTAATAAAATTTCCGATGCAAAAGGGCGTATCGCACACAAAGTTGGGAGTTACGCAGTTGAATTCGCAGATCCGGACAAATGCGTTGGAAAATTGTGTTCAAGCATTGATTTTTCATAGCGCTTAACGGATATTTTTTTCAAGTTATCGAGATTTTAAATATATTATTCGATAGAGAAAAAAATACTGAGTATAACTGCATTTTCGCAATGTTGTCCCTTACGCCCTTTGAGCCTACGGTAGTCGTTATATACAGTTTTGTTCAGAATTCCAAGCGCTTTCGTTCTGTATTTTGAAAATTTCGATATCTCTTAAAAAGTTGCCTTTACGACCCAATTTTTACACTATGAGCTTGCAACAACAGCTTATCACAAGGGGCGTAAATGACCAGGTATAAATTAGAAATTCATAGATATTATCGTAAAGGTTACCGCTAAATATAAATATTGTTGTAAATGACTTACATGTCTTTTGTCGTCCGACTACGGCAACGCAAAAGGAGGGTTATGATTTTGGCCGGTATGTATGTATGTTCATCTGTTCGCTCATAACTTCTAAAGTACTCATTATAATTTGATAAACGATATGTCATTCGAATCGTCTTAATCGTCCGCTAGTTATAGGCTATATGACGTCACAAAAAATGAACACTGCGCCCTCTAGAGGTCATAAAGTCACGAACCAAAAAAATAAAAATAAGTAATGATGACGTGTTGTATATCGTTTGAAAGAGCTCAATTAGCACATTTCAAATATATAAATATTGTTAGCTTTTGCTTTCAAAGCATTTACGCTAAAAGTTTTTTCGGCAGTTATCTTTGTTCATGGGCGTAAAGGTCTAGAATGCCTAATAAATAAATAGTTTTATGGGTCCTTTATTACATACATACATACATACATACATCACTGGCTCAGTGACCCAAAGAGGATCTTGGCCTCTGACACAAGAGAGCGCCACTCTGCCCTATTCTGCGCCACTTCACGCCAGTTGGGTATTCCGAGGGCGGACAGGTCTTTTTGGGCTTCGTCACTCCAGCGGTATCTGGGACGCCCCGACGGACGTTTTCCGCCCGGGTGCCCCACATACGCTCTTCTCACAGCACGATCCTCCCCCATCCTCTCCAGGTGACCGAGCCAGCGGAGTCGTGTGGCTTTGATCTCGCCAATTATATTGGGCATCGCAACAAGCTCCTCTAGCTCCCTATTCTTCCTTCGCCTCCAAGTCCCATCTTCCTCTCTGATAGGCCCCAGAATCTTCCGCCAGATTTTCCTCTCCGCCACTAAGAGCTTGCTCTCTTCTTTCTGAGTCAGCGTCCAAGCTTCACACCCATACATCAAAATTGGTCTAATTACAGTCTTGTAGACTCGAATCTTGGTCGGTCTACTGATCAGCTTGGACACTAAGACTCGATGGAGCGCTGCCGAGCATCTTAGGGCGTTTTGGATTCGGATATCTATCTCTTCCTCCCTTCGGTTGGTATCAGTTACTGTGCAACCAAGGTACCTAAAAAGATCCACACCTTTGTAGGTGGTTGCTTTGTGGGTGGATGGGTCCTTTATTACTAAAATGTAATGTTTGCTCTTCAAATTAAAAACCTCAGCTCGGTGTTTTTCAACAACTATCATCGTTTTACTCGCAGTGGAATTTCTTATAGTATATTATACATATAATTTCTTATATTCTATAATATCGTTGTTTATCGACTAAGTGCCAGTTGCACCAACCACATTTGACAGACTGATCAACATCAGCCGGCGCGCTTTATTATGAAACTTTCCATACATAAAAATTTAGCGAACTCTTTAACGATACGAACAGTTTGGTGCAACCGACCCTAAGCCAATCTGTGTAGCGAATGTCCTATAAAATCATTCATTCATTCAATTGTTTCATAACCGTTCTAACAGAAAATATTTTTAAACGTTTGAAATTATAAATTATTGCAGCTAAAGGTAACGGGGTCTAAATAACACAGAAATTACTACTTAAATAGGAATTTTCAAACCGTATTTTAAAATAAGACCACTTGAAATAGTGAACCAATTATTACCTATTATAACATACTGTATAGAATTATAGTCTTTTGTTAATTAAGTAAACGTCCAAATGCTTGATAATAATACGCTCATTCTAATCATCGCTAGGCGATCTATTACTTCCCTTGTTATGATTAAAAGCTGTTATGTTATGATTGTTATAAGGCAGTGGGACATTTACTTTACCTTCATTCCCGAATATTAGGTACTTTTTGAGCATGTAATTATTTTGTATTATTTGTGTTTTCTTCTTTATTTAATTTAGGTCTTAAGTTAGGGTTTTACAATGTGAGTATAAAAGTACAATATAAAAACACTTACAAATCATTACAAAAAATGTATAAACACATTATAAAAACCTAACCTAGGGTGCCGCCGGCAGCGGGGCAGGGCCCAAGCTGCCGGTAGTCAGGGCCGCAGAGTGAGGAACTGACGTACTATACGCGCCGTGTCCAAAATTACTGCCTTCTGCATCTGACCCTTGATCCAACCACCCAGCGAGAGTCTCTCTAGGTGTTGGTCGAGACTCTTCGCTATGAGGCCATTTACCAACACGACTATAGGAACAATCATGGTAGAATCAACATCCCACACGGCGGTTATCTCATGAGCTAAGTCGAGGTACTTACTGGACATGTCCTTCTCGGCCTTCACGAGATTCTCATCATGGGGATGGTGACGTCGACGAGCACGGCCCGGCGCTGCGATCGATCTATCAGCACGATTTCAGGCTTATTGGCTACAATAGTTCTGTCAGTGATGATAGATCGATCCCAATAGAGCGTGGTACGGCCATTTTCGAGAACTGGCGCAGCTGAGAACTTCGCGGTCCACAAGGCCGTATGGCCAAGGCAAGCTGCTGGTGAATAATTCTGGCTACGAGATTATGTCTGTGCAAGTACTCGCCGTTAGCAAGATGAAAACAACCGGAAATAATATGCCTGTGTTTTCTTTATTATTACTATATTATCAAAAAAAAATGAATTATAGCTCTAATCGGGATATACCTGGCATAATCAACTACCGTTTGATACATTTTTAAGCTTCGTAACAGTAAATTATGCTGAGAAGAGTTAACATGTGTACCGTGACTGGTAACTAATACACCCCGAATGTGGTATAAAATAGTCTGATAACGTAACTTACGACCCCCTAATAAACAAGATTCACTAAATTATCAATAATTTCATGGGCGTAAAGAGGCGAAAACGGGTTAAAGAGACTAACATTTTGAGTACTTTTCCAATACACATCAAAAACATTGCTCGATAAACAACAAAAATATATTATAAACATTTAAAAAAAAAAAACAATTTTTTGCGTCTCCTGAAAAGTAGCATTTTGTCCTTTACGCCAATTGAACCAAAAGGTATCGTAAAATCGTAATAATATATATTACTAAAATTAATAAAATCAGTCTTTGTATTGTGTATCAACAAGGTACATATTATAGTTGCACATGTAAGTGCATATATTTTCATTGCATTCAATTCATGCTATGTTGTGGGGGGCGTGGCTAACGATAATCGCAAGCCAACATTTTTCTCATGATTATACCAACCCGGTGGAGGCCGTATCACCAAAATAATTAAAACAATTATTCTGCTCCTCAAAAAAACATATATTTTTTTCAATAACTTTTTTTAATTTATGAAGTCTTGTACCTATTCAATGTACACCATCATCATTGTAATTGACGTTGCTTGCCACGCTTTATACATCACAAAATTAGCAATACATTGCATCTTAAAATAATCTTAAAAAGTGTACTAAATATCGAATATAAGTTATTTTTAAAAGTCGCTGATGTGACATTCTCATTCAAAAGGTAGGGTATTCACTTTGTCGTTTACCATAAAGACGAAATTTTATTGTATCTTTATACAAATAGCCTGTCAGAGAGTCCTTATGGCAAGGATAAAGTGCTACATTTTAATTGCGAACGTCACGAATGTTGGTCAGTATGAGGAGCCTACATTTTATTTTTAAATATACTTACAACATACTTACTCCCACACTATGAAAAGATTTAATGTAATTATGCCTCCGAATGAAATAAATACACTGTAATGGCTCCTCTACACGATGGGCCAACGCCGGCCACTCCAAGGGACGTATTTATGCGTTAGAGGGAGCAAGTGATATTGCTATCTCATTCTACCGCATGGTTGCGTCCCTTGGAGTGGCCGGCGTTGGCCCATCGTGTAAAGGGGCCATAATGTTCATCTAACAAGCACCTTACCCGCGTAGGTAGCCTTCCCCGCCTTCCCCGCGGGCGCGTACGCCGTTCATGCAAAGTTTTATTTAGCCAAATAGTAAAAAACCGTTGTTGAAAATGACCCCAATTATGAATGTTGTCTTGATGTGGCATTATAATAATGTAGACGTAAACTTAATAACATGAATTTTTTTTTGTGGCAGATACATGATGTTTATAAGAAAAAAAATATTAAAAATAAAAGCGGTGGATGAATTTGACACACATTTGATGGAATAACATATTATAATATCCTGTGAAGTACAACACTTCACTTACCGACTATAATTTTATTTTAGGCATTTTAGGGTCACTATTAGGTATTTATTAAATGTCATTATACCCGTGGATAATAATGCCACAAAATGCGTGTGTACGTCGGAAGCCACTTTGCTTTTACAGGGAAACAAAGAATTTCATCTCGAATATTTTTTTTACCAAATGCTGTTTAAAAAAAGAAATACCTAAATTTCTACCTAAGCAAATACCTAGGATGACACAAATTATTATTATTAGGTTTGGTATGTGGTCTGGAAACTATATGTAAAAAATAAGCAACATTAATAATCTTATAACTTCAAAAGTTATTGCTACCGGACTAGCAGCCGTGTCGCGCGGCGGAGAGATGCCACGACACCTCTACATGGGTTCTGACTTCTGAGCCTAATCATTTTCTGGAAAATTACCATACTGGTCTTCCATGTGCATAAATAAGGGTCCTTATTCTCTGATGAAAAGCTACTAGAATCTTAGTTTGGGGCTAGGTCGATCTGTGTAAGGGGTTAGATTTTGGCTCATTTTATTATTCGGATTGGGGTACAGAAAGGTTCTGGAACTTATTGTTACATTACAACTTTATGTCTACATAAATGACATACTTAGACTACCTACCTAATAATACCTAGTTCTTAGGCTACGCTACGTTAAGCTAGGCTACGTGATAAAGATCTTTATTTTAGTTAATATAACTTAATATGGTCCGCGTCTCGGCTGTCGTTCACACTCCTCTCGTCGACTCTGATTCGAAGTCAGCCTCGTCGTGGGTTTCCGCCAGACGCCGCCCTTTGTCCGCACCTCGCCAACGTGTAGACTCGTTCAACCACGCCGCGTGGCCATATTAGGTACGTTGCGTGGGAAGACGATGGTTAGGTCGCCAACAGCCAGTGGCCGCTCGCCCGTCGCTGAGGATGGCCGCGGCACGAGGGTGGGCAGCATCTCCAGCAGCGCCAGCAGGATTCAACGAAGGTCTCCCTGTCTTTCCAGGGGGGTTAGCGTTGGGACCGTTGAGCAGGAAATGGTTCGTTTTCAGCGCCTTGGGAGCGCGTGGATCGACCGAGACATGTGTGAGAGTCCGAGCGTGGTAGTCACCACCCCCCTTGCTTGTCTGAACGACCAGCTCGCCCTTCTTTAAGAAACCGGTTGAAGATCCTAGAAAAGTACACAAACATCTTATTGTTACATAGAACCCTTACGTAATAGATTTTTATTTTACTGTCAAATTATTGAGAAGCTTGCTCAGATTAATATGCTGTTATATCAGATTAATATGTGTATAGGTACATATTTTTGATTAAAAAATCTATTCACATGTAGGTAGGTACCTACATGCATAGCAGGGATGTAACGGATGTGGTTTTATCGGAACCGAAAACGGAAACAAATGTTTTCATTTTAGTTTAACGGAACCGAAAACGGAAACGGAACCGAAAACGGAAACGGAACCGGAACCGGAAACGGAACCGAAAACGGAACCGGAACCAGAATCGGAGCCTGACTTTTTAACGATGTAGTCGTTTTCCCCTTTCTAGAATAAACCTTCAGACAAAGTTTACACTTAGCCGTGTGACGTGTCCCACTAACTTCATCAAAATAGTTCCAAATCGAACTTGATTCGGCTTCTTTGTGCGTTTTTTTACACACTAACATTCACCACACACACTACACACAGTCAGTAGTCAGTACACAACAGAACACATGGGTGGATTTCATCACCAAAAATTTCACCATACAAAAAAATATTTTTTTTAAATGTTTAATTTAACACAATTGTAGCTGGGTAAAGTAATAGGGGGCTGTATATTGAGGATATTTATACTCAATACTCAATACTCAATATCTTTATTGCGAATAAGGAATAGTCCATGCAGTAGTGGATACACAGTATCAAACAAGTTAAAACAGGAAAAAAATAAAGTAATTTAAAAACATGTCAAAAATATAGAAAATAGATAGCACATAATAAAATTGATAATGTCATTAGTATACAAATGAATAATTATACAGATTAATACAACACATCACAAGATTCAACAAACAATTATAATAACAGTCCAAAACAATAAAAATCAAGATAAAATTAATGCAATTCCAAGGTCTATGTTAATCAAATATCAAATATCTTACCAAAGTATTCGTCCAGGTTATAGAATGGTCTACTTATTAAATATGTCTTAAGATTCGTACTAAACTCTTTAACATTATTGGAATCCTTAATTTTTATGTCAAGACTATTATATATTTTAATTGCGATGTGGTTGATGCTTTTCTTATAGTATGCAAAGTGTGATTCAGGTAGCACAAGATCTAAATTGCGGCGAAGCGGGTATCTCTCACATTCTTTTTTGGATTCATATGAGCTTAAATTTTTATGAACAAATAAACAGATTTGGTATATATATAATGCAGTTACTGTAAGTATGTTGTTCTTTATAAAAAGATGCCTATGCGTTTCAGGGAAGTAACCTTCAATGAAGCGTATGCATTTTTTTTGCATAAGTAAAATTTTATTTACACTTGGACTATTGCCCCATACTTCAATGCCATACCTGATTATACTCTCTACGTATGAATAATAAATAGTTCTCAGGGTTTGCTTATCGCTAAGTTTAGCCATCGATTTTAGTGAATAACATGCACTTCCTAGACGCTTCACAATATAGTTTATGTGGTCATGCCACCTTAGGTATGGATCTAGTTCTATACCAAGAAAACGAATTGAATCCGATTTAGCAAAAGGGAGATTTAGAGAACAGTCCATTGAGTTGAATGCACGTTTAAAAATCATGTAATAGCACTTGTCAGTATTGAGCGACAGACCATTTGCGGAAAACCATTCTGAGAGATTTTCCCAGCCACGTGTGGTTATATTCTGCAATTCTTCTTGAGTCTCTGCACCCAGAATTAAACTAGTGTCGTCGGCATACAAATAAGGAGTTCCATGTAAAATATTTTCTGGAAGATCATTAATAAATATTATGAACAATAGAGGTCCAAGAACAGATCCTTGCGGAACGCCACGTGTTATAATGCCTTCATCAGATTTATAGGTTTTATTATTTTCTGCTTGACTTGTACACTTGATTTCAACAAATTGTCTACGTCCGGTTAGGTAGGAAGATATCAGATTGAGTACAGTACCCCGTATGCCATAGTATTCCAATTTATAAAGTAAAATCTTATGATCAACACAATCAAAAGCTTTGCTTAAGTCACAGAATATACCTGCACATTTTATGTCGCGATTTAGATGATTCATTATCTCTGACGTTAGCTTAGTAATAGCTGTGATTGTGTCCTTGCCTTTCAGAAATCCGAATTGTTTTGTTGATATATAGTAGTTGTCATTCATATATTTTTCTATCCGGTCTGCTAGACATTTTTCGAATATTTTCGCGATTATTGAGAGCAATGAGATGGGTCTGTAATTCTTAATTTGTTGTGTGCTACCTTTCTTATGTACTGGAACTACTTTAGCATTTTTGAGTTGACTAGGAAATGTGCCTGTTTTTATATGCTCGTTGAATATATGGCATATTGGTATGCAAAGGATGTCAATATTATGTTTTATTATAGAAGTGTGTATATGATCTGGTCCGCATGCATTGCTATTTTTTAAGCATTATGGTATTTATACAATCATTTGTGGCTTATATTTGAAGTTATCGCTTTCGGAATATAAAAACGCAAGATGGTGATGACAATCATGGTATGGTAATGACTCTTTTATAGACGGTAATGACACTGCATGTACGGTAATGACGATTTGGGAACTAATTTATATATGTATTAAAAACGTATTAAAAAAACAAAAACTTTTTTTGATTGTAAGGCTTTAGAACTTTAATAAACATTACAAATAACATGTTTTTGAACATAAGACTAGCTACATAAATTATTTTTAGAAAATTATAAAAAATACATTTTATTCATATAAATAAATATATAACAAGTATTTTTAGTGTATAATTTTAAATAATTTATATTCCGAAATAGGCAATTTATATATTCATTTATTTTTTTGGGTTTTTTCAATGTTAAATCATATTAACAATATTGTACTCTTATTATCAGTTTAAACCCGCATCTTCTTTTATCTACTGCATAATTTGGTATTTATATCATATTATAAAATTGCTGGCTTACCAGTGAGCTTAATTTTTATGATATATTACTTTTTTTTTGATAATTTGATTCATTGCATAAGTTTGTATTTTTGTTGTTTTATAAATTAACTTTAAAAATAGCTATAATGATTTAAATCCATATATATATTGTTTAATAGCTAAACATTAATATATAATCAGTGTTTTATAAGTTGCAGGACCCCTACTTGTAATGCATGTCATAAGTTACAAAATGTTAGGTATTGGGTCCGGTGACTACCCAATGGTATAATTATTAATTGCTGTAATTATATACATCAATTAATATAATATTATCAAAAAACATAAGGCCATTACGATAGTGAGCCAGTACCGTATCCTATGGTCGCTTAAAACTTAATATATGTTGCTTGTTTAAATACGTTGTTTTAACACGACTAACATGCAATTACAGACTCTAAGTTGCACGATTTACATTATTAGATAATAAAAAATAAACATTTGTATGTTCTAAGTTCTAAGTGACCTAAATTTTGCCTACTTCAGTCAAAATGTTATTTAAAACTAACCATCCTCTAGTGTGAAAAAAATAGTCATATCTTCTTCTACATTTATTCTACATTTATAAGGTAGACATTATATAGTGTTAGAAGACATAGAGAACTTTTTTCAAACATACAGCTTAATTTCATAATGAATTATAGCAAAATAACTAGAAAAGTTTCTGAGAACCGTCATCACCATACACATGAAATCATCACCAGTCGTCATTTTTTCCCGGTGATGATGGGTATGGTGTTGACGATTTGAGAGTTTCTTGTTTTTATTTCTAGAATACGAATAATAGTAGTTAATGTCTATGCTACACAATAAACTTCATGTAGTTTGCCATTCATTTCAATAATTATTTCTAATATATCATTTGTAACTTTTTTAAACCAAAGCATAACGGTGATGATGCTCTGTTGTGACAAACTACGTTTTACAAATTTGTTCGTAATATTTCTCACGATTCAATGATGTAACTTTATAGTAAAATCATTTTTGGCATTCTATATTAAAGTGAAAAATAGGGCAAGGACCTTTAGCGGTATTTCGTTGTTCATATACGGAGATAAGCTCACATTGACATTACCATGACGGTGTTGACGAATATTCGTGACAAAATTTTAAATATTTTTAAATGTACTTTCTCGGTGAAGGAATTATTGCATATTTTCCCATGTGTTAAACAACAACATGGAAAAGATATAAGTAAAAGAAAAATCGCAATCGTACGATAGGTATGCTATAATTTTCACTGCAAACAATAAGGTTCAGATTTTTCCGGTAGACGGTGATGATTTTAGACACATAAAACATTTTATATAAAAAAAACTATTAAGTTATTGGGGATGGTAATTGAAGGAACATGAAGATAATAGTTCTTAAAAACATATAAAAAAGTTGCAACTCGCACAACCTACTAGTTTTTTTTATAAAGACCGAACCATAAGTTTTCGCAGGATTTTGAAATCCACCCACATACGATTTTAATTTTAATAACACGAATAAAACAAAGTATACAAACAAACAACAAATTAGCGTAGCACGTGGCAAGCGGGGCGATGAGCGAATGACTGGTATGATACTTGTACATATTTGATGTACGCCGCCGCCGCGCGAAGCATTGACATCCGTTATAACTTCCGTTTCAAACATAACGGAACCGGAACAGAAACGGATGTGTAATACCAAACGGAAGTTCCGCCTTAACGGAAACGGTACCGGAGCTCCGTAACATCCCTGATGCATAGTCAACCAATTTGATTCCTAGGCAAAAATAAATGTACATGTAGGTACAGGCGACTGTAAAAATATGGGTGTACAAATCGTCAGAAAAATATGTCACATAACTCTTATGTCAGTGAATTAAGAACTATGGGACATATTTTTGAGTAAGTTCTCTACACCCATATTTTTTTACAGTTGACTGTACCTAGATATTTTTGTGCCACTACTACTCGTATTTTACCTAAGTAGTAGTAGTAGTTTTTGGGTTAGGTTCATAATTTATAAATATTAATTTGAATAAAACTTATCGTAATATTTAATGAGCTCAAGCATAATACACGATGTAGGTATATATCTCGCAGCCAAAAGTGTGAACTGGTCAAAAGAACTTTTAACCGACAAAAACAGGCAAAACTGCTTTTCCCGACTTATCTTTCCACACTGTATTTAAGTATGAAACATTATAGCTCATACAAGGCCGCAGCTATAAAAATGGTAAAAGATGTTACTTTTATTCACAAACAGGGCGGGTTCGACATGTGCAACTGGACAAGTAACAGCGAGGCAATATTGGACAGCGTGCCAAAAGAAGCCTTAGACACAGCAGCCTTAAGGTTCAAATTAGATCGACAGCTAGAAGGTGAGAGAACATCGTCGTATTTTGACCCTTAGGAACATGTCACGCAAATCACCGGCCACAGCGTACCTATTCTCTCTAAATCTTACCATAATGCCGAATAGGGACGCGAGTAGGTCGGGGCCTTGAAGTAGGTAATCGTTCAACGATATAGAGACATCGGCCGCGTCGCACAAGCCCCCGTCGTCGCATGCGCCCCACCACCAGCCACAGCCACCAGCGTTAGCCCCTCCACCACATCGACAGGCGAATTTATTACCCCCGCCATACAGATTTCAAAGACCATCTACGAGTAACAATAATAAAATACACGATAAACAATTTGAGGACGATTATCAACTCCGGACGGAAAATGGTTTGCGTAAAAGGAAAATAATCGTAATATGCGACCAGCAAGGGAAAAATCTCGGATTGATACTGAAGACTTTGTACGGAACCTATTTCGACATATTATGTTATACTTATCCTGAGATGTATGAACAAATGAAACACACACACGTCCGGTCACTTAGATATTTATTACGAGACTAAACTGCCTACAGAGGGCGCATCTGAATGCACCGCGATATGAGGATATGACAACTACCGTTAGGTTAAGTAGGTACATACATTACATCACTCTCTTCTTAAAACGTTATTTAAACATTTAAAACTACTTAGGAACACCATACCTTCTCCTTTCCTAGTACTCGGTAAGTTTACAATCTAACACAAAAAAAAAATGCAACACCAACATTGTTATTGTGCACGAGAACAGTAAGTAAACCAATCAATATTTTTAGGTGAATCTTAAATCTAAGGTAAGTATAGAAATAGCATTGTATACATACAAGGAAAACTTAACTACTATGAATATATACCCACTTATAGATAGTTTAAAGGTTCGATAACACCGTCATTCATAAATTTTCATCTATAGTATGTATGTGTCTACAATAATAATTCAGTTACTGAGTGATATTAACATACTAAATCTTGTTTATTTGAGATGGGGTCATTAGAAGCTGTAATAGACTATTGTTTAAACTATTATTGGAAATTCTGTTTTTTTTATGAATAAGGGAGTTATCGGATGTTCAAGTAGGTATACATGTAAGTATATTACGATAATTTACAGTATTAAAGTCTAAATATAAATCGCAACTACGTAATTGTTTAGGCACTTGATTTACCTAGGTATTTCTGACAATACATACTTAGTATTTCCGTCATGAATGATAACACTTATGTGTAATTATAATCCATACAGTTATAGAAATACACATGAGAAAATTAGCTTAAACTAGGTATTTATTTAACAATACGATCACAATGGTAACATCTTATTACCTAATCTTTCACGTGCAATGCTTAAGTACATTTGTTTGTAAAAATTTAATTTGGCACTAGTGGTACTCAACCGTATACTAAACGTAACATGGCACAAAATATAGTGAATAATAAAAAAAAATAAAAAAAAGTAATACTAATTAAATTTTATATTTTGGTGGGTTTTTTAGTCTACATTCTCTGACATGTCTAGGTAACTGGGGCGGTTTAGATGGTGGGGTGGAAGTTGCTGTAGGCGACAAAAAGAGATCTTCGCTACAGTCTGACCTTGGCGAGGCCTGCGGCGTTACGGAATGCGCGTCAGACGCTCGGCTCGGACCCGGACTCGCTCCGCTCGAAGCGGATGGCCGACCTTGATGACTGCGCTGCGGCGTACCTGTGGCTAACGGGGCATCGGCACGGTCAGGAATAGCGTCTTCAGTATATGCCACCGGTTCGGGCAGAGGTACCTGCAAAGCTGATGAGTCACCTGGGCAGGTTAATATACTTGATCGCCGCCTTAACTGATCAACGTGCCTATGTACCTCCCTATTTAAGTTATCGCACACTGTGTAGTCCGTAGTCCCGGTCCTCTGAGTAATACGACCAGGAAGCCATTTTGTATCACCCTGATATTGCCTTATCCATACTTTATCACCTGATTGGAGAACACGATTGGGGCTTAATCGAATGTCCGCTTGTTTTCTCTGTGCCTTACGCACCCTATCTTCACAATCTGGACGCAGTACATCTAATTGTGTACGAACCTGCCTACCCATCATAAGCGTAGCTGGGCTTTCGCCTGTCGTGCAGTGTGGTGTATTGCGGTAATGTAATAAGAAATTACTGATAGCTAAATTAACATTGTGTTTCTGTCGCACGGCTTTCTTTATAACCCGTTTAATAATTCGAACCGCATTTTCTGCTGCCCCATTAGAAGCAGGATGATATGGAGCTGAGTGTACATGTTCAATACGGTTTTGTGTTAAAAAGGTCGCGAATTGTGTACTCGTAAACGGAGGGCCGTTATCCGAAACTATTTGTCTAGGGAAACCCCATCGAGCGTTAACTTCACACAACTTTTCAATGGTGTTATTAGCCGAGGTACTATTTACTGGAAATACCTCGAGCCACTTTGTTCGAGCGTCAATCATAACCAAATAAGTTATTCCATAAAGAGGTCCTAAAAAGTCTAAATGAACCCGCGTCCACGGGCGCGAAGGCCAGGGCCACGGGCACGGCGCATGGCGCGCGGGCGCCTCCGCCTCGGCGGCGCACACGCCGCAATCGCGACACGTGCGCTCCACCGCCTCATCTATGCCCGGCCACCACACGTAGCTCCGGGCAAAAGCTTTCGTCTTTACGATTCCCATATGACTCTCATGTAACACGCTTAAAACCCTATCTCGGCAACCCTCTGGTATTACCACCCGATGGCCCCACATTACGCATCCTAACTCTTCGTACAATTCTAGCCTACGGTTAAAGTACGGTTGTAAATTTCGGATTTCTACGTCAGTCGGCCAACTGGATCGTATATACCCTAACACTCTGCTCAAGGTCGGGTCGCGTTGTGTTTCTTTTTTAACATCATGATAATCTAATAACAATTCGTTTTGAGCGAAATGTAAATACGTTTGCTCGGGCGGCGGGCCGTCTAGCGAGTCAGCATTTTTGATCGGCACGGGCAAGCGCGACAAGCCATCTGCGCCATTTGCATCGGTGCGTATGTACTCTATATCATAAGTATATGCGGAAAGTTTAATCGCCCACCGTTGCAATCGGCTAGCCACCATCGCGGGAATACCCTGCTTGGAACCAAAAATACTAACGAGCGGTTTGTGATCCGTTCGTAATGTAAAGTGTCTGCCATAAAGGAATTGATGTAATTTCTGTAAACTGAATACGATTGCTAACGCCTCTTTGTCTATTTGAGAGTAATTACGTTCCGCCTCATTTAAAGAACGCGAGACATAAGCGACTGGTCGTTCGCGCGCACCGCCCGCGTCCGCGCTGTCCCCGGGCTGTGTCAGCACGCCGGAGATGCCGCGGCTGCTCGCATCAGTGGTCAACGTCAGCTGTTTGTTAGGATCGTAATGACTTAACACTTCCGCGCTCACTAACAGTTTCTTAATACTTTTAAATGATTTTTCGCAACGTTCATTCCAATTCCATACAGCTCCTTTTCTAAGTAAATCATACAAGGGGGATAAAATGGTACTCAAATGCGGTACAAATCGAGCATAAAAATTAACTACCCCTAGAAATGACCTTAAATCTGTCACATTGAGAGGTCGAGGTATCTTAAGGATACCTTCTATCTTGGTGGGATCTACTTTAATTCCGTCTTTTGAAATTACATATCCCAAGTACTGTACCTCTTCCAATAAGAAAGAACATTTACTTTTCTTTAATTTCATTCCATGATCGTGAAGCCGTTTCAAAACTTTTTCTAATGTCACTAAATGCGAATTTATGTCCGCGGAACCAATAATTATATCATCGAGAAATACTTCTACTTGAGGTAGATCTTTCAACAAATTGGACATTATTCGCTGGAATATACCAGGGCTGGAAGACAATCCGTAAACTAGTCTATTATATCTGAATAATCCCTTATGTGTGTTGATGACGGTATACTTTTTAGAGTCGTCCAACTCCACCTGATTATAAGCCTGTGTCAAGTCAATTTTTGAAAATACGCGGGCACCATTGAGTCTCACTAAAAGATCATCTATCTTAGGAAGCGGATACCTATCAATCAGTAAGGCGGGGTTCAAGGTCACTTTGTAATCTGCACAGATTCGCAAACCCCCATCAGCTTTACGTACCGGTACCAGCGGCGTGGCCCACTCCGACGTGTCGACCGGCTCGATGACGCCGCAGCGCAGCATCTCGTCCAGCTCCGCCTCGACCCGGTCGCGGAGCGCGTACGGCAGCGGCCGCGCGCGGCAAAACACCGGCGTAGCCCCTTCACGCACTCGGAGTGTCGCTTTTCCACCACTAAACCGCCCGAGTCCTCCGCTAAACAGCTCCTTATATCTGTCGAGTAAAGTACATAAATCATTGTTAAGGGGCTCGTTAAAGTTGAATAAACACTCTTTATAAATCCTAGGAACCCGAATCTGTAATTCTGCTAGCCATTGTCTGCCTAGTATTGGGTTAGCGCCACCCTCAACAACAAAAAGTTCTAACTTTTTCAACCGGTTTTTAAATCTAACCACGGGTCTTATGACCCCTAAGGGTCTAACACGGCGTCCATCATAAACCTTTAACACTAAAGGAAACTGTTCCAATGGTCTGTATTTAAAATACTTATTATAAGTATCACTACTTATACACGACACAGGGCTCCCTGTGTCGATCTCCATAGACATGACTTCATCATCTACACATAACGATAGGCTTACCGATTTATAATCGTTTAGGCAAAGATGATACAGGTCTGCTTCTTCGACGTCGGACCCCGACGTACCCTCCTCTTCATACTGAGTCTCGTCATCCTCTGCCAGCACATGGTGTATGGCGCGACTGGGGCGCCGCGCGCCCCTGCGGCCGCCGGTGCCCGGGCGCCGGGCGCCGCCGCCGCTGCCGCCGCTCGACCCACGAGCGCCGCCGCCCGAACCACGGGCGCTGCTGCTGCCATTACCACCTGCCATCTTTGCCGGACACACGCGTTTTAAGTGACCTACTTTACCACATTTGTTACACTGAAAATCTTTGTAAGGACATTGGACGTCACGGTGACCTAACCTTCCGCACACTGCACAAATTACTTTGTTAACGCCATTACCGCCACGCGGCTGCCACGATGTGAGCGCATGTACCGTCTCGGCTCTCTCTCCCGCATCGCCCTTCTCGCTCACACTCGGACGTTCCACCATTGCTGCGTCCTTCTCCGCGGCTTCCAACGAAAGGGCTAGCTGTACGGCCTTGGTATAGGTTAAGCTAGTCTCTGCGAAAAGGCGTTGTCTAATTGTGTCATTCTTCAAACCGCACACCAATTGGTCCCGCAAATTTTCCTCTAATGTCGTGGAGAATTCGCAATGCTTGGCTAATTTTTTAAGGTCCGTTAGATACTGAGCGACCGTCTCCTTATCTCCCTGTCGCCTCTGACGTAACCGGTATCGTTCCGCCATAAAAGATGGCTTTGGTTCGACGTGCTCAGACATTATCTTAATAACTTCCGCATAAGTCATGTCTCCTGGTTTCTTTGGACTTGTCAAGTTGCTGAGGAGCTCATATGCTTCTTCTCCCATAACGGCAATCAAGGTCGGCAACTGCAAGTCACCCTTGATGTCGTTGGCTTTGAAATACATATTCACGCGCTCCACATAAGTACTCCACTTGCCTGTCGAAACCTCGAACGCTTTTATTTTCCCCACTGACATCTTTAAACAACATCCAGCCAATTCTGGGTTTTAAAATCCAATCCTCGTTCGCCACTGAGATGTATGAACAAATGAAACACACACACGTCCGGTCACTTAGATATTTATTACGAGACTAAACTGCCTACAGAGGGCGCATCTGAATGCACCGCGATATGAGGATATGACAACTACCGTTAGGTTAAGTAGGTACATACATTACAGAGCAAACACAAAAACTCTGATGAGCACACTGAATAGGACTGGAGCAGAATTAAGTAAGGATGACTTCCTAATCATTCTTGGCGGAGCAAATGACGTGAACCCTAACGAGTTTTTTGGAAACCTTTATTACTCACTTCAGCAATACACCCGAACAAATATTCTCATTTCACGAGTAAATAACACTAAACACCTGAGTGAACATCCATTAAACTATATGATAAAACACATCGCGAAACAATTTAAACATTGTGTGTTTATAGACTACGAAGAGAATTACTACGATCAAAATAAACGGAGGGTTCTGGAAAAGGTAGCGAGCCAAATATATTATCACATTGCTTGCTCACTCTACACACCTCTATACCAACTACAAATGCTTCAGCGCCGTAATAGACTAAACAAATATGTAAGAAATCAGCCCGCGTGCGAGTACGTGAACACGATAGAAGATAGCGCGAATGGGAAAACCGTGAAGCTAACGGCGCCGTTGAACATGCCTATACCTGATCCTAGGATTCAACTATTGAACGAAGAAAAGTTTTTTCGTCCCCCCTCATCATCATCATCATCATCTCAGCCATAAGACGTCCACTGCTGAACATAGGCCTCCCCCTTGGACCTCCATACGTGCCGGTTGGAAGCGACCCGCATCCAGCGTCTTCCGGCGACCTTAACAAGATCGTCTGTCCATCTTGTGGGTGGACGTCCTACGCTGCGCTTGCTAGTCCGTGGTCTCCACTCGAGCACTTTTCGACCCCATCGGCCATCTTCTCTGCGTGCAATGTGGCCTGCCCATTGCCACTTCAGCTTGCTAATCCGGTGGGCTATGTCGGTGACTTTAGTTCGTCTACGGATCTCCTCATTTCTGATTCGATCACGTAGAGAAACTCCGAGCATAGCCCTCTCCATAGCTCGTTGAGCGACTTTAAGTTTTGAGATGAGGCCGATAGTGAAAGACCACGTTTCGGAGCCGTAAGTCATCACTGGTAACACACATTGATTAAAGACTTTCGTCTTGAGGCACTGAGGTATGTCGGACGAAAAGACATTACGTAGTTTCCCGAACGCTGCCCAACCGAGTTGGATTCGGCGGTTGACCTCTTTCTCGAAGTTGGACCTACCTAATTGGACTACTTGTCCTAGGTAGATGTACGAGTCAACAACTTCGAGTACCGAGTTCCCAACAGAGACTGGGATGGGCACAACATTGGCATTTGACATAAGTTTCGTCTTGTCCATGTTCATTTTCAAGCCCACCCGTTGTGAAACTCGGTTGAGGTCATCGAGCATCATGCTGAGTTCCTCCATCGACTTTGCCATGACTACGATATCGTCGGCAAACCGAAGGTGAGTGATGTATTCGCCGTTGATGTTGATGCCAAGTCCTTCCCATTCCAGGAGCTTGAAGGCGTCTTCCATTACGGCAGTAAACAGTTTCGGAGAGATAACGTCTCCCTGCCTTACGCCTCTTCGCAATGGAATCGCCCTCGTGCTCTGCTCCTGTACTCGGACCGACATGGTGGCGTTACTATACAAACACTTCAACACTTCGATGTACCGATAGTCAATATGGCATCGCTGAAGAGACTCAAGCACCGCCCATGTTTCCACCGAATCGAATCTTTCTCATAGTCCACAAACGCTAAGCATAATGGCAAGTTATACTCTTCGGTCTTCTGTATAACTTGCCGCAGCGTATGGATGTGGTCTATGGTACTATAGCCTTTTCGGAAACCGGCTTGTTCGGGAGGCTGGAAGTCATCAAGTCTGTGTTCGAGACGGTTCGTGATGACCCTTGAAAACAGCTTATAGACATGGCTCAGAAGCGTGATGGGTCTGTAGTTCTTCAATAGGTTGTTATCACCTTTTTTGAAGAACAGCACCACCTCGCCTCTATTCCATGTTTCAGGCGTTATGCCCTCGGACAAGACGGAATTAAAGAGCTTCTGGAGGACTTTAAGTACCGGTGTTCCACCCGCTCTCAGAAGCTCTGAAGTGATTCCGTCTTTGCCCGGCGCCTTGTTGTTCTTAAGCTGCTTCAGGGCCATCCTAATCTCGTACAGACTGATGTCCGGGATATCTTCGGTATAATGTCGGGACAGCTTGGCTCTTGGATCTCCTACCAAGCTGTCAACGGGCTTTGCGATCGAAGTGTATAACTGTCCATAGAACCTCTCGATCTCACCTAAAACCTCCGCTTTGCTCGACGCTATGCTGCCATCTTCCCGTTTCAGCTTTGTCAGCTGGCTTTGCCCAATAGACTTGTCCTTTGCGAACACTTTGGAGCCTTGGTTTCGCTCAATAGTCTCTTTAATACGGTTAGTATTAAAGAGACGCAGATCATGTCGCAAGGACTTAGATATACGTCTATTGAGCTGCCTATATGACTCCGCGTCATCGGGAGACTGCAACTGTAGCGAGCGTCGTTCAGCCATGAGGTTTAAGGTTTGCTCGGTCAATTTCTGAGGTCTATCTTTACGGCGGGATCTAAAAAACTTAGACCCTACTGTGTGGACAGTTTCCACTAGCCCGTCGTTGATTTCGTCCACTGAAGCCAAGTTCTCTAGGCAAGCAAAGCGGTTAGAGAGCTCGAGTTGAAAGCTTTCGGGGTTTTGAACATAGGCTCGAGTAGGTCGGAGCGTAGACTTCATCAGGCTGGACCTTTCAAGTTTAATATTGATATTCAGTGTGCCTCTTACGATTCGGTGATCACTACCGGTCTTTACCCTGTTGATCACAGAGACATCACTGAATATCCGTTTCTTGTCGGTCATGATGAAGTCTATCTCGTTTCTCGTGGAACCGTCAGGACTCATCCAGGTCCATTTCCTGTGAGGCGGCTTCTGGAAGAAAGAGTTCATCATGAAGAGTTCCTCTCTCTCCAGAAAGTCGGCCAGCCTCTGACCCCTAGGGTTCCGTTGCCCATACCCAAATTGCCCCACTCTCAACTCATCCCCGCTTCTCTTGCCCAACTTTGCGTTGAAGTCCCCCATAACAACAGTAAAGTAGGTTTTAGAAGTATGTATGGCCCTACTTACGTCCTCATACATAGCTTCTACTTCATCATCGGAGTGCGACGAGGTCGGTGCGTATACCTGAATGACCTTCAGCGAATATCTTTTGGATATTCTGAGTATTAGGTATACCACCCTGCTCGACACGTCCCCCCTCGCAACAATAAAATCAGGGTATTGCATCAAAATATAGCTGGAGCTTTGAGTAAAGTAGAGGAATTAGAGGTCACTTTGTTAGATTTAGCGAAACAAAATGTAGTAATCGATTTAATTTGTTTAACGGAGACTTTCTTAAAAAAGGGAGATGAATCAAACTTTAATTTAGACCAATATAAACTAGTGTCATATTTTTCAAGAGAACAAAAGAGAGGTGGAACATCTATTTTATGTAAAAATTATTTAGAGTGTACCGAGTTAGACTATATAAAGGAAACATTTGGCAAAGTCAAACATTTTGAGGTATGTGCAGTGGAAATTAAGAAGTGCAAAACCATTGTTATATGTGTGTATAGAACTCCCGATTCTGATTTAGCTCTATTTTTAAATAACCTCGAGGCGTTATTATTAAGCATAGAAACAAAGGCCAAAAACATAGTAATATGTGGTGACTTTAACGTCGATTTTTTAAAACCAACTGCGCGGAAAAATCAATTATGTCAACTCCTAAGTAGTTTCGGTCTCAAACATCACATAAAGCAAGCTACAAGGAAAAAAACATGTATAGACAATATAATAAGCAATATGAAACACGTGTCAGGTCAAATTCATCGACTCCACCTATCAGACCACGACACGGCGCAATCAATAGAGATAGAGGCAGAGAACTCTTGTAATTCCGACTCTAGGCACGTATTTGTATACAAGCGCGCATTTTGGCCTGAAAATAAAACTAAGTTCATAAATAGCATAAAAAGCTTATCATTTTCGGAGGTGTATGATCACAAAGAATTACAAGATGCGTTTAACAGCTTTCATGACACGATGACGTTGTTTTTTAACCTTAGTTTCCCATTAATACGATCCAAAATTAGTTTTAGAAATAATAATCCAAAATGGATCACAAACGGTGTAAAAAAGAGTTGCAAAACAAAAAGAGATCTAAGACATTACTACTTCTTAAATAAAACCCAAGAAAATAAAGATAGAGTAAAAAATTATTCAAAAATTTTACGACGGTGTATGTATAATCTACAGAAACTTTGTAACCGACGCTTCATTCAAAGATCAGAAAATAAAGCTAAGGCCTCGTGGAACATAGTTAAACGAAAAATTGGGGTAAATATAAAAAGCGCTAATCACATTGCAGACATCAAAGATGAAGATGATAAGTATGTACAAGACGGTAAACACATAGCTAACATATTCAATAATTTCTTTATCGGCAGTACACAAACCAGTGGAACCAATAATAAAAATAGCACTTTTAATAAATTGGCAAGTGTACCCAATAGTATATTTCTACGACCAACAACTCCACAGGAGGTACACAGAATTATTATGTCATTAAAAAACAAAAAGTCTTCTGGTTACGATGGTCTAACAATTGATTGCTTAAAATCTGTCGCTATACATATCGCTATTCCATTATCATATATTATAAACCTATCTTTTGAAAATGGTGACTTTCCAGAACAACTTAAAATGTCAATCATAAAACCGTTATATAAAAAAGGTTTGAAAGACGATAAAAATAACTATAGACCAATAGCCCTGATACCAACATTATCAAAGATTTTTGAAAGGATTATGTATAATAGAATGTTAGATTTTTTTGATAGACACCACGTATTAATCCCAGAACAGTTTGGCTTTAGACGCAATAAATCAACAACGTTAGCTGGATTTGTTTTATTAAAACATATTTTAGATAATTTAAACGACAGGAAGTTGACATCGGGATTGTTCTTAGATTTAAGCAAAGCCTTCGACTTTGTAGATCACACCATTCTACTCGGAAAGCTGCAGACCTATGGTATACGAGGACCAGCGTATGACTGGCTAAAATCTTATTTATTAAATAGAAAACAAATAACACGAGTAACTAAGTTAGACAAACTGTCAAGTACTGTAAAAGATTATGACTCAAATGCTAAGGTAGTAATTAGAGGGGTACCCCAAGGAAGTATCCTGGCACCATTGCTTTTTCTTATATATGTCAATGACCTCCCACGAGCGACAGAACAAAACTGTATACTTTTTGCGGATGATGCAACAATAATGTTTCAAGGCAACGACCTTAATTCCTTTGAGTCCAACATCAATACAGCCCTGAGGAGTGTCATAGCATGGTTATCAAATAATAATCTTGAAATTAATTTAGGGAAAACCAAATTAGTTTATTTTTCCGCAAATCGAAACAGAACTCCAGAATTGAATATAGTGTATGAAAACCAGAAAATTGAACAAGTTGACAGCACTGTGTTTCTAGGTATTCATATAGATGATCATCTGACATGGAATAATCACATTGATATGCTATGCAAGAAATTAAACAAATTCATTTACGCATTGAAAACTGTTAAAAAGACCAGTTCAGTAGAAACAGCTATTTCAGTATATCATGCCTATGTGTGCTCCCAATTACGTTATGGGATCGTATTGTGGGGGAATTGCTCTGAAGCAAATAGAGCATTTGTCGCACAAAAAAAATGCTTGAAAGCAATTTGGGGTCTAGGCACAATGGAGTCATGTTATCCAATTTTCATTAAAAATAAATTTATGACGCTACCGGGCATGTATATCTTTGAAACAGCTAAACTAGTAAAGGCAAATATGTCACTATTTAAGCCGAACGACAATTTCAACCGGAGAGCTGAAACTCAAGTTAATTTAACCATGCCCGCCCCAAGACTAAAACTGTACCGCAAAAACTGCTACTACATGGCCTGTTTAATCTACAACTCTATACCAAAACAAATAACGGACATGGATTATAACAATTTTTGCAAAAAACTTAATTTATGGTTGAAAGAGCAGTGCTTTTACTCAGTCAAGGAATTCTTAAAAGAAACCAACTGTAGATTTAATAATTATGCGCAATAAAGGGCTGCAAATGTAATTCTATGTAAAATGGTTTATCTAATTATAATTTAATTAATGCAAGTATTCTGTAGGACATCCGTTAATGTAATTATTCTCATTTTGGTAATGAACTATTTATAAATATTGACATTGTTATTAAGCAATAATTAATCTGTGAAATGTAAATATATGTAGAGTAAATGCATGTTAGTAATTAAGTATGTATAGCAAAATTTGCACGCCGTAAGTCGGCAGAATTGTGCTGGACTTATATTTCTATCTAACATCTATGTAACCATGATTCTAGCAAATAAATAAATTAGCAAATAAATAAATTACGATGTACCTTTACTTTTTGCGGCACAATCAAAAACAAGACGAAGCTTTTTCTTGTTTAAATTGTCCACCGTATGGTGAGGTAGGTACCATGTGTGAGGGGAAGTGGATCGAGGGTCACTGACCTCCCGGGCAAAATCATTTTGGAACAAATGATTTACTCGATCCGTATACCTTTGAGCATACTCACTGTTTGCCGCCATTTTCTTTTCAACTCCCTTTAACCTATTGAAGGCGTTAGGGTAACTGTCAGGCATCACGCTGTTCTCGTCGCGCCACGGCAGACCAACTTGCCACCTGCCGTCAGCGAAGGTCGTCGTGCGGTCCAACTGGGCTAAGGCACGGACGTCATCGCTGTTCTGACGAGGCTTGTTACACACACCTAGAGAGTCAATAGAAAAATAACGTCTTACTTCCTCATGAAGGTCGTGGAGCGCGTCGTGGTGAGCGCTCGGGCTGGGCGCGCCTGCGCCCTCCGCCGCTATCAGCATCAGATTGTGGGCGGCGCGGGTGCCACGGCCGTGCGGGGCGCGTATCTTCCCATGGACGGACCAACCTAAGACAGTGCGCGTAGCGAACGGCTCAAAGGGTTTACCTTTACATATTTCTAACGGCATAATTAAATCATAATTATCCTGCCCAATTAAAACCTCAGGGTTACAAGAAATTACATTAGGTGACCATTTGTCTTTTAACTTTTGTAAGTGGGCAAATTTATTACAATCACACGGAGAAAAAAATCTAGTGTTCTTTACCAGAATATTGTATTATTGTATTATATGTGACAACTAGACTTTTTTTACACATTAACAGAAAATTCTAGTTCTTTACAACATCATTTCTAGTTCCTATTACCCACATACCTAGTATCGTAGAAAATAAATTTTGTGTAGTATACAAAACCTATCTGTAGCCATCATTATAGGACAGGGTAGAGTTTATCAGATATTTCATTAGTGTTCACCAGATTTTTTATTAGTTTTAAGTATAATTTTAGCTGACTGAAATAATCAACAATTTCTGTTTACTATATGCAGTATTGGAGAATACCAGATTTATGTTTGTGTTAAATATAATTGTTGTGGCATGAAATAAACAGTATGTTCTGTTTACTATATATATTGTAGAGTTTAACGGGTTTTATATTTGTGTTCAGTAAATCATTATTGCGGACTGAAATTGTAATATACTGTCGAGTGAAACAGAGTCAGGTTAAATATCTTAGGTGAGTCTTCGCTTTAACATGCTTTTGTTGCGACGAAGACTTACCTAAGGTGTTTAACATTATTCTGTTTAACTCGGCAGTAAGTACCTACATTGGCTTAGTCCGCAATAATGATGTTTGTGGTATAGGTGTGGTGGCCTGAAACATAAACAGAAAAATCTCAATCCTAAATAATTACTATGAGTAAAGTAAAAACAAACTTTTTTTAAAATTCGTTTTAATTTTAGTAGTACATAACATAAATTATCAGCCGCAATTTTAGTGAGCGTATGGCAAATATAACACAGAGATAATTTTGGTAGCAAACACAACACACAAACAGAACACTCCAATATAACCTTATCACTATTAGCAACATATGTATAAATTTTCAATTAAACCGCTATCCGCTTCGTCCGCCTTTGTTCACTACACACAGACACTTTTATTTGCTAAAACCGGTGATCTAAACAGGAATGCAACCTGATTCATTTATTATTGGCGACACTTGAACTCTGTCCGGACTTCGGTGAAAATGACAGAATGTTCTGGGCGCTGCGGCGGCGGCGCAGGGGTGCGGGGGGCCGCAGTTGGCTCATATCGTGGACTGAACAGATTTCCGTTACAGGCAAATAATATTTTGTTTAGTGTGCAATAATATTGTAATGCCAACAATTTTTATTGTTGCTGGAACCACTCTTTATTGTTATCATTAAAAAGAGTATGTTAGACAACAGAGAACGTATCTAGTTATGTGTAAAAATATTCATAGTAATCAAGAAATTTCGAGTAAGTAATAGGTATTAAAAATCCGCTAACAGGTACGAGAAAATCTAGTACCTATAAATGAATTACATAAGGTGGACCTTACACAAAGATTTTGTAATACACACTTTTATTATTGGTGTGTTAAACTAGATGATGGTGAACCGAATTAATAAATATTGTAAACATCGCAATTATTGTAAAGTGTTGTATGCTAAATGCATATTTTACTCTGTTACTATTAGATTGTTACCAAAACGATATTAGAGTTTTAGTGTACTAGAATATTTTAACTAGAATATTCTAATATTGTCCAAAATACGAGTCTATTAAACATGGCTGAAATCTGTTTTCCTACACTAGAATCATAACTACTATACAATCTGGTAATATTGTAAAATATTTTTTTCTCCGTGCAATGGACCTAAGTCCTGCTCAGCAATATGCAAATTATCTACAGCTCGTAAACTGATATTAAAATTCTCACTACCATTTAAACTAGATACATCGATAGACACAACTGTATAAGTACATTCTAAATCGCTATCTTTCCACGCTCCGCTCACTCGCATTGTCTCAGTGCGCCCTGCGCCCGCGCAGGCCGGCGCGCTCGGCGAGCGATTTACTGATAAGACTGATACTACTTCCGTCATCTAAAAATGCACTTGACGTAAATACACCGTTAGGTCCGCGTATTTTAATCGGTACCACTTTTAAAAACACTTTTTGGTCATTTATGTTTATAAAGGATACTGTTTCTTTAGTGGGGCTCGACTCAGCTGTTTCCTTTGTATCCGGAGATTCCGACGTAGCATCCTTATCCGTATCGCGATTTTGTACATTTTACTTCAATATTGCATCCTCCAGATTTAATTACCATGTAGTCCGTTTTTCGACATACTGCATCGTCACACAGTTTTAGAAATTAAAAAAGAAGACATTATGACCATTCGATTACTCATTCATTCACCGACCGGTCAGTCGCAACCAATCTTGTTCATTCGTTTTTCGTGTGCAGCATCGTCAACATCGTATCCTGTACGGCTACCACCAGTTTTGACATTGACATAACGTTCACGTTTACGTAACTTACTTTCTATGCAGCTCGCTCGTACTCGCATATGCGAGCAATAGTGCAAGCGAGATGTACAGAAAGTAAATTACGTAGACGTGAGCGTTATGTCAATGTTAAAACTGATGGTAGAGGCTCTGTTATAGTTGATCGTGAATTATAATTACACATTAAAAACTGTACGAAACATGGGAAAACGTAAACACAAACATAATGACAAGGATATTCGTCGCAAAATTCGACGTTTGGAGGATAAATTGCGATACAATAGGCGCAAAGGTAAAACTACCCGTTATTTTAACAATTTTATTGATTTGTTGTTTTTGTTACTTTTCCTGTGAATACGCTTCGTAAATTAAGTAATGTCTTGAAGTGGTAACACGAGATGTTATCCTGACAGATAATTATTTGTTTCTTGACGTGGTAATACGAGATATTGCCCTGAAACAATAACTTTTGTGCTCCTTAATGTGGTAATACGAGATATTGCCCTGGGCCAATTATTGTATGTACCTACTTTCTAATCCTCGATGTCAGGTTCATCACAAAGCTCTTACTATGATAGACAATCACCAGATGTCGAAGATGTTGAAGGCAGAAATAGCGAGTATGGCGAAGACGAGATGCTTCGTGAAGAAGCTTTTATGGAAGATGAGATTCATGATAGTACTCGCCGCTTGGCATCTCAAGTGCAGCCAGTGATGAACAGCCGCATAGCGAGCCCCTTGCCTCAGATCGCAGTGGCGCCAGCGCCAGCTCCAGCGACAGCGCCATCTTTGCCGCTAATACCTACCGTACCGCCGGAACATGCCGCCTCGGTCCAAACTAACCCCGCTCAGTCTGTACTACACACAGAAATAGATAAATCTACAACCGTACTCCCGCAAGAGATCTTATGTATACTGGGAGAGGCAAAAAAGCTAGATGAACCACTCGGTGAGTGTATTCCTGATGAGCTCTCTGAACGCTGGGGGAAAATATTAACGGACGGGCTGGCCAAGGAAGTGAAGCAGTCTCTCGTGGATAAAATACTGATGCCTAGTAATTTTTTACTAGCCCGAGCGCCTAAGTTAAATCCGGAGGTGGCAGCAGTCATTAATGAATCAGCAAAAAATCGTGACATGCGTTTAGAAAAAGCTCAAAATCAACTGGGCCGGGGCATCGCTGGACTTGCAAATTTAGCAAATGATCTTATAAAATCAGAGTTGGATAAACTTGATATCATCAAGAAAATTTCGGAAGTTACCCAAGTCCTGCTAGACCTTCATTATGAAGAATCAATCAACAGGAACAAACTCCTAGTTCCATTGTTAGATAAGAAGTTCTGGAACAAAATAAAAGGGGTTAAAAGAGACGAATATCTCTTTGGTGAAAAACTGGGTGATAAAATCAAAAACTCCAAAGATATAGAAAAGTCGGGTCAACAGATTAAAAAATCCTTCACATTCAACCCGGCGTTCCAGCATCGTAAGCAAGCAGCGCAGCCGGGAAACGCGAGAGCTCCTCCTCGTCAATACAAGCCGAAAGCAACGCCAGCACCGACGACGGGCAGATACTACAAGCCTCAGTCCTCGACGTCGGCGAGGAGGACGACTTCGAGCCAGCGTCGCGGGCGTCACTACTCGAACAACAGGGCGAACGAGCGGAGCCGGCGTTAGAGGTACCACATGCCGGTCGCATACAATATTATTATAATAATTGGTTATTAGTCACCGACGATCCGTCGGTATTATCTATTGTACAACGGATATAAAATTCCAATTGCCTTGCCGATTTCACAAAGGACCGAACCCAATAACCCTCCCTTTTCAAAAAGGGAAATGGATTCAGCAATAGCTAAATTAATTGAATTAGGAGCCATTACGAAATGTAATGAAAATACCCCTGGTCAATTCATTTCGCCTATATTTTTGACTCCAAAACCTAACGGTGATTTTAGGTTTATCTTGAATTTGAAAACATTAAACAAGTCTGTTTATTCTCACCATTTCAAAATGGAAGATATTCGCACAGCTATTAAGTTAGTATCAAAAGGCGCCTACATGGCTACAGTTGACCTAAAGGACGCCTACTTTCTGGTCCCAATACATCCATCGTATAGAAAAATTTTAAGGTTTAGATATGAGCACCTATATGAATTCAATTGTTTGCCAAATGGGTTGACTTCAGCGCCCCTTGTCTTCACTAAGCTATTGAAACCGCTTCTATCCTTACTGAGAAGTCGGGGACATATATTAGTAGCTTACCTTGACGATATCTTGTGTATAGGAAATACTCGAGAAGCTTGCAAAGACACGGTACATGTTTTAATAGAAAATTTGGAGAAACTTGGTTTTGTTATCAATTTCGAAAAAAGTATTTTTACTCCTGCTCAAAAGTGTAAATTTTTAGGTTTAATAATAAATTCACAAGCCATGCAATTACAATTGCCTGATGATAAAATATTAAAAGTCTCAGAAATGGCAAAAAATATGCAAGCTAAAACTTATACAAGTATACGTGACTTTGCAAAGTTCGTAGGTACACTCACGGCCGCTTGTCCTGCAGTGGCGTATGGTTGGGCGCATACTAAGCTTTTTGAACGCGAGAAATTTTTAGCCCTTCAAAAATCTCACGAGAATTACGATTCACAAATGATTCTCAAATCGTGTTTACTGGATGATTTTAAATGGTGGTCTAATATTGCGTCTAAATCTCAAAATAAGATGCAAAAAGATACTTAAATAAATAAAAAAGACAAATGAAAAGATAAATGTAAAAAGACTCAGTAGCATGTAAAAACACTTAATGGTAATGTTCAATAATAATGTTGATAGGGGTTGCTCCCCATGTCCCTTAGTTCTAATAATCTTAAAAATGTAAGATTAGTTCTAAGTTGACGGTATATTTATTCTTTTTTATTTAAAATAAACAGTTTAAATTTTAATTTTTTTTTTTTTTTTTACTTATCATTTTGAAATCTTTACTGACTCATCTTTCACCGGCTGGGGAGCAGCTTGTAACGGCGAAATTACTAGGGGGCATTGGTCGGCTGTCGAAGCTCAAAATCATATTAATTATCTCGAGCTTTTGGCAGCCTTCTTAGGCTTACAATCATTTTGTAAATATAGTCGTGATTTAAATGTGTTACTCAGAATCGATAACACCACTGCTATATCCTATATTAATAGAATGGGGGGTATACAGTACCCCCATCTAAACAAAATCACAAGAACGATATGGGAGTGGTGCGAACAGAGACGTATATTTATTTTTGCGTCTTACATTAAGTCACGTGACAATACCGATGCCGACCAAGCCTCTAGACATACCAATATTGACACAGAATGGGAACTTAATTATAAAAGTTTTCAAATCATTCGTAATCACTTGGGAGAACCTGACATAGATCTATTTGCATCTCGTCTAAATAACAAATGTCGAAGATATGTTTCTTGGAAACGGGATCCCGGTGCTTACGAAATCGATGCGTTTACCTTTTCATGGCGCAATTACTTTTTTTACGCCTTCCCTCCATTTGCGCTTGTTCTAAAATGTCTTCGAAAAATAGTCGAAGATGGAGCAAGGGGTATCCTGGTTGTCCCTCATTGGCCGGGACAACCATGGTTTCCGTTGTTCCTGTCCCTAGTCAAATCAGAAATTATCTATCTGACACCTAATAAAAATCTTTTACTGTCACCTTACAGAGAGTGTCACCCCCTTTGGCGCAGCCTTACCCTGGCGTGCGCAGTGTTATACGACAAGCCTACGTAAAACGCGGCATACCGGATGATTGTATTGAAATAATGTTACAATCTTTATCAAAGAATACTCTTACTCAATATAATGTAGGGTTAAAACAATGGTTCGAGTTTTGTCAGGTGAATAATATTGATTTGTATAATGGTTCTGTTGCTGACATCTTAAAATTTCTTACAGAAAAGTACCATGCAAACGCCAGCTATGGCACATTAAATTCCTTTCGATCCAGCTTATCCTTGATTATGGATAAAGACCGATGTAATAATGATTGTGTTTCGAGGTTCCTAAAAGGCGTTTTCAAAAGTAAACCGTCCTTTCCTAAATATAATTATATATGGGACCCTAATTTAGTCTTAGATTACCTGTCTGGTTTCTTTCCTAATGAGTCGCTAACGATAGAAAATTTGACAAAGAAATTGGTAACTCTTCTCGCGTTGTCAACGGGACAACGTGTGCAGACGTTATCTTTAATAAATGTTGCAGATATCCAGATACAAGAGTCCCGTATTGTTATTGTCATTAATGAGATTATTAAAACATCTGCGCCTAACAGACATAATCCAAGACTGACTCTACCCTTTTTTAAGGAAAAAGCCACTATTTGTCCAGCATCAGCATTATCCTGTTACATAGAAAGAACATGTAATTTTAGATCCACTATAAACTCGAACAAATTGATCTTGACAATCAAAAAACCTATTCACAATGCTAGTCCCCAAACTATCAGCCGCTGGATAAAGCAAAAGCTAAGTAACAGCGGAGTGGACACCAAGACGTTCACCGCTCATAGCACCCGGCACGCCTCGACGTCCGCAGCTAGCCGATCTGGTATTTCCACTGATATAATTCAAAGAACAGCGGGGTGGTCGGGAAATTCTCTTTGTTTTGCCCGCTTTTACAATCAACCACTAATAAATACACAGGAAGATTGTGTTTTTGCTCGAGCGGTATTAAATAGTTGAACTAGGTTCATTATGATAATTGATTAGTTGAATAATCTGTGATTATTATTAATATCTTGAATAATATTAATACATTATTTCTGATTAACTTTGTATACCTACAATTGCATAATAATAATAAACTTAAAATTATTAATTATTATGTTGCCTTTCATTCTGCAACCAGCGCTAAACATCTACATGGTAATTAAATCTGGAGGATGCAATATTGAAGTAAAATTTATGGTTAAAAGAACTTACCTAAGTGAATTTCAACCAAAATTTTACGAAATATTGCATCCGAGAGATTTAATATCCCGCCAACCCCAAATAATAAAGAACCCCATGATGCAGAATAAAAGTCTGGGTTAATAATTATAGCTCTAAAACAAATGAACAAGATTGGTTGCGACTGACCGGTCGGTGAATGAATGAGTAATCGAATGGTCATAATGTCTTCTTTTTTAATTTCTAAAACTGTGTGACGATGCAGTATGTCGAAAAACGGACTACATGGTAATTAAATCTCTCGGATGCAATATTTCGTAAAATTTTGGTTGAAATTCACTTAGGTAAGTTCTTTTAACCATAAATAATGTAATAGTCGGTGATGTGCCTCGCCACACCCGTCCTTGTCACACGCGGGCGCGGGGCAGTTCTCGCGATCGTGGCATGACACCAGGCACTTGAAGCATACTCCGTGGCGCTTCACATGACGCCACCGGTCCTTTCTTAACGCCTTTTTGAACATCTTGCACTCAGTTAACTCATGTTTTGCACCGCGGCAAAATAAACACTTATTGTCACTGCGCGCCGTCGTCGCCGATTGCAATAAAACTGTATGCTGGCGGTTAGCGTTATTATTATCACTTTTGTTTCTCGAGTGATGTTGATAACTGTTGCGCTGATCCGTGACGTGAATGTTCGCTGTAGTAGTTATTTTCACTGCTTCGATGTTTAAAAAGTCTCCGAGTATCTCCAAGCGTGGCTTCTTGCCTTCGGCTATTATAGGGAAACTGTAGTCAGACCATTTCGATATAATGACGGTCGGTAATTTAGATAGGATAATATTAGCCATGTTTACGTCGTGTAGGTACTCTTTGCGGCCGACTGCATGTACGGCTGCGATGAAGTTCTGCACTTTGACTGAGAATGATACGATGTCCTTACTGTACTCGTTCGACATAGATGGTAGCTTGCGTAATCCTTGCATGATACGAGTTAAGATGCTTTCAGGATTTCCACATACCAATTCCAAGGTTTTCATCACTATATCGGGCGATGTAGCAGTAACCATTAAAGCTGAAACTGCTTCCCTGGCAGTTCCGTGTAGACATTTTCTCAGTCTCCATAGGTTCTCCTTCGGGCTAAATCCGCACACTTCGGTAGACTCTTCATAGGCCTGCTTAAATTGTAGCCAGTCCAAAGGGTCGCCAGAGTAGCTAGGTAGGTCTCTGGGAGTACATAATCGGCTTAGCAGGTTTTTGTCACTCTTTTGTTTAGCGGTACTTGCAGTTAGATTTTGAAGCGCACTTGCGAGCATTTGAATCGTTCCATTAGAGGTGCCGGGGTCAACGACCGGCGGCGGGCACGGCAGGTCCGGCTGGTTACCATGATCGGGGACTTGCTGCGCGGCGGATTCCAGCTCACGTTGGCTTCGTTCCAACCACTTCTCCACTTCACTCTCTTTGTTAGTGTGCAGATCATCATGTGGACTGTAGTTTTCGTGTTCCTCATCTATCAGGTTGGCTAAATCAGCCTCAAGTTTCTTGTCGATGAGGGCCATTTCGATACGCGCTTTTTGTTGAGCCGCTTCTAGTTCCAGCTGTTTTCTTCGAGCCAGCACAGACGATGATGACGACATGGACTTTGCCCCCGTTAGCGAAGCGGGCGTACGTGGCACCGGGCGATGCTCCGATTTTACGCTGCTACCCGATAATTTAAACTCGGGGACGATAATCTTTGTTTCGTC
This sequence comes from Cydia splendana, assembly GCF_910591565.1. Taxonomy (NCBI): domain Eukaryota; kingdom Metazoa; phylum Arthropoda; class Insecta; order Lepidoptera; family Tortricidae; genus Cydia; species Cydia splendana. Next base: position 250,462 of record NW_026946888.1, on the reverse strand, counting down.
ATTGTTCTGAGCACTATTTCCATTAGTTGGCTGAGAAGGCACTTGTAGCTGAAGTTGTCTATCCTCTTCTGCTTTTCTCTCGCGTTCCCTGCGCGTTGTACTGCGAGTATTAACCATCTTCGCAGGCGGAGTATGGAACATAAATCCGGTCGAAGTGACCACTGTTGATGTTGAAGGTGTTCCACAATAGAAACGCGAAATACGGGATACGAAAAACCGTTTAATTCTCGAAAGTTACAGACACCACGTGATTTTTATATGAGAGCAGTATGTACGTGTGTCGTGCGCGGATAGACAAGCCGACTGACCCGTGGTCAAAGACAAAAACCGTTGGACCCTTGTCGCTGCGTCACACGTATATCTACCTCCAAATTTCAGCTTAAAACTAAAGTTATCTCATAGCCAATTTCGTCAGTTTTTATTTACGAACATATTTTTGTTCTATTGCTCTGCATTAAAAAAAGAATAAATAATTCTACCTTATCAAGGCATCAATCGTATACTATACAGAATAATATATACGCGGTCAGCATATAACGCACCAATAATACCTATTCCAGAGAACCAATGATCAATAGATCATAAAATACATTATATTATTATAACTGACACACAACAATAACGATCTTTGGTACCTACCTACTCTACCAATTCACAACCCGAATGCATATCGCTCCCTGGAAATCCCGAAATGTCCACATCCGCCGCTCAAAAAAAGGGGCTTTTTTCTTTGCAATTATCTCCCCAGTACCTATCAAGATAAATTATTTAAAAGAATACCAACGCAATTTAGTTGTAAAAGAGTACACATCTGGCACCATTAATAGTATTTCTACAAAATACGGTCATTATCAGCGATACATTACCCAAGACCATAGGACGCAAGGGTTGTTTGCCTGCCATTGTCTTCATCTGTAGGACCCCAGCGTGAACATAATAAAACAGATGGTCACTAAATATCGGGTACGGTTAGTAAATGTCAGGAACAACGCCGCGACCCGGTAAGGTTCGCGATATATTGAACGGCAAAACAATAACCAAAAGGATTAAATGCCTCCGAATGTGCTACCTAGGACACATCCTAAGACGGCCAAAACCGCACCTTTTAGAAGCCGCCTATAGCTATAGAGCCAGTAAACTTAAAGTTGGCAGACCAATCTAGGTACACTTGGAAAAACTCACTGACACAGGACATGGAGTATTACACCAGGCATCCCTCTGAGTGGATCAACATGGCAGACGACAAAGGCGAATTCATCAAAGCAGCAGGAGAAATATATCAACTGGACGAAACCGACAGCGAATCACACGAAGAAGAACCAACACCTCGAATCGACGAGCAAACGGCACCTCAAGACGACATCGACCCTACTTGATACAAGATATCTCGAAGACCGAAGCGGAAACGACGAGCAGCATGTCACCAACGCTCTCCTTCGACAATATAACCTACCCCTCCTAACTTCCAATATTGGCTTTAGGCTGCATAGCCGGCTGATTATAACTATCCCTCCCCATCCCAGAGCGTGTCACTCCCCACAAATTTCGTCCCCTGGTATGCCGGCTAGTCCGGAGCGGGCATGTCCCCGGCTGGGTGTGGCGCATTCTTGTCTTGTCTTGTCTTGTGAATTTATACCTAACATTGTTTACAGAGACTTCGACCAGGTTCGATTCATTCCCGGTTATGTATGAGAGATTTAAAAAAATTGAATGCCATTATCATTAAATCTAAAATCGAAGCCATGGTTCCTAAGAACCAGATTTTGCTATCTCTCATAGTTTCTGACTTCTCCATACTGACCCATTTGGATTGATCGTCCTGTATACATTTATCAACACAGGGTCAACTCACACGTATGTAAACGAAGACGTATACAGAGTCTGCAAAACGAAAGGAAATCTCGAACAACATGTACAACGAGCAATAGTTTTGGCAAATGGCACGAAGACAACAGTAAGAACAGCCGTACGTTGTTCATTGTTATTTTCGCTAAATAACAATGAACAACGTTACATTCCGTACCTGAGAGGCATAACAATGTAAGTATTTTTTTTGTGATTTTCGGTTTTTTACAGTATCGTACATCATTTCTGATGCTCCATCGATCCATAAAACTATATTTATCGATAATACTACCAATTCAAAGTTTTTAAAATGCATTTTACTGTAAATGTACCCTCTGGGAAATATTTTGATGTAAGTGAAATACAGTAAAATGCTACTAGGTTCATTTTAAGGTATGTCCAGAGAGTTTACGGTTCTGAGTGCACATACACTATAATGCTAGGGATATTGTAAGGCATTTAACTGTATGTCCTGACTAAAACTTAAAATTTCCTCATTATAATCAGTTTATAATCAGCTATTCAGATGCTGAAGCTCAATGCTTGCTGTAGCGATGGCATAACGGCACAGATGCTGAAAAGTATAGGTGTCGAAGGGCGGAAAATCATGCACAAGATCTGCGAGAAGGTCTGAAGAACAGGCGTATGGACCGAGGACTGGACCGAATCCACAGTAGTACCCCTGCACAAGAAAGGTTCCACGCGCAGATGTGAAAATTACCGCACCATATCGCTCATATCACATGCCAGCAAAGTCTTCTTGCGAATACTGAACAAGCGGCTAGAGAACTATATTGCCAGGCAAATACCCAGGGAGCAGGCAGGATTTGTAAGGGGTAGAGGCACTCGGGAGCAAATACTCAACGTGCGGCAATTGATTGAGAAATGCAGAGGGCACGACGTCTTTATGGCTATGTGCTTCATTGACTACGCAAAAGCTTTTGATTGCATCAACTGGGGTAAAATGTTCAGAGTAATGGGCGAAATGGGGATACCGCAGCACCTAATCTTTCTTGTGCAAAACTTATACTTAAGCAGCGAGTCTAGAGTGCGGATAGAGGACACTGAGTCACAACCCTTTAGAGCTGAACGAGGAGTGCGGCAAGGTTGTATCTTGTCACCGCAGCTGTTCAATCTCATCGACGAAGAAAAAATCATCATCATGAGAAGGGTATTGGAAGGCTGGGAGGGTGGTATTCAGGTTGGTGGCCAAAAAATCAGTAACCTCCGTTTTGCAGGGGAACACCCAAATATTCCGAAATATGTTATTCCGACTTTCATAACCTCGATTTTCATAATCACGATTTTTTATACGTCCGAAATATCGAAATCACGACTTTGAAAACCACGAAAGAAGAAAATCACGACTGCGCTATTTCCGAATACTTAAAATCCGATGGTCATATGAACGAAAGCTTAAAGTTCCGATTTTTAAAAAATCCGAATTTTTTTTTCCGAATTTGTCTATTCCGAAAAATCATTGAACGATCGGAAATAAAATAATTCGGAATTCAGAAATTAGATCTTTTGTAAACTCGGAATAATGAAATTCGTGATTTTCAAAAGGGAAGTAATTAAATGGTCAGCCGTTTTTAAAATTGATCTCCAAAAAAAAAATGCATTTAAATCATTTGGACATGCTAGAACTGCTACCTTTACAGAAACAAACTGCTACTAGAAAAGTGGGTTAGGATAGAACTGCAACCTTAGTTCACAGAAGCCAACTGCTACTAGAAAAGTGGCTTAGGTTAGAACTGCGACCTTTACGGAAACCAACTGCTACTAGAAAAGTGGGTTAAGTTAGGTTAGAACTGCGACATTCACAGAAACCAACTCCTACTAGAAAAATGGGTTAGGTTAGGTTAGAACTGCGACCTTCCCAGAAATCAACTGCTACCAGAAAAGTGGATTAGGTTAGGTTGGAACTGCGTCCTTTACAGAAACCAACTGCTACTAGAAAAGTGGGTTAGGTTAGATGAGTACGAGGACACGAGTGAAACCACGGGCTGCTCTATTCGCACTAGTTTATTGTGTAGCTAACGGTAACGGTTAAGGTGGGCGCAGCCACACACACAGACGCAAACGTGCATACATAACATTTCCTTCCCCTAGTATAAATACTATCTCTAAACTAGAAAATAACAATATTCTAGTGACCTATATTTTATAATTGACCTTGGGACGGTTACGCAATCTTATTCTGGGGTTCACCACTGGTGGTGGATCCCTATGAGGCTCGCCTGGTCGAGGTTCCTCGATCGCTTCTTGGAATTCATCCTCGTCCGAGGTACCGGCAATCGGTGGAGCCGGATGCTCATGCCCTGCTGGGTCGACAGTATCTGGTCTTCGATTGTCCCTTTTCTCCCCCACATAGAAATATGACGGGCTTCCTGTCTGACGAGCCGTCGGAGGTGATGGTGAGTTACACGGTGTACTCGTAGATGGAGCCTCGTGTTCGTCGTCAAGTGGTGGAGAAACCGGCCTAGTATCTAGGATCTCACTCGTCGATGGAGGCGACAGCGGCAGGGTCCGCTGAGAAGGCGGCGAAGGCTGGGCCGGCGGAAGTGGCGGCGACGGCGCTGGCGGCGGCGGAGGCGACGGCGCTGGCGGCGGTGTATCGACGTCCCTCGACATTGTTACAGGCGGTACAGGTATGTCGTCATACTCATTTTCATTCCAGTTGGTAATCGTCCCTTTCAGTGGCATAAGTTGATTTGTATGCCTTTTTACCGTTAAAGTAGAAGAAATGTCTTTTATTTTATATAAGACTCGTCCTATTTTCTTAATAACTATCCCCTTACCCCAAACACATTTATTATTGCCTTTAAACTGTTTATATAATACTATATCGCCTTGTTTAAAAACTGGTTTACTTTTCCTGTTTTGTTTATTATTCTGCAAGGACTGTTTATTTGCAACAACATCAGATAAGGCGATAGACGATGACGACGGCGGCAAGATAACGGGATTTAATAAATCAAGTCGAGATCTTAATTTTCGACCAAAGACAAGCTGTGCAGGCGAGAACCCTGTGGTCGAATGTATGGAGTTTCTATAATCGAACATATATTTAAGTAATTTAATTTTGTTTTCTTTGATATTGGTGCTCGAAAGTAAACAAGATTTTAATCCCCTTTTAAATACTTTGACGTAACTTTCCGCCTGCCCGTTGCTAGGTGCATGGTAGGCGGGTGACGTCACATGTGATAAGCCGTTTAATGAACAGAAATCAACAAATTGTTGTGAACAAAAAGCCGTTCCATTGTCACTTACAATAGTGTGAGGCAGGCCATATCTAGACATGTATTCGTATAGCTTTTCTATAACGGCGGTGGAAGTGGTTGAATTATTCATGTCAAATACTTCCACCCACTTGGTATAAGCGTCAACTACCACTAAGTATGACCGACCATTTATTGGGCCACAGAAATCAATATGTAAACGGAAAAATGCCTGTGGCGGAAATTTCCAATGCGCTAGTGGCGCGCGCGCTGGTGCCGGCCGTAGTTGGATACATATGTCGCAAGTACCTATTAACGTTTCGATAGCTTCGTCTTAGACGTGTGCGCCGCGCCGGCGCGCCGCCGCCGCCGGGCTTTTTTGCCACGCCGCCGCCGCCGATGAATAATCGGCGTGAAATCGGCGTGACCTTGAGTGTTGTTAATCAGCTATTTTAACTTGATATTTGGATTACTATTTGGATTTTTTTGTATTATATATAAAGAGAATAGCCAGTTGCACAAACTATTTGACACACCCATTAAAGAGACTGAGTAATAATCCTTAGTGTTCAGCGTCAAGAAAGATGAGGGAGCATTATATGCAGTAAGATTTTTTCCTATAAATTGAGTATTCACATTCAACTATTAATTAGAATTTTTATGCCCTCACCTCACATACGAAGTCAGAATGCTATATCATGAAAATACTTAACTACATTGCAATTAACTAGGCAACGAAAACACAGGGCTCATGTACCATGGAACCTCAAAGAGCAACAGAAAAGGAAAACTAACTAGCTAATGTGTCGTTGCGATCATCATCCTTGCTAGTACTATTGTCGACAGTCTTACGGGAATAACAACAAGAAATACATCGAAATGGCGGCTCTTCTGAAGAAAATGGAAGTTGAAAGTTCTAGAGTGGTCTTAAGATGAACCATTCCAAGAGCAAAGTAATGGTTGTAGACAGGGCAAACGTACCTACTCCGAGTTACCGACGCACTCGGCGATTACAAAAAAGCGAGCAAGTTTGTATATCTTGGTGGTACGAGTTCTCGTCTTTCCTATATTCCAGTATGGTGCTGAACCGCGAGTCTCAAAAAGGGTAACGTGCAAAGGTTGGCGCTTTAGAGATTTAGTGTTGGCAAAGACTGCTGCATACAGCTAGAAGAACAAACCCCTTAATTTTCAAATAGCTCAATATCGCCACTCGGGTTTCCACAACATCTTTCTTCGGACACGTTATGCGGTTTCCAACGCATGATGTGGCGAAACATAATATGAATTTAGGCCCAATGAATGGCAAACGTGCTCAGAGTGGAGCATGTGTGAGATGGTCGATGGCTGGCGGCAGTCCACACGGCTTATGACTGCACGAAATTGAGACAAATTACATGTGGTCACAATCCTCAGCAATGAGAAAACGAGAAAGAAGAAGATACTTCTCAGCCAGCCTAGTGCTTATACGACAAGAAAACCATTAACGGGAAGCCAGAGCAGTCCACTATATCTAGGATATTTCAAGGACATTTGAAGATAAGCCGTTTACAGCATGACAAAATGGATCAGATCGGATTGAGTCATTGGGACCAGGTAATCCCTTACTACAAGCCAGTTACTAGGATAATCGAGTTATTATACCTATCATATATTCATTTCTCTTCTTCTTCCTCCTTCCCTTATCCCACCTACGTGGGGTCGGGTCTCCTTGTCATTTTGCGCCAGAGTAGTCGATTCGGGGTTGTCTCTTCTGTTATGTTCAGGCCGCGTAGCCAAGATGCACATCGCTTACGCTCCGTAGCGATCGAAACGCAACTGTCACTGTCACACTAATACGGAAGAGTGATAGAGAGACATAGTGCTTTTCGTTGTCGAAGCGATAGCGATTGTAACCTTGGCTAGGCCGGCTGGTTCTTTAGATCGGCTCTAATATTGGATCACCATGTGGATTTTGGTCTTCCTCTTCCTCTCGGTTGTTCCGAAAGGTTCAGTGCTATATTGACGACATGGTCTTTTCCTCTTCTTTGTATGTGGCCGCCGTGTATCATATATTCATTTACAAACCCTATTTTACTCAAAACCTATACGTAGATTATACTAACTATACGTAGATTACGTAGTTCAGTACCAGCAACCTGAATTATAAAGAACAAACGACAAATTAATGATTTTTCTTTAGAAACCTGAAAGTCAAGGTCACGCCGATTTCACGCCGAAAACACGCCGCCGCCGCCGATTTTTCCGTAAACGCCGCCGCCGATCGTTTTTTAATCGGCGCACACGTCTGAGTTCGTCTATACCGGGGAACCAGAATCGCGAACGGGCTTCCGCCTTAGTTTTCACTATCCCTAAATGAGAAGCGTGTAATTCTGATAAAACTTTGTACCGTAAGTTCTCAGGAATCACGACCTTATGGCCCCGCATTAAGCATCCATTTTCCACTGACAGCTGTGTGTGTGTACTACATAAATGGAATGGCTTTAATTTTAAATTATCTATTTTCTTAGGCCAACCTTCCTGCGTATATTTAATTACTTGACTCAAGGTTACATCTTTGCGTGTTTCGTCGCGTAATTCTTGTAATGTTACTGGCAAGCTACACTGAGAAAAATTTGCTACTTATGAAGCTAAAAATTGTAAGTAGCTTGCAATTTGCTACTTACTACGGGTGCAGCATACTTAATACAGCTGCCGCATACTGCTTAATGGTGCAAGCTACTTACGCGTTTAGGAGATACACAATGTTGCGTACGGGCATTGCAATTTTGTACGTATAATGTCAGCGCCTACGTAATAAGTATGTTATACCCGTACAATACGTAGTTGTTTAAGGAACTTGAATGTAAGTAGCTACCACCATTATCCATACATATTCGGGTACATTATCCAGTTCAACCTCCTACTTATAAGTAGCTTATACCTTTATAATAAGTAGTTTTCAAAAGAACATGAACATAAGTAGAAAACTTCTTTATTCATACATGTGTTAGTTATCATATCGAGTTGTTTAAACGTACACCTCCTACTTATTTAAAGGCTTTACATATACGATATCCGTATCTTTACGAATACGTAGGCGAGTTACGAGAGTTGTAATACAAATACGACCTTCTATACAGTGCCATGATGAGTAAATATGCCGATTCATTATACGTGTGCGGTCTACTGTTATACATGTAGCAGCTACGTATCTTACGTAGCCCATGCCAGTACGTAAGGACCCAGTCGCCTGAAGCTAGCACGTAAGCTACGTAAAATAGGTAGACAGTGCCATGATGACTAAATATGCATATTCATTATACGTGTGCGGTCTACTTTTATACATGTAGCAGCTACGTATTTTACGTAGCCCATGCCAGTACGTCAGGACCCAGTCACCTGATGCTAGCACGCAAGCTACGTAAAATACGTAGACAGTGCCATGATGAGTAAATATACCGATTCATTATACGTATGCAGTCTACTGTTACACATGTAGCAGCTACGTATGTTACGTAGCCCATGCCAGTACGTAAGGACCCAGTCACCTGATGCTAGCACGCAAGCTACGTAAAATACGTAGACAGTGCCATGATGAGTAAATATGCATATTCATTATACGTGTGCAGTCTACTGTTATATATGTAGCAGCTACGTATCTTACGTAGCTCATGCCAGTACGTAAGGACCCAGTCACCTGATGCTAGCACGCAAGCTACGTAAAATACGTAGACAGTGCCATGATGAGTAAATATGCCGATTCATTACACGTGCGCGGTCTACTGTTATACATGTAGCAGGTACGTATGTTACGTAGCCCATGCCAGTGCGTAAAGACTCAGTCACCTGATGCTAGCACGCAAGCTACGTAAAATACGTAGACAGTGCCATGATGAGTAAATATGCCGATTCATTACACGTGCGCGGTCTACTGTTATTCATGTAGCAGCTACGTATGTTACGTAGCCCATGCCAGTGCGTAAGGACTCAGTCACCTGATGCTAGCACGCAAGCTACGTGAAATACGTAGACAGTGCCATGATGACTAAATATGCATATTCATTATACGTGTGCGGTCTACTTTTATACATGTAGCAGCTACGTATTTTACATAGCCCATGCCAGTACGTAAGGACCCAGTCACCTGATGCAAGCACGCAAGCTACGTAAAATACGTAGACAGTGCCATGATGAGTGAATATGCCGATTCATTACACGTGCGCGGTCTACTGTTATGCATGTAGCAGCTACGTATCTTACGTAGCTCATGCCAGTACGTAAGGACCCAGTCACCTGATGCTAGCACGCAAGTTACGTATAATACGTAGACAGTGTCATGATTAGTAAATATGCCGATTCATTATACGTGTGCAGTCTACTGTTATACATGTAGCAGCTACGTATGTTACGTAGCCCATGCCAGTACGTAAGGACCCAGTCACCTGATGCTAGCACGCAAGCTACGTAAAATACGTAGACAGTGCCATGATGAGTAAATATGCCGATTCATAATACGTGTGCGGTCTACTGTTATACATGTAGCAGCTACGTCTCTTACGTAGCCCATGCTAGCACGTAAGGACCCAGTCACCTGATGCAAGCACGCAAGCTACGTAAAATACGTAGGCAGTGCCATGATGAGTAAATATGCCGATTCATTATACGTGTGCGGTCTACTGTTATACATGTAGCAGCTACATATCTTACGTAGCTCATGCCAGTACGTAAGGACCCAGTCACCTGATGCTAGCACGCAAGCTACGTAAAATACGTAGACAGTGCCATGATGAGTAAATATGCCGATTCATTATACGTGTGCGGTCTACTGTTATACATGTAGCAGCTACATATCTTACGTAGCTCATGCCAGTACGTAAGGACCCAGTCACCTGATGCTAGCACGCAAGCTACGTAAAATACGTAGACAGTGCCATGATGAGTAAATATGCCGATTCATTATACGTGCGCGGTCTACTGTTATACATGTAGAAGCTACGTATGTTACGTAGCCCATGCCAGTACGTAAGGACTCAGTCACCTGATGCTAGCACACAAGCTACGTAGAATACGTAGACAGTGCCATGATGACTAAATATGCATATTCATTATACGTGTGCGGTCTACTGTTGTACATGTAGCAGCTACGTATTTTACGTAGCCCATGCCAGTACGTTAGGACCCAGTCACCTGACGCTAGCACGCAAGCTACGTAAAATACGTAGACAGTGCCATGATGAGTGAATATGCCGATTCGTTACACGTGCGCGGTCTACTGTTATACATGTAGCAGCTATCTATCTTACGTAGCCCATGCCAGTACGTAAGGACCCAGTCACCTGACGCTAGCACGCAAGCTACGTATAATACGTAGACAGTGCCATGATTAGTAAATATGCCGATTCATTATACGTGTGCGGTCTACTGTTATACATGTAGCAGCTACGTATTTTACGTAGCCCATGCCAGTAAGTAAGGACCCAGTCACCTGATGCAAGCACGCAAGCTACGTAAAATACGTAGACAGTGCCATGATGAGTGAATATGCCGATTCGTTACACGTGCGCGGTCTACTTTTATACATGTAGCAGCTATCTATCTTACGTAGCCCATGCCAGTAAGTAAGGACTCAGTCACCTGATGCTAGCACACAAGCTACGTAGAATACGTAGACAGTGCCATGATGACTAAATATGCATATTCATTATACGTGTGCGGTCTACTGTTGTACATGTAGCAGCTACGTATTTTACGTAGCCCATGCCAGTACGTAAGGACCCAGTCACCTGATGCAAACACGCAAGCTACGTAGAATACGTAGACAGTGCCATGATGAGTGAATATGCCGATTCGTTACACGTGCGCGGTCTACTGTTATACATGTAGCAGCTATCTATCTTACGTAGCCCATGCCAGGACGTAAGGACTCAGTCACCTGACGCTAGCACGCAAGCTACGTATAATACGTAGACAGTGCCATGATTAGGAAATATGCCGATTCATTATACGTGTGCGGTCTACTGTTATACATGTAGCAGCTACGTATGTTACGTAGCTCATGCCAGTACGTAAGGACCCAGTCACCTGATGCTAGCACGCAAGCTACGTAAAATACGTAGACAGTGCCATGATGACTGAATATGCATATTCATTATACGTGTGCGGTCTACTGTTATACATGTAGCAGCTACGTATGTTACGTAGCCCATGCCAGTACGTAAGGACCCAGTCACCTGATGCTAGCACACAAGCTACGTAGAATACGTAGACAGTGCCATGATGACTAAATATGCATATTCATTATACGTGTGCGGTCTACTGTTGTACATGTAGCAGCTACGTATTTTACGTAGCCCATGCCAGTACGTTAGGACCCAGTCACCTGACGCTAGCACGCAAGCTACGTAAAATACGTAGACAGTGCCATGATGAGTGAATATGCCGATTCGTTACACGTGCGCGGTCTACTGTTATACATGTAGCAGCTATCTATCTTACGTAGCCCATGCCAGTACGTAAGGACCCAGTCACCTGACGCTAGCACGCAAGCTACGTATAATACGTAGACAGTGCCATGATTAGTAAATATGCCGATTCATTATACGTGTGCGGTCTACTGTTATACATGTAGCAGCTACGTATTTTACGTAGCCCATGCCAGTACGTAAGGACCCAGTCACCTGATGCAAGCACGCAAGCTACGTAAAATACGTAGACAGTGCCATGATGAGTGAATATGCCGATTCGTTACACGTGCGCGGTCTACTGTTATACATGTAGCAGCTATCTATCTTACGTAGCCCATGCCAGTAAGTAAGGACCCAGTCACCTGACGCTAGCACGCAAGCTACGTATAATACGTAGACAGTGCCATGATTAGTAAATATGCCGATTCATTATACGTGTGCGGTCTACTGTTATACATGTAGCAGCTACGTATTTTACGTAGCCCATGCCAGTACGTAAGGACCCAGTCACCTGATGCAAGCACGCAAGCTACGTAGAATACGTAGACAGTGCCATGATGAGTGAATATGCCGATTCGTTACACGTGCGCGGTCTACTGTTATACATGTAGCAGCTATCTATCTTACGTAGCCCATGCCAGTACGTAAGGACCCAGTCACCTGACGCTAGCACGCAAGCTACGTATAATACGTAGACATTGCCATGATTAGGAAATATGCCGATTCATTATACGTGTGCGGTCTACTGTTATACATGTAGCAGCTACGTATGTTACGTAGCTCATGCCAGTACGTAAGGACCCAGTCACCTGATGCTAGCACGCAAGCTACGTAAAGTACTTAGACAGTGCCATGATGACTGAATATGCATATTCATTATACGTGTGCGGTCTACTGTTATACATGTAGCAGCTACGTATGTTACGTAGCCCATGCCAGTACGTAAGGACCCAGTCACCTGATGCTAGCACACAAGCTACGTAAAATACATAGACAGTACCATGATAAGTAAATATGCCGATTCATTATACATGCGCGGTCTACTGTTATACATGTAGCAGCTATGTATCTTACATAGCCCATACTGGCACGTAAGGACCCAGTAACCTGATGCTAGCACACAAGCTACGTAAAATACATAGACAGTACCATGATAAGTAAATATGCCGATTCATTATACATGCGCGGTCTACTGTTATACATGTAGCAGCTACGTCTCTTACGTAGTCCATACTGGCACGTAAGGACCCAGTCACCTGATGCTAGCACGCAAGCTACGTAAAATACGTAGACAGTGCCATGATGAGTAAATATGCCGATTCATTATACGTGCGCGGTCTATTGTTATACCTGTAGTAGCTACGTTTCTTACGTAGCACATGCCAGTACGTAAGGACCCAGTCACCTGACGCTAGGACGCAAGCTACGTACAATACGTAGACAGTGCCATGATTAGTAAATATGCCGATTCATTATACGTGCGCGGTCTACTGTTATACATGTAGTAGCTACGTCTCTTACGTAGCCCATGCCAGTACGTAAGGACCCAGTCACCTGACGCTAGGACGCAAGCTACGTACAATACGTAGACAGTGCCATGATTAGTAAATATGCCGATTCATTATACGTGTGCGGTCTACTGTTATAAATGTAGCAGCTACGTATGTTACGTAGCCCATGCCAGTACGTAAGGACCCCGTCACCTGATGCTAGCACGCAAGCTACGTAAAATACGTAGACTGTGCCATGATGAGTAAATATGCCGATTCATTATACGTGTGCGGTCTACTGTTATACATGTAGCAGCTACGTATGTTACGTAGCTCATGCCAGTACGTAAAGACCCAGTCACCTGATGCTAGCATGCAAACTACGTAAAATACGTAGACAGTGCCATGATGACTAAATATGCATATTCATTATACGTGTGCGGTCTACTGTTATACATGTAGCAGCTACGTATCTTACGTAGCTCATGCCAGTACGTAAGGACCCAGTCACCTGATGCAAGCACGCAAGCTACGTAAAATACGTAGACAGTGCCATTATGAGTGAATATGCCGATTCATTATACGTGCGCGGTCTACTGTTATACTTGTAGCAGCTACGTATGTTACGTAGCTCATGCCAGTACGTAAGGACCCAGTCACCTGACGCTAGCACGCAAGCTACGTTAAATACGTAGACAGTGCCATGATGACTAAATATGCATATTCATTATACGTGTGCGGTCTACTGTGATACATGTAGCAGCTACGTATCTTACGTAGCTCATGCCAGTACGTAAGGACCCAGTCACCTGATGCAAGCACGCAAGCTACGTAAAATACGTAGACAGTGCCATGATGAGTGAATATGCCGATTCATTATACGTGCGCGGTCTACTGTCATACATGTAGCAGCTTCGTATGTTACGTAGCCCATTCCAGTACGTAAGGACCCAGTCACCTGATGCTAGCACGCAAGCTACGTTAAATACGTAGACAGTGCCATGATGACTAAGTATGCATATTCATTATACGTGTGCGGTCTACTGTGATACATGTAGCAGCTATGTATCTTACGTAGCTCATGCCAGTACGTAAGGACCCAGTCACCTGATGCAAGCACGCAAGATACGTAAAATACGTAGACAGTGCCATGATGAGTGAATATGCCGATTCATTACTCATGCGCGGTCTACTGTTATACATGTAGCAGCTATGTATCTTACGTAGCCCATGCCAGTACGTAAGGACCCAGTCACCTGACGCTAGCACGCAAGCTACGTAAAATACTTAGACAGTGCCATGATTAGTAAATATGCATATTCGTTATACGTGTGCAGTCTACTGTTATACATGTAGCAGCTACGTATGTTACGTAGCCCATGCCAGTACGTAAGGACCCAGTCACCTGATGCTAGCACGCAAGCTACGTAGAATACGTAGACAGTGCCATGATGAGTAAATATTCCGATTCAGTATACGTGTGCGGTCTACTGTAATACATGTAGCAGCTACGTATCTTACATAGCCCATACTGGCACGTAAGGACCCAGTCACCTGACGCTAGGACGCAAGCTACGTACAATACGTAGACAGTGCCATGATTAGTAAATATGCCGATTCATTATACGTGTGCGGTCTACTGTTATAAATGTAGCAGCTACGTATGTTACGTAGCCCATGCCAGTTCGTAAGGACCCCGTCACCTGATGCTAGCACGCAAGCTACGTAAAATACGTAGACTGTGCCATGATGAGTAAATATGCCGATTCATTATACGTGTGCGGTCTACTGAAATACATGTAGCAGCTACGTATATTACGTAGCCCATGCCAGTACGTAAGGACCCAGTCACCTGATGCTAGCACGCAAGCTACGTAAAATACGTAGACAGTGCCATGATGAGTAAATATGCCGATTCATTATACGTGTGCGGTCTACTGTTATACGTGTAGCAGCTACGTATCTTACGTAGCTCATGCCAGTACGTAAGGACCCAGTCACCTGATGCTAGCACGCAAGCTACGTAAAATACGTAAACAGTGCCATGATGAGTAAATATGCCGATTCATTATACGTGCGCGGTCTACTGTTATACATGTAGCAGCTACGTATCTTACGTAGCCCATGCCAGTACGTAAGGACCCAGGGGTGTGTCTGTGTAATGATCGCTATAACAATAAATGATCTATTTTCATTCGATATAACGACATATGGTATAATTTTGAATAATATAACAATAAGGTAATATAATCATCCATGTGTATACTAACAAGAGGAATATTTTTATATTGTATAGTTAAGGGTAGATATAAAATAAATTAAATAAAACGAGTACCTAATATAAGTTATAAATGGCATAATTTCTATCTGTCGTCCCTAAAATTTAATCACTCAACATTTGTAAATGACTGAAAAATGTACCTTTATTAGTTTATCGTGTGTGAAATTATATTAGAATAAATCCATAAAATGAAATTTATACGGAGAGCTATTTACACATCGTAACATCTATTATGTATATTTTTCATACTATTATTAATATGGGTTTTAACATGCAAGTACGACTGGGTGACAAATCGACGAGGTTCCGCTTCGCGGGACTTCTATTTTCTGCTCTGAGGGATAAAAGGTAACTAACGAACCTAACCTAACCCAACCTGAAATTGTGGTTATACGACATGCTTTTATTTGTTATGCGAGCCCCCCGAGCCGCCCTCCTCTTTAGACATGGGGATACCTGTGTATATTTTTTTAACCTATACCATACTCGATACGACACTTCAATATCAAAAATATGTCTGTAAACATAATAGCCAATTAATGTTATACCGAACCTTTTATTATAAAGTATGTGCGTTATACTAATACCTTGGCATTAGATTGAAAGTTATAAGTTATCAAATACTTGTTATACTGTATGAGTGATATATCTGATAAAAATATGTCATTCGTATGTATATGTTTTATACATTATATCCCTTGATCGTTATATCGACCAATAATATATCCATAGTTGTTATTTACAGCGTAACGCACCTGTAGCGGCTAGGTATCTTAGTAGACAGTGCCATGATGACTAAATATGCATATTCATTATATGTGTGCGGTCTACTGTTATACATGTAGCAGCTACGTATCTTACGTAGCCCATGCCAGTACGTAAGGACCCAGTCACCTGAGCCTCTACCATCAGTTTTAACATTGACATAACGCTCACGTCTACGTAATTTACTTTCTGTACATCTCGCTTGCACTATTGCTCGCATATGCGAGTACGAGCGAGATGCATAGAAAGTAAGTTACGTAAACGTGAGCGTTATGTCAATGTCAAAACTGGTGGTAGCCGTACTAATGCTAGCACGCAAGCTACGTAAAATACGTAGACAGTGCCATGATGAGTAAATATGCCGATTCATTAAACGTGTGGGGTCTACTGTTATACATGTAGCAGCTACGTATGTTACGTAGCCCATGCCAGTACGTAAGGACCCAGTCACCTGACGCTAGCACCCAAGCTCGAGGAGCTAACAACAATTTTCTGTAAAATTGAAGCCATAATTAATTCACGGCCATTATGCGCTCTGCCGGCTAGTGATAATCCTCACGAGTTTAATGTCCTAACTCCTGGACACTTCTTGATAGGCAAGAGTCTGACAGCTGTACCAGAGTATGATTTGCAGTCTGTACCTGTAAATCATCTATCGCGTTGGCAATATTTGCAAAATTGCTCTCAACTGTTTTGGAAGAAATGGAGCCAAGATTATTTACACACCCTACAGCAAAGGTCAAAATGGTTCACCTCGCCTCCCAATATTAATGTAGGGTAGGAGACATAGTGTTGGTCAGGGACGACCGAGTTTCTCCTTGCAGTTGGCCACTTGCAATTGTCCAGCAAACACATCCCGGTTTAGACGGCATTGTGCGCAAGGTTACTCTGCGCACAAGAGCTAACAATTCTTTTTTTAGACCTGTTAATATACTGTGTCCTCTGCCCTATACTCACTAAATCCCCTCTTTTTTATCGCATTAATTGCATATATTTTATTTTTCGCGCCTATACATGCGCAAGTTCTGTTCTCTCCTTTTTTCATATTATGAGAAAGCCACATAGTGCTTTCGGTGGGGGCAAGTCCGTCAACACGTTATAACTTTTGAATTTGAAAGCGTTTCCCGCTTTAGCGTCCAGTCGATAAAGCAGTTTTTCGCGCTCGTTCCTTCACTCTAAAACAGATGGCGCTGTGACAGCGAGCTTCAGAGCAATCGGCCTAAACAAGTCAGTGCGTGTATGGAACTCGAAGTGATAGTGCGACGGTCTCTGTTAATAAAATTGTTAAAAATAGTTTGTGACAGGATTTTCCACCAGAAAGTGACTAGGTAAGTAATTTAAGAACCGGCTATCTTTATTCTGTGGTTAAATTATCAGAAATTGGCTTAGTTTTGGAATTATACGTTCCATCATTTATCACATTAAAATTTCGTTAAGTTTGAAAGTCCGTCTAGTTTGTACAAGGTAAGGCCGTCATATGCCGGACTTTCCTTGAATCAGAGGTTACCAACTGTTTTTACTATTTAAATATTATTACGATTTCATAAGGTTACTATAGATAAATCCTTTCGACACTGCGCATGATGTTTGTGTTTATTAACAATTTTAATCTCGAAACTAGTAAGGAAATGTGCTCCTCATCCTCAGCACTATGTCACCGAAAATACAAATAAA
Source organism: Cydia splendana (assembly GCF_910591565.1). Classification (NCBI taxonomy): domain Eukaryota; kingdom Metazoa; phylum Arthropoda; class Insecta; order Lepidoptera; family Tortricidae; genus Cydia; species Cydia splendana. Next base: position 232,743 of record NW_026946888.1, on the reverse strand, counting down.
AAAAAATCTATTAAATAAATAAATATTAGCCCCAAACTAAGCAAAGCTTGTACTATCGGTGCTAGGCGACGACATATACAAACTTAAGTATATAAGTAGATAAATGCATACTTATATACATACATAGAAAACACCCATGACTCAGGACTCAGGAACAAATATCTGTGTAGAACACACAACAAATGCCCTTACCAGGATTCGAACCCCTGATCATCGGCTTTATATTATAGTATTATTATACCCTCAGAGCATATAATACTAGAGAGCGGACAAGCCGCCGGAGGCCGTGTCGCAGTTGTTAGCTCATTGAGCATACAACGCCGCTAGTTCGCCGTCCGTTGTTACCGAGTGTGCACGCGCGCTGTTTATCGAAAAAGTTCTGTTTTTTTCCAAAATGCCGAGTTGTGCAATAATTACTTGCAAACATCGCAGTGATTTGATTAATTTCCACACCAATGGGATCACTTTTCACAGGTAAATACTATTTATTTCAAATAAAACCACGAATTCAAAGAATTCAACGTAATATTCCGACTTGTATCCATGTAAGCTTACACTTGCTTGTCATTTAATATGTTTCATTATACATTGCTGCTGTACAAGTAACATGATTGCAAAGTACAGTGTTTACGCCGCAATGAACGGGGTACAAAACGATTCACTCAATGAGAAATTTTTTCATAGTGCAGCAGCGATGTGCTCCGCTTGGATAGTGCTGTGCGGCACCTATAACACGTATCGATAAAACCAGGATTAGTTGATGCTAAAAATAATTTAAAAATTTAAAGATGGTTACTGTCTTTAATATAATAATATTATTTAGTATACATTTTGTGTCATTGTTTACCTCATGGTTTGTACAAATTGTACACATGTGCTAATAGTGATAAAAAAATTCGAGTGAATTTCGATATTAAATCATTTTTAGTGCGAAATAATCCCTTTTCTATAGCAACGTACTTTAATTTATCATAATACCTATCTATTGTGACGACCGGTTTGGCGCAGTGGTACAGTGTCTGCCTACTGTGCACGAGGTCTCGGGTTCGAATCCTGGTAAGGTTGGGCATTTATTTGTGTGACGAGCAGGAATATTTGTTCCTGAGTCATGGATGTTTTATATCTATTTATTTATGTATTTATATGTATCTAGGTATTAAGTATATCGTTGTTTAGTACCCATAACACAAGCCTTTCTGAGCTTACTGCGGGACTAGGTCAATTTGTGTAAGAAATGTTCCATGATATGCTCATGATATTCATTTATTTATTTATTGCTATTTTAACCGTTGATTGAATGTATAATTCTCTGATCTCAATTGTGGAGTTATTTTATTTTTTTAGTCTTTTATTTTTATTTATATCGTATGCCTAAGGTTACCAAGGGTATGTATATATGAATTGTATGGTATGTATATATTTTCCCGCGTAGAAATCGTATTTCGCATATCCCTCAGGAATCGTATTTTATTACCGGAACAAAAAGTATCCTATGTGTTAATAAAAAAATTAAATGCTGCACATTTAAAATTTGAACATTAGATCGATAAGGTTAAGTTGGATAGCCAATAGGACCCATGATGTCGAGTTAGTATAACGTTCTCTCTGTTTAATGACAATTAGCCGCTTGCCTTTACCTGCAAGTAAAAGTGCAGATAAGAGTAAATGATAAAGTAATAATTGCATTGTTTGGGTTGGACCAGGTGCAAAAATACCACGTAACAATAATGTCCAATATCTAGCACTAACTCGACATCGTGGATCGAGTGTAATCTTATGATTCGGTCAAATTGTGTTTTTTGAAAAACTAATTATACCCAGCCTTTTATGAATGTAGTATGATACCTTAGTGTATGGTGCTTTACGCACACTATTGGTAAACTTGTCAGTTAAAATGGATTTTTACTTTTTTTTTCGTAACACTTAGTTTTTGCAGAGTGTTACTTGTCACTTTTTGACATCTATCAATAAGGATATTTAGACTACGTCCCATAGTAGCAACATCGCTATCAAAAAGGCGTTTTGCACTATGTAACAATAAAAACTTGTTTTTTATTTTAATTGGTATTAACTCTGAAACTAGCCGAATTTCAAAAAAGTTTATAGGACATTTTTGTCTCTAAATATGATCAGGAATACGCTGTTAAAATTATTCGGTTTCCTCGTGTTACACCGTGTATAATAAATGAGTTTCGAATCGTAAGTAAAAACTATGTTATTTCGAATTTTAACAAGCTAATACATGAATATGGTGCATCATATAAAAAAATGAATAAGACTTTTTTTATTAAGAATTTATTAAGGATTATTTCTTTCATTGACATTTTTTTCCTAAAATGTATACTTTCCTCAAAAAATGTAAAAAACTGTGAACCGGGACATATTTCATGCAAAAAGGGGGGGTTGCGTCAGGGGGAGGGGAAGGGACGCTAGTATGCGTAAAGCACCATACCCTAAGGTATCATACTACATTCATAAAAGGCTGGCTATAATTAGTTTGTCTTCCCCATACATTAGAACACAATTTAACCGAATCATTAACTAATAATAAAGTTAAATTTTCATAGATTAAGTTAAGTTATATTTTCACAGATTTCCAAGTGATCCCAAAATTAAAGAAAAATGGATAGCAGCCACATGCAGAGGACCTGTTTGGTGGCCATCAAAAACGATACGGCTAAACACCACACATTTTTGCAGAAACAAACACTCGAGTATGTTGACACTGACAGTGACAGGATTACCGGTAATGGCTTTAGGAATAAAATATCAAATAGAGGTATTCGTTGTCAACTGGCTAAACCGATAATATTCTTGAATACCGGTATTGTTATACCTCTATTCAGAGCTTTAGCGAAATAAATACCAAAATTCAATCATAACCGGTTATACCCCAATTAAAACTGGTATTCAGAATACCGGTAACGGTCCCTGATTTGAATAGTGTTGATGAATTTATCGACACACAGTCTTTTCCGACAGTCGATCAAATATCGATATCACGGTGTCCCGCCCTAGTTCCCGTAATTATCGTTGTGTGAGTGCGTGATGACACGACTCGCTGGTCGTTCGCATGTACACAGACATTGAAATGATGCGCGTGTATTGTGCAATAGGAACGTCCATCTACAAGTGTGTGTACTTTAGATGTGTGCGTTCTTTGTATTTATAATTACTGGTGCTTTGTGTGGGTTCAAGAACTTGCGACAGGCGTATTCAATACAAATCGCCGGGCATGTCCGATCTCCTGCATTCCTATATCTGTGATTATACCTATTTACTTACACATTTTATTACCCTTTTTACTCCTTAAATTTTCGAATATGGTTGTCTGTCGTATAGTCATATTTTCTTGATAGTTTTGAAGATTAAATGCATTGCAATCATACTAGTCGGTACGTATTTTTTATTTCAGAACATTTACTATACTAAGGAGATGCCCGATTTCTTATATATTGATTGTTTTCTGACAAGGACCGATTTCGAGCAATTAAGTCAGAAAGAATGGCCATGGCTTACGACTCACTTTATACTGTCTAGAAGATGTTTTAATTGCGGCTACTACCGAGACACACACTTACCTCACCACCTCAGGATCGATAAATTGTATATACAATCATTGCTTAACTTCGAGTTCTTCTGGTGTCAGGGTTGTTTTTACATGACAGCCAATGATCATTTCCCTGAAGACGAATGTGAATGGTGCTTTTAAAAAAACGGTACGTATTCTTATGTACCTATATGTATATGCCTAAAATATGTTTGCTTACGTAGATAGGTACGTAAGCAAACATATTTTCTTTAGCAGTTTACGGTTCACTTTACATTGGCCAGCTCCTAGCATAAGTATGCACAACCAAATTTCCTTGAACCGTAAACTGCTAAAGAATCAATTTACTCAACCATACTTAACCTTTTGAACGCCAAACGGCGCATCCATTTGCCGTGCTACTGACACCACGGGGGTAAAATTTAGTTTTGTGAATAAATAATGCTAACCTATAAGTGGGGTGTTTTTCAGTAGATTTTCATCTAAAAACGATCGACGTCAAATGCCGTTTTTGGCGTCGTTGTCACGATTTTGCGTTGACGTCAACTGCCGTCTGTGGCGTTCAAAAGGTTAAATATTTTTGACTGCCGCCAGAAGGAAGAAGGGTTCAACTCGTTTTCACAATTTATTTCTCGGTATCAACTTCATGTCAATTACGTTTTTCTTACTACTGGCAGCAATATGCATAATTTTAAGTAAAGTAGGTATAGCCCAAGACATATATTTATGTTCTTTTAAGGATTACGGGCAAAGATATTTGTTTTCCTCGCTAAAATATGCCAGTTACCTACCCCCCCCCCCCCCCTACACCCTCAGCACACCCCCTACCCTCGAGGACTTTTAGTATATTTATCTGGACACCACAAGGTATGCCTGTACCAATTTTCAAAACTACACGAATTATTTCCGCAGATTGCCCAATTTCGGCTTAATTTGACGTGGCTATTATTCAAACTCAAACTTTCCTGATGACATTTCTATCTAAATATAGCTACACTGTTGCCGGAAGATTGTTTTTGCGTTCTGATACGCGCGCCAAAAGTACGCATTTCGAATCGAAATATTTCGATATTTGTCTACCTGAAATTTCATTTATATAGATGGTCAAGCAAATCTTGTCAGTAGAAAAAGGCGCGAAATTCAAATTTTCTATGGGACGATATCCTTTCGCGCCTACATTTTTCAAATTTGCCGCCTTTTTCTACTGACAAGATCTGCTTGACCCAGTATAACACTAAGGCGCGTACTGCATGTACCCGGAATCGCCTAAAATGTGATCCGATATTTGTCTACCTAGAGCAGTGTTTAAGTACCTAAATTTTTAATTATCACGTAGGCGCGGAATGCATGTAGGTAGAGTCAGACCAAGAATAGTCTGCAGCGGATTTGATAGCCCACGCAGTGAAAGTGTTATTTTAAACGTCAAACTTCTATGAATTTATGACGTATAAATGACGCTTGCACTGCGTGGGCTATCAAATCCGCTGCAGACTTTTTCTGGACAGACTCTAATTAAGTAATACCCCTGTTCTGCGCACTCAAACGAAACGTCAAAATGCTTACTTTATTAACATCGCGTATCCGAACGCAAAAAACTTTGGCTACATTTGACACTGTTGTGAACTGTCAGACTGTCACAGAGGAGAGGATCACTGCGTTTGCGAGTGCGAATCACGAAGTAAAGAGATATAATAGATAGCGATGTCCGACAGGTAAAGGGATCTCACAAGTTAACTTGATTTTGTCAACTACTGGTAAACCATGTTGTTAATCAAATTCGCTGTGCGCAGGTGGTTTCCAGTTTGCAAAATAACTCTTAAAAATAATACTGTACTTTGTTAGTTATATTTTTTATTCAACAGATGTGTTTTTTTACTTATAGCAGTCTCGAAACACGATGTTTTTAAGGTAAATACAGATATAAATATGCTCGTTCGGTCTGATTTTGCACATATGGTGGAAAATGCTGTTTGTATATGTGATAATGAATGTTGTGTTTTAAAAAAAATATTCATCCGGCCCTAATATTTCGCGTTGTTTTTTCACCTACTAACTAACTAACTAACCTAATTTTTTTTCTGGTGTTTTGGACCTGGTGCATTCAATTTTTGGTTGCAGAATTGCTTATAAACTATAATAAGGGAGTTGGAACTATTCCGAAAATAGTACAAATTGCATGATAAAATTATTATTTCCAGCTTGAATACGGGATGCAGTTGGCAGCAATGGCTGCTCACCTTAACGAAATGTTTTAAGAGGCAAGTAAAATTTAGGTTTTTATTTTTTTGATTGCAGTTAGATGTTACTATAATCTGGAGTATGACAAATTCTTAGACCATGGTAGGTTTTCTGTCAGAAAACATTTTGAAATGAACTTCATCACGAACCAAATAGTTAGGATGTGGAACAAGTTACCCTCTGACATTGTGAACTCTAAAAGTGTGAACCAATTCAAATATAGACTTGACAAACTATCTAAAGCAGTGAAAAAGTGATTTGTGACATTGATTTAGACATATCAGAAACAGCTGCCTGTCTATTACAAAATAATAATAATAATCAACATAATGACTGTAATTATAGTTCTAATGTTTGCCTAGGTTCAAGGATGATGAGCAGCCATTGCTGCCTCCTACACCAGAGGTGGCACACAGGCCACACAGCCGGCCTGCGACAAGGCCGTCCTTCCGGCAAAAGCTGTACGGTGCACTCATGGTAAATGAAGTGGCCCGGCAGCCAATGTCGAAGGCAGAACTTGAGGATAATGTCCAGCGGTGGAGGTGGCAGAAGGTCACGAATAGGGAACTCTATACCACACCAAACTAATTTATATTATCAATAAATATTATGATTATGATTATAGAGTTCCCTTATACAAAGACAATGAATTAAACTATAGATTTTTTTTCTGGAGTTTCCTTACTATTCCAAGAATTTTAAATTATCTTATCAAATACTATAATATTGACCTATTATATCCTGGAAACATACATCTGATCTAGAAAGGATATAATTATGTGATTGAAAGGGAAGAAATAAAAACCTGTTATTTTCAATTATTTATTTATATAACAAAACATACTAATATTTATGGAATGTAGGACAGCATTCTAGACAAAAGCCTGGTGATGATGGGCACTTGACACAGTGGTATAAAGTTTGTTTCCCAGTTTAGATGTATCCCAGCAATGCTTGCACCTTTTTCGCTTAGTACGGCCACCGTCAGGTGTAGGTAAATGTGAAGGAAAATGAATGCTATTATTATTAATTTCGCCAGACAGTGACTCAGTTACACGCAAAGGTGGCAGTAAAGTCGTTATAACCGCTTCTCTGAAGTCGTACAGACTATTTTTACCATTTTTAATGGCATATAAAATGTAGGCATTCAACAACATCTGAAAAATTTTGATAGGGACTAGCAGTGTGGGACATTGGACCCCCTGTTGAATTCCGGAGATGTCAATGACATGGTTAGAATATTCAATAAGAACTTACTTTTCTCATTCGACCTTTATGCGCCTCTAAAAACAATCACACTCAAGGGAGGGTCTCACCCCTGGATTACAGACACAATCAAGGATATGATGCGGCTGCGTGATAAGGCTGCAGAGGACTTCCATAAGAACTGGTCTGAGGCCTCTGAGGGAAAACTACAATATTATAAGGACATGAAATCCATAGTAAGGCTTTGTACTATGAGAAATCAGCCTATTATAAACTTAATATAAATAATAAAATAAATGATCCCATAAGGGGCATTCCACGAGACTGTCGCTTACATAGCGTTTTTGCCTTGTATGGCAGCTACCTCAATAAAATACGTGAATCTCGAGAATATACTGCCAATTTGTTAGCCAAGTCATGAAATATTACCTGACCCAATATCGCTTACTCAGCATTTCCAGAAGTATTAGAAGGATTGCGTTATGTAAGCGACAGTCTCGTGGAATGCCCCTTTTGAATCACTATGGAAAAATTTAAAATCTACTTTATTGCCCAAGAAAAATACAGAACTGCCCAACTCATTCAGCGACCCAGAAATAATTAACACACATTTTCTGACCCTACACTGAGAGAAAAATCACCACCAGGAATTAATAAACAGTTCTGTACTGGGGGAAAAAATGAAGTTTTAGTAGTAATCATGGAAGTTTCACTATTTCTGTAAAATTTATTTATTTCTACAAACAGCTCAGTAATACTAAATCTAATTTCAGCAAACAGACTTTAGTAAATGGAGCATTAAACAAAGTTCAGTATTTGTTACAATCCATTTTTATTACTACTAAAATTCTCCGATTTTTACTAGTAAAGTTTGTGATTTTTGGAAAAAAGCATCTGTGATTTCAAGTTATGATTTTAGTAAATGTCTCACTTACATAGTTTTGTAATATCTAAAAAACGAGTTCGCGGGAATAACATTACCCCATTTAAAATAACAATTCAGTTGTTACTATAGCGACATTACAAAGTTTACTGGTATTTAGTAGATAGACTTGTTGTGTTTATGTTCATTGTTGTACCAATCACTAAACGAGTTTTGTAATACCAACACAGCTACTTGCTGCGTTCATTTGGTTAGAGTTAGTATTGTGTCGGATGTCGGGCGGGCGTGTCTCGTGTCTTCTTTGTTTAAAACATACTTAAGTTAAATAATAAATTTAGGATATATTGTGGGCCATGGACATATTAACCCGCGACCTACTGTGTAGTTGGGGTCTACAGGAATATATTGTTCTGCAACTTCGAGCTAGGTAAGGTAAATCTAAACTGTTTGCAATTCCAACCTCCCTAGCACAGGTGCGCCGCGAGAGCATGTTGCGCGCGTAATAACTACTAGTCTCTTTCTGACTGTATGAATAAGAAAGGAATGGGTAGAATATCTCGACAGGCTTTTATAGTGCCTCTTTAGTACAGGGATATACTACCAAATGCTTTTTTATTCATACAGACAGAAATAGAGACGGGTAGCTACCACGCGCGCGACATGCTCTCGCGGCGCCCGTTTGCTAGGGGCGGAGGAATTGCAAACAGTTTAGTTTTTGCCTGTGACGTCATTATCTCTAGAATAACAACAGCTAGCTTGGAATCGCAGTACAGTTTAGTAAAACCTATGACGTCATCGTCTCCGATATTGCTAAAGCACGCTTAGAATTACAAAACGGTTAGTTTTCACCCATGACGTCATCACCTCCGATATTGCTAAAGCACCTCTCTGAATAACAAAACCAAATTTCTGAAATTACTCTAGCATACTTCAAATTACAAATATAGAAGTTGTATTTCCTACTAAATGGAAATTGCAAAAGTCAATTTGTTCCTATTAGTTGACTCTCCTTGTCCCCGGATTAAGTTTTATTTTTGTAATTCTAAGTGTGTTTTTGTTAGTTTTTTCTCTCAGTGTACCGTGCACTCCAGACATTAGCATATCTGACCTCACTTACTTTGAATATCATAGATTTAATGACTCTGTCTTACATTTGCACCCATCAAGCTACTACTGCTAACAGCTACCTTAATAATCGCTCTCAATGTGTAAAACTAACTCAGAGCAATGGCACCATAAAGACTTCAGGCTAGCCTTAACAGAGGCGTTCCGCAGGGATCGGTTACCGGTCCAATCCTATTTATTCTATACTCTGCTGATACAGGGACGCAAGTCACACACTGTAAGTACCACATTTATGCAGACGATATCCAAGTGTACATTTTTTGCAAGCCAGTGAAGCAGATAGTGCAATTGAAAAACTTAACCACAATCTTAGCAAAATCGCATGCTGGGCCAAAAATGTGCACATACGGTTAGTTGAGTCTGTTGTTATTCTAAATTAAATTATGTTGACAGTGTATATGGTCCCCGACTTCTTGCCAAGACGAAGCTTATTCAGCGCGTCCAAAATGCCTGCGCACGTTTTTGTTTCAGCTTTCCGTTCATATGCAGCAGCAAAGATTTGGAATAATATTCCTCCGCCAATAAGGAACCTGCAAAATGTTAACACTTTTAGATGTAAACTCAAACAGTTTATGTATTTACACCAAAAATCACAGGAAACTTTGAGTCATGACACTAGTTGCATATAACTTGTTTTGTCTCTCTTACCGTTCGTTTTTTGTCCCTTTTGCTTTGCCATATCGCTTCTTTTTAATTTTTAGTTAGGCCTACTTAATATTGTGTTGTCCATCTTCTTATAGTTTAACTTTTCCCAATTTTCCCATGGTGCGACCATGTCATGCCATTAGTTTTAGTTTCGCAAGTCGCCGCTGGCGCTAGCAGCTGCAGGCAAGCGTTGACGCATGGTATGGTCGCGTTCATAATTTTACGTCTACTATAAATTTTTGTCTGTTTATGCTTTTCTTTTCATTTTGTTTTGTTTGTTTTCTTGTATTTTGTATTCTCTGGTTTGGTTTTGTTCTCATAAAAGAAGTTTGTAGCCATAATTCTGCAAAAAAAACTGCATACAAAACATGGTACATTAAGACACAATTAAGGTTTTTACCAAATAGGAAAAATATTTTTTTTGGGACAGTGCCTTTAATGGTCGCATTTTATTTTTTAATGCACTGAATTATACATAATAACAGTTGTATATTAAATGCCAGCTCAATGAAGGGGTAACGAGATATGACTTTTTTTAAATTTTTGTTTAGGGTTGCCACTAAGTTTTCTATGGAAATTTAAATATCATGTTCAGTCATATTAATTGATTCTGCTCATAAATAACGTTGTTAATTTTGGTTTAATATATTACTTATATCATTAAATCACTCATAACTGCTCACTGAAGTTATACGAGTACTACATAGCTACACTTGTATTTTGGTTTTTTCGTGAAGTTTTGTGCAGTCGGCGGTGAAAGTGCATGACCACTTTATGACAGAATTCCATTGCTAATGTGTCCATGCAGTTTTGCAATTTGCTGTACACACTAACCATGGCCTGTGCTGTGGATACTTGTGTGTAACAGATTAGTACACTGAGAGAAAAATCACCACCAGGAATTAATAAACAGTTCTGTACTGGGGGAAAAAATGAAGTTTTAGTAGTAATCATGGAAGTTTCACTATTTCTGTAAAATTTATTTATTTCTACAAACAGCTCAGTAATACTAAATCTAATTTCAGCAAACAGACTTTAGTAAATGGAGCATTAAACAAAGTTCAGTATTTGTTACAATCCATTTTTTATTACTACTAAAATTCTCCGATTTTTACTAGTAAAGTTTGTGATTTTTGGAAAAAAGCATCTGTGATTTCAAGTTATGATTTTAGTAAATGTCTCACTTACATAGTTTTGTAATATCTAAAAAACGAGTTCGCGGGAATAACATTACCCCATTTAAAATAACAATTCAGTTGTTACTATAGCGACATTACAAAGTTTACTGGTATTTAGTAGATAGACTTGTTGTGTTTATGTTCATTGTTGTACCAATCACTAAACGAGTTTTGTAATACCAACACAGCTACTTGCTACGTTCATTTGGTTAGAGTTAGTATTGTGTCGGATGTCGGGCGGGCGTGTCTCGTGTCTTCTTTGTTTAAAACATACTTAAGTTAAATAATAAATTTAGGATATATTGTGGGCCATGGACATATTAACCCGCGACCTACTATGTAGTTGGGGTCTACAGGAATATATTGTTCTGCAACTTCGAGCTAGCTGTTGTTATTCTAGTGATAATGACATCAAAGGTAAATCTAAACTGTTTGCAATTCCAACCTCCCTAGCACAGGTGCGCCGCGAGAGCATGTTGCGCGCGTAATAACTACTAGTCTCTTTCTGACTGTATGAATAAGAAAGGAATGGGTAGAATATCTCGACAGGCTTTTATAGTGCCTCTTTAGTACAGAGATATACTACCAAATGCTTTTTTATTCATACAGACAGAAATAGAGACGGGTAGCTACCACGCGCGCGACATGCTCTCGCGGCGCCCGTTTGCTAGGGGCGGAGGAATTGCAAACAGTTTAGTTTTTGCCTGTGACGTCATTATCTCTAGAATAACAACAGCTAGCTTGGAATCGCAGTACAGTTTAGTAAAACCTATGACGTCATCGTCTCCGATATTGCTAAAGCACGCTTAGAATTACAAAACGGTTAGTTTTCACCCATGACGTCATCACCTCCGATATTGCTAAAGCACCTCTCGGAATAACAAATCCAAATTTCTGAAATTACTCTAGCATACTTCAAATTACAAATATAGAAGTTGTATTTCCTACTAAATGGAAATTGCAAAAGTCAATTTGTTCCTATTAGTTGACTCTCCTTGTCCCCGGATTAAGTTTTATTTTTGTAATTCTGAGTGTGTTTTTGTTAGTTATTTCTCTCAGTGTAATTATATTTGTTGTTTGTACACCTACTTAATTTTTATAACTGAGTAATTGGCTCTGTAAATCTATTGTAGCTTTTAGAAATGTCTATAGCTGTTGGTTTTCCATATATATAATAAAAATAAAATAAATAACTTTTACAACCCAAAGGGGCTGTCCATAAATTACGTCATCGATTTTTGACAGTTTTGGACCCCCCCCCCCCCCCCCTAAAATCATCCAAAAATCATGCTTCGAATGACCCCGTTTCCTCCTACGTCATGCTACCATCATCCGATGGTCAAAAAATTTGAAATGACGTAATTTATGAATAGCCCCAAATGGTCTAAACAAAATCTTCACATTTTTTTGGTTTGTAATGAGCGTTATTACGAGTATGTTTGCCTCTTAAAAACTTGTGCTACGCAAAAGAACGTTTGGTATTTCAGGTATTTTGTAACAATTTGGCTACCAAATACGTCAAAAAATATGACTGGTACAATATGACCGTCACGGTTCATAAAATACTAATGCGAAAATCATAGAATCTATTTCCTTACCCATTGGAGACCCGTCACCTCAAAAATATTCTGATGATACTTGTAGTGAATTTGAACGGGATACTGAAGATAACAACATCGTATTATCATCTGAAGAATTGTATTTTGATGATTGATCATCTTTTATCTAAATCGGCTCAGCCGTTCTTGTGTGATCGAGCAACAAACATCCAATCATACAAGCTTTCACATTTATAATCTTAATATGATTTATTTTTGTGGTTAGTTTTGGACAACCCTATTTCCATAGAAATTTCTAAAATACTTAGAAACGGTGTATCTCTCTACCCCTTCTATTGTCGTGTGTAATTTTTTAGGACATAATAAACAACAATATTGTTCATATTTATAATGAAGAATCAAATGCGACCGACACAAGATTAAATTAAAAATCAATAAGAAAATCTTAAATAATTCCTATAAGTAATAGGTACTTACTACAGTTACATTTCCTATTTTTTTTATACGAATAGATAATGCATTAATGCAATGTTACGTTACATAAGATACTAACAAACTAACAAAAATAGAAACAATTATATTTTAGGAGGAAATCATAATAATAATAATTCCTTAAGGTTATTGACCTTTCACAAAAAATACATTTCTACAATAGTATACAGAAATTTACTATCGGAGTATTTATCAATTGTCTACCATATCAAGCTCTTTCCAATAAACACATAAACTACACGTGGCCGCAGCCAGACCTAAATTACTCACTGTGGCGGGCCTACCGTGAACCACGTTCGATGTGTTGCCTCCCTGTCACACTTACGTACGAATTTACAAGTGCGACAGAGTGGCAACACGTCGAACGCGGTTTGCGGCAGGTCTTGGTGTAGGTACGTCTACGTCAAGGTACGTATTTTACGTAGCTGGCGTACTTAAATAAAGATGCGTTATTAGAAAGCGTGTCCTTGGCGAGTGTTGCCAACATAACGAATTTCACGTCAAATCTAGCGGATTAGAATAAATCGTATCCCACCCATGAGTCGTTGGATTGGGGATTGGAAAGCGCTATTATTGTGCTACTAATAATTGATATCCACTCTGTTGCTGAAGCGAGATATGAGCTCAGGCCCGGTGTGTTTGCCTTTCTTTTGCTAGAATGCAAGAGTGATAGAGAGGCAAATAGACAATCGAACGATAGAAATTGTTCGCGGTAGCTCAACCCCGCTTAAAGGGCCTACCGCGAAACACTAAGACCAAAACATAAATATATTATAGCAAGTCATCTTACGATATAATATAATTTACGTACTGATTGACAGACTCCACACACGCAGCTAAAATATATATTTTGGTATATTATTATATCTTATATCAAGGCATTTTAAGATACCTTGCTATACCTAATATACTGCAAGGTGGCCAAAAAAAGTGCATTCCCGTTGCCAGGGAGGTTTTGGGATCATACTGAGCAATTTTTAGAGCACCGTACAAAACTTTTTCACGGTGCTCTTATTTACTATGGGACCAACCCCGAAACCCCGAAAAAAATTTTTGGCTGTTTCATACATTTAGGCTGGTCCATATTTTTTTTCGCCGTTTCGGGGTTGGTCCCATAGTAAAAGTTGCTCAGTATGATCCCAAAACCTCCCTGGGGACGGGAATGCACTTATTTTTTGGCCACCCTGTATACATATTATAGTTCGGTATATTACGATATATTTCGGGCATAGTGTGTTGTATGTATAGTGTTTTTCTCAAAATGATGATGATGATGATTGTTTTATATCCTAATGTGATAGGTTATTCAGTGCATGGGGTACTTTGAAAGGGAACGAAAATTTGATTACTTTAAACAATAAACAATAAAATCACGCCATTTTGATTATGACCGATATTACATTACCTACCGATAAAATGGAAGTGCGGATGCAAGAATACCAATTTGTGACGCTAGTATTTGCGTTTGGAAGCAGTATTTTAATTTATATCGCTCGAATATCACCATAAATCTAAAATTGGTGATTAAATTGGAGATTGACGCCAATTTCTTTTCTGACCAAATCAGTCGATTTGATCATCCCGGAACCGATTCGAAATCCAGTGCTGGCAACACTGATCGCTACCAGCACCAGCAGGGCCATTTGCCCAGTTGACTCAGCGTGGTTTTGGTGAGGCGCGTGCGCATTTATATTTATATTAGTGATTGATATCTCAAGGTATGTAATTTCACTATTATAATGCTTCTTTAGTTATACTGATATACTCTTTAGTCTACGTTTAAAGATCTATTGATCGAAATATATTATGTATAAATAGTAAGCCAAAGTTCGATCATAGTGATAACGGGCGGTTACTAATACGGACATTTTGCTGGGACATCAGTTAGCCGCGACCACGACCAGTGAAACCTGTGTCGAAAAGTCGGTTAATAAAGGTAATTTAATAAATTCCGCGTTAGACCCGTCTATAAATATGAGTTAATATTTACCAATAGGGTAAATGTGGGATAGTTGCCATACTTTTTGAAAAAGGTGAATAAAATACAGAAGATAAGCATTTAAAAATCTTATAACACAGTGTTAGTTTGTATACTCATTAATAAACAATATTTTCAAGGTAGTTTGATATTATTTGTTTTATTTGTTTAGTTATAAACAAACTAAAAAGGTCCTTCGGACGGCGATAGATGCCAACTGTATGGGTTAGATGCCGCAATGATATTTTGACTCGTGGGATAGTATACAAATAAAACAAATAACATCCAGCTACCTTGAAAATATGGTTTATTATTGAGTATACAAACTAACACGGTGTTATAAGATTTTTAAACGCTTATCTTCTATATTTTATTAACCTTATTCAAAAAGTATGGCAACTATCCCACATTTACCTCAATCTGTTGCGGCGTAAAATAGTTTTTCGCAATAAATCACAATACGTCCATTTTAGCGAAATGTTCGTCATTAACCAGAGGGAGGAAAGGAGTAAGCTTACAAATAAAAAATGAATTGCAAGCGTTGAATTCGCACAAGTCGCTATGTGCAAATTTGGGCATCTATCCCCCTATAGCATCTATCCCACATTTACCCTACGGAGTTTAGGCGTAGCGACGTTTCGTTACAAGATGGATAGATTAGAATAATTTTATTATTTAATTTTGTTCTATATTAAAATCATTCATTTTCATTAAAGATGTTCGTCAAATCTATTAACCATTTAAAAGTTTAAATGGTAGGGCATGAACCTGTGGAAGAATGTCGTGTAGCGGCCATTTTGACGTGCAATGTGGAAAATCACCATTTTGGTATCCGGCCCGCTGTATATTCGGCCGGCGGAAAGTTTCTTGGTTTGAAACGAGTTTTATCATGTTATTACGGAGTAACTTCGTTTATAGTACACGTATATCTTCGTATAGCTCGCGTATTTTGCTATAAACAATTAATACGTTGGATGTGTTACGCAAATGTTACATGTGAATTTCTAACATTATAATCAATTATAATTACGCCAAAATCAAGCAAAGTTACTATACGGTATCACAGAATAAGTAATAGTATTATCATCAGACAGAAGTTTTTGTGGCATAAACGAGTGTTTGAGAAAATAAAACATCGAAAAATCTGTTATCGATAAGTCTGTAACAGATTAATAATTAAAAGATGTAACTTCTACTTGCTGTAAATTACTGACAAATTTTAAGAACGCAAATCAATTACAAACTGGTAAGTACATAATTTCTTTATATATTTAGTGTACTTAAAAATAAAAACGTTAACTGTACCTAGTACTTATACCTACAGTGCCATCAAGACTAGAAAACTAACAAAATATCGAACGCGTTGTGTACTTCGCGGTAGCTATGCTATTATACAGTGTAATATATTTAAGGTACCATCGATAACAGACATGTCGATATTTCATTTTGTCAATCCCTTTATTTTGCCACTATAACTTCTATGACTGATTATCATACAGAACGGCCAAGTATCGCCACACCCCGACTCGCATTACCTCGCCCCGCGACATGAATCTGGCGGACTTCTGGTGTGCTCTCAGTAAAGCCGACCACTGACTAATAGGCCACCGGACAATATCAGCCTGTCTGTTAGAACAAAAATTTGACCGTTCCTAACAACTGACCGGCCGATATCGTCCAGCGGATTGTTAGTCAGTGGTCGGCTTAAAGCGACTTACCCACTCATAGACATGTTCTGTGCGGGCGATGGTATATCTTTGTGTTCTTTGTCCTCAGGTCAAAATATTATCAAATTTGTGACTGGTTTGGCCATACCGCTATGTAAGTATGGACCAAACACTCCGTTCGTTGGGGTTAGAAGAGATCATAGAAATTTTTAATGGTAGGGATGTAGATTTCATGGCACTATATTTTAAGGTCTCAGGGTGGATTTTAGAACAAAAACAATCAGTATAACTAATCACAATTATTTTATTAAACTTTGCAATAAATTTCATATGAACAAAGGAACGAATCTTACATTGAATATCGCTTAACGAAATATAAAACAACAGCATGGAACGATAACAAAATAGCTCACACGAGCACGACGGCGGCCGAAGGAAAAATGTCCCGAGCAACAGTTTGCACCGGTTTTTATACCCTATGCGGGGTAGGGTAGACTTGGTGTTGCCAACACGGCTTCTCCTGACTTGAGGTCGTCCACGACCTCTTGGGTAACATCGACGGAGCCTGTGGTGCCGCCCGCAGTAGACGGCTGAAGGATGGGTACTCCGCTCGCGCCGGGTCAGATGGACTGGTGGTGCCGGTTCCGAGCAGCTCGTACGGGCTTCAGGTGTGAGCTCCGTCAGATCTTCACCTGGACACTTGGACAGTCATCGGTATCATCAGCTGGAATTAGAATGAATGAAATGAATGAATGAAAAATGAATGAAAATCTTTATTTCAGGCAACTAATGGCCCATACATAAATACCTTAAAACTAGCATACATATTATATAAAAATATATTTTATAACTAAACTTTAAAAAACTAAACACTACATGTCACATTATGGCTGCGATGCATTACGCAACCCCGCAGTGTCAGGGAGCCGGCCGCGGAACCGCCGAAACTTGACACCCTTCGGCCAAAACTCCTCCTTGGTGAACAGTCATTATAACACACACACAATTATACACCTTATTTCCATAACATCTCCCATGTACTTTATTTCAATGTTTTGTCAATAAATCTTTTACTATTTAACATGTGTTTTTATTTTCTTTTAAAAATCTCTTCTGACTCTATTAGGACTCGTAGTACGTATGCTGCAATCAAAAGCAACATATCAGAGCATACGTGGCATGCTTGCATATAAGATTTAAATAAGGAAATAATACTGCCCTGTTACTGTTTTCCTTTCATCCCAAGCCAACTTCAGTAAGGTATCGTCAGTAGACTCGTTCAGAGCAGCATCCACCGGGTATGGGGCTTGATGACATTGACGGAATGCACGGGGTAACCGACGAACGATTCAACTCGACCTACGAGTTAGACAGTGACGAACACATAGCCACGACCGTAGACCGTATACGGTTGTCAGGTGACGAACACCTACACAGGACCTTTAGGCAAGACGATGACGTACATCAAGTCTTTACCCACCTGTGGCATGCCCAAACGCAATAACAAATGTATGCTTGTTCGGGTGTACTCCGACGAACGGATAGGCTCGACGTACGAGCTAGACCAGCGACGAACGCATGATCAGTAGGCGACGAACACCATGTCAGTTGGTAAGCGGTGAACGTCATGTCAGTAGATAGGCGACGAACGCCATGTCAGTAGGCGACGACCGCCATGTCAGTAGGCGAAGAACGCCAAGTCAGTAGGCAGGCGACGAACGCCATGTCAGTAGGTAGGCGATGGACGCCATGTCAGTAGGCGAAGAACGCCAAGTCAGTAGGCGAGGAACGCCATGTTAGTAGGCGACGAACGCCATGTCAGTAGGCGAAGAACGCCAAGTCAGTAGGCGAGGAACGCCATGTTAGTAGGTAGGCGAAGAACGCCAAGTCAGTAGGCGACGAACGCCGCTGAAAAAGGCAACGCATATCTCGGGGCACCACTCGCCACGCCAAGGCACTATACACCGTGATGCTGCTTGCGTCGTTTTCCCGCAGCTGCGACTGAGTAGTCTCAGGCCGTAGCGTCCGCTTGGCAAAAAACAAGTTTTCCTGCAGACTAAGAATGATTTATTACAAAAACAAGATCGTCAAAGTGGTGGGCGTAGATGTATTTAGCTTGTTCATCTTGGCTAAGCTGGTTCCCGCTCAAGAGCTGGCGGGCTCTGTTCCTTGATGCTTCACTCATGGTATCTCGGTTGGAGCTCCCAAATGAACCGTTTTGCGGTGGCAAGGGTTTAGCGAGGGCTTCTACTTTACGTGGGCTCGGCCTAACCTGACCTTGACTTACTAACCTATACTAGGTATTCGACCTCAGTGACCAGGAAACAGCACTTCCGAAGATTGACAGAAAAACCCGCCTGAGTCTTTAAGACGTTTCGTAGGGTCAACATTGGAAACTAAATATGTATGTGATCTCACAGGTTACGCAACTTTAGTCGCTTCTACCCGAGCTTGTGCGATTTGAGAGGCGCCGGGTAGTACCGCACTCGAATCTTGTGTAGTATCGAGATCCGCACTAATACCAGGCTTTGCAACTACGCGAGTATGAGACTGAGGAGATTTGCTTCCGGATCGTTTGCGCCTTCGTGCACGAGAACTGATACCAGCACGAGAACTACTACGCGAACGTCTTGCAGGTATATTATGATCGTCTGGAGACCTGCTACGCGAATACCGATAAGACAGCGCCTCTCTCCTATGATGCGCACGCCGAGACCGGTAACGCGATCGAACACGCGAGTAATGACGACGGAGACGCGATCTAGAACGCCTAGTACGCGTATAATCGCGTTTCTACACAAGTCAGATTGCAATCGGTGCCGAGAACGAACGCGTTAGCCATTTCGGGAAGTACTTACTACTCATACGAACACGCGATCTACTTCGCGACATCCCGTAACTACCTCAACGTCGCAGGGATTAACCACATTACACATTACACAACACTTAATGCGCAAACCACAAAACAATACTTGTCGGTCCAATGCCACTAATCAGCACACTTTTGGACCCTGCACGTAAACAACATCTGAGACTACGGAACGACAAAACTACGATTGATAATGATTTGCCGAAGTATAACACTAATTTAACACAATAAGCAATACGGTATCGCAAAATCGAACACTAAAAGCAATGTAACGGAATGCTTTTAAAGATTACCCTCACGTAACCGCACAAAAATGAGACGCACATTAACTAATACACCATAAAAGTTGTCAGCTGCAAAATTCGTTCCTTTTTTAATGTGGGCTGCAGCGTTCTTTATCCAACTTCTGATTTAAGGTCTCAGGGTGGATTTTAGAACAAAAACAATCAGTATAACTAATCACAATTATTTTATTAAACTTTGCAATAAATTTCATATGAACAAAGGAACGAATCTTACATTGAATATCGCTTAACGAAATATAAAACAACAGCATGGAACGATAACAAAATAGCTCACACGAGCACGACGGCGGCCGAAGGAAAAATGTCCCGAGCAACAGTTTGCACCGGTTTTTATACCCTATGCGGGGTAGGGTAGACTTGGTGTTGCCAACAATATATATGGTATATTGGTTGATTTAAATTTGATGATGAGCACGGATATTTGTTCCTGAGTCATGGATGTTTTCTATGTATTTTAGTATTTACAAATATGAATAACTAAGTACCCATAACAGCATAGAGAGGGATGTGTTTGTTAAGGACCAATAGAATCACTTTATTTGTTTTCCTTGTTCAGTGTCAAATTGTGTAATAATGTCCTAAAATATTTATTTTGTTATTAATATTTATTTGTCACACTGCTGGACACATGGGCCTCCATTCAAAGATGAGTGTTTGACAATACAATTTTATTGTTGTGTTCAGATAGTTTTGATTATATTTTGTGCACAGATGTAATTGAACTGGACTGTATGTTAAATGAGGTAATATTTTTTATTTACATTTTCAGAAAATTCAATTGATGAGGATGTAGTTTTACTTCTTGGAGATACGGAAATTAAGGAGCTTGTTCCAAAAGTTGGTCCAAGGCTCAAACTTAAAAAATATCTTGATGATCTAAGGAAGCAGCGGCAACAAGAATCAATACAAGCTGGTACAACAACTCCGGCTGATACAACTCCGGAACCCACAGTTGAACTTCACAATTCACCAGACTTATTTGAAGTAAGTATTAACACTTCTAGAAATTGAAAGAAGAATAAAAGACTGATTTTAACAAATGAACACATATCTGTGAAAGAATAAGGGTCAAAGTCAAATGGCGTTCTAACATCAGTTTTAATCTTCTGTCGAAAGATGGCGGTAAATGTACTAGGGCTACATAATTTACCATGACAGTAACATCTATACACTCTATTCTCTTTGGTAATATGTAAGTTAGTTAGTGTGGGTCAAATCTTGGAAGCTAAATTTGACCCACTAGTCTAACCTGTTCACTTTAAAAAACCGCAAATGATGTACAGGTTAGCCGTTTGGCATACGTATACTAGAGGTCGAAACAAAATTTTTGAGCCGCAGTTCCTGAAAAAATTTCCCTTAGGACCCCGGAGCACTGAGTCATTGTTTTTTTTATGAGAATTAAAAATAATTTTTCAGAAACCCATCGTGTGTGATTATCATATGAAAGGGCTTTTTGAGGCGATTCTAAAAATATACCACATGATTACATTTCAGCCTTTTTTTTATTAAAACAAAAATAATTTTCAAAACATACCAAGTTTGGGCTCCTCCAGATACGATATGGCTGATTTTTTTTGTACAATATACCACAAATGATACATAATATCCTGATATCTAACCCTAAAAAAGCAATTTTGAAAATAATTTCATTTAGATTTTTTTTTATTTTTCAAAGTTACTAAGTGATACAGTCCTTACTTCAGTACCTATTTTAAGAGACTTAATGGAACTGTACTGCAGATACGGTGCATATTAATCATAAAATGATACGTAATATCCATATATTCAACGGGAATAAATAAGAGATAAAAATAGACGATTTAAGAAAACGTCGTTTTTTTGTAATTGTTCATCATAAATAAAAATTTTAGTTTAGAGTAAGCAAGCTAAGCGACCTGCTGATAAAATATAAAAAAAAACAGGCCATGAGCATGTCGGGCCATGCTCAGTGTAGGGTTCCGTAGTTATCCGTCTGTCAAAATAGACTATTTGCCAAAACTCAAAAACAGCTATACCGATTAGGTTCGCTATATTTTTCTTTGAAAGTCCCCCCCCCCCACACCCTCAGCACACCCCCTACCCTCGAGGACTTTTAGTATATTTATCTGGACACCACAAGGTATGCCTGTACCAATTTTCAAAACTACACGAATTATTTCCGCAGATTGCCCAATTTCGGCTCAATTTGACGTGGCTATCAGGTGGTATAGTTTTGTATGAAAAACTAAACAAACTTTACCAACTGATGAAAAGGCGCAGTAAAAAGGTTAAAGAGGTATTTCCCGTTGGATATATGGATATTACGTATCATTTTATGATTAATATTTACCGTATTTGCAGTACAGTTGTATAAGTCTCGTAAAATAGGTACTGGAGTAGGACTGTATTACTTAGTAAATTTGAAAAATTAAAAAAAATATACTAAGTAAATGAAATTATTTTAGAAATTGGTTCATTCATCACGTATCATCCAAAAATCAGCCATATCGTATCTGGAGGAGCCCAAACTAGGTATGTTTTGAAAATTATATTTGTTTTAATTAAAAAAAAAATGGCTGAAATGTAATGATGTGGTATATTTTTAGGATCGCCTTAAAAATCCCTTTCATATAATACCACACACGATGTGTTTCTAAAAAATATTTATTTTTTCCATACAAAAAAAACAATGACTTGGCACTCCCCTCCTACGGGAATTTTTTTAGGAACTGCGGGTCAAAAATGTTGTTTTGACCTCTAGTATACGTGTGCCAAATGGCTAACCTGTACATCGATTTGTGGTTTTTCTATGAAATTGAGGCCGTGCGGCTGCCGCTACACTTCCCGATTCCCGATTACTGGTATTAATATTAGAAAGAGTTAACATATATTTTTTGTAACAGGTGCCGGATGCGGGTATTTTGGCTAATTCTACACCCATCTCAAAAGGAGTCAAAATCCCTGCAGACCTAGCAATTACGGCGGCATCAAAATTGGCCAAACCACATGAAACATTACAAGCAGCTGAGGATTCTAATACTGTAAGTTACTATTCCAATACTGTGAGTTAAACGAACTGGCACTTGACCGGTTTTCAATATTTAAACTATATGTTTAGTCATTTTGAATTATAAGTTGTTTAGAGATTAAGAGCCATTTAATATGTGCTGTGCAGTAATATGTGCTGTCTGAAATTTTTATATATGTACGTATTTCATTTTATTTTTGCAGGTGAAAAAAATTCTTAGTGTAAGTTTTATTTATTTGTTATGGATAGGTAAGAACTTAGAATTATTATACATAGATTTCGTAGGAATCGCACATACATAATATCAAAGATACATTTATTGAGTAAGATGCGTAAAATCTAAGACTATTTCGTGCTTCGAATTTGACATCTAAACGAGATGGCGCTGTACAGCTCCATACATTTTGCGGTACTCTGATTGCCAAAAGTTGACAATTCATCAGTGACCACGAACCATATGGCGCAGTACAGCGCCATCTATTTTGGATATCAAACTAAGTAGCAAGTTTTTTTCTTAGACCACCTCTCTATTACAATCTTTGATAATATTAAACTAGAGATTGGGAATGCAATTAGAACGCTTTTAGAATGCTCCACACCTCTGTCTTTAGGGACTCCATACTAACCAAACACGGTTTATTGTTCTGGTTAATGTGAAGAGCGAACGCTGAAAACGGACAATAGTTATTTGTTTTACAAGGGGGCAGGGTTCCGTACCAAAAAGATACAAAAATTTACTAGGTCAAGTGGGATCTTTTTTTATGATTTTTATAGGGATATTTTAGAGTTTTATTTATGAAGGAGGAGAATGTAAAGATATAGAAGAAAGAAAGAAAGAAGACTTTAGGTCGCACAAATTAGTTAGTCAATTTGCCAATAGATGGCGCTGTACACAAGCGTACTTACTATACTTATGGTCAAACATCTTTCGTGTTTATAGTTACATTGCATGAGATACTTGAAAGTAATGTACGGTACCCCTCGGTGCGCCAGTTAAAGGAACTATTTTCTTTTTTTGTCGCATTCGAATAGTATAAAAAAGTGACTCTACTATTTTAATAGTGCTTTTGTTCGTTTACGCTGTTTACAGCGAACCCTCTTCACGTTATGACAGTACAAGTACGAGTAAATCTTGTTAGGTTAGTATTACGGTCTTCTATTAAGGAGACTTTTGGGCAAAATGCCGATGTTATGCTTGCAGCGCGATTTTTATGCTTGCGGCGTAACCGTGGAGGCCTTTACATTAATTTTGCACGTTTACGTAGAAAGCAGTTAGAATAAGACTATAGGACAGCTTTATATTGGTTTCACGTATTATTTTGCTTATAAACATACATAAAATATAATGTTATTTATACCGAAGTGCCCGAAACGTCGCGGTCAATAAACATAATATTTATACGCAATTAAGTCCTTTTTAGTGATAATACCTAACTATAATAATAGTCTGTTCGAGATCATGAAAACGGTGAAAAGTAAAGATAATACTCCTAAAAATACGTGTGATACCGTATTTTTAGGAGTATTATCTTTATTTTTCACCGTTTTCACGATCTCGAACAGACTATAAGGACAGGTTTCTACGCCGAATAATTTAGCTCATTTTACGACATGTTATTTCAACAATTTGTTTAACGTATTTTAATAATAAACAATATGAATTATGGCAGGACTTCATTTGAAATTTTACTAAGTATGAAAAGGTTTTGTCCTATTCCTATTCTAACCTTATTGTAGTTTTAGTAGTAGTATTATTATTTGTAGATTGTGTAGTGTACATTTGTAGGAGCACCTTTTTTAGCTGATGCCGCCTTTAGCTGATGATATGTTAGAAGAAGACCACTGTTAGAAGGCATACATCAATGTTAAGGTGAGCTTTTATAATCTTATTTTAATTATTTATTTATTGGTAAGGAAAAATATAATCACCTGCCTGGCTCAGGTTGGTTGTGAAAGCTTTCTTATGTAATGTTCTGGGTTTGATTGTAACTAGACGCACTAGCTGATCTAGTTAACATAAATAATGATTGACACAGCTGATCTATCGATAATATTTTCATAAACTTTAAAACCTCAATTATTATGTACAAATGTTAATTAAAATAAATACATGTAAGTAACTATAATGTATGCATTCAGTAAATTAATTTTAAATAAAAACAAAACATTCTCACGAGAAATCCGAAACAACAAACAAAAAACTTAACAGAGTCAAGTTTCGTAGTGGGCCATTAATCAGAAAAAGTGATTCGCTGAAACCAAAGAGAATGGAATGTGTATAGAGAATTACTGTCGGTGAATTTTGTAGTCGCGAAGGTTATGCTGCCATCTGTTGACGCAGTATTGAAACTAAAGATGAAAATGTATAAAAATATCCATAAAACTTATATATTTACATATAGACATAAATGATTTTTATTAATTTTGGATTGTCATGTGCTTTGATCCGTGTTTTTTTACATTGATGTGAGTTAGAATTGTTTAATATCAAGGGAGTGGCGCCATCTGTTAGAGAGTAACTTTGTCTTGGTTTCCGGGGCACGGGGTTTCTTTTGACTTTGCTTGTCTTATGGAAATCACATCTCTTTGCTAAAACTACTCAAGATTGGTACTCGAGTTTAAAGGAAATAAATAACAAAGATCTTATATTGAAGTGCGCCTAACGCGTCAAATGCGTCAAACGCGTTTCGTTAATGTCTTTTATGGTTATAAATACCCCCACGCCAAGCTGGGAACGTTTTATTCTATTTTTGTCCGTCGGATTGTCACGATCTCTGGCTCGCCCGTAGACGTTAAAACAAAGGTGTTATTTTGACGATTGGATGTTTGACTTTACGTAGCTACTATGCTGCTTTTTGTCAGACTGTTCAATTGTTAGTTCAGTGTAAATACTTACGTGTGTTTTGGTGTTTTTTTGTGTTTTAGAGCCAGATTAGTGTCTGATTGCACGGTCAATCAACCGGAAACGCCTAACCTAGCGGTGATAAACAGGCTTTTCCGGGAATCCAGTAGAGTGTTAGGTCCAGGTCGCGAGAGGGGCCTGGCGTCAACCTTTTTACCTACACAGGTGACGATTATACCTCTTACGTTCTCTTCAAGGTCTGACAGAGGGATGTGAGGATCTCACGTGTGGATCATTAGGAGTAATCTTTACTCACTGAAATCTGTTGGTAATTGAAGAAGCGTGGTCTTGTTATATATATTTATATATTCACATTTTATATTTGGAATAGGGCGCCTTATTCGTCAGTACCCTTGGCTACGGCCTACACTGCGGAGGGAGGCAATCACACAGACACTAGGGTTTGCAATACCTCGGTTTTGTCGGCCGAACGTTTACAGCTTAAATTAGGGTCCCTCTTACACACACTCCTCCCTGTAAAGATAGAGGTTCGCCTCTAGATTTACACATTAGAATAGGGACATTGGGGTAGAGTTAGGGTAGAGTCATTATTTGGGAGTTAGGGTTATTTATTATTTCTTTCTTTATTATTATTTATTCTCTCACATATATTTTGGTTACACACAGTGTTAAAATCATTAGAGTGTTAACTGTTTTAAAATACAGAATAAAATTAAAGTCTAGTTTCAGTAGCATATGGATGGGTTACTGAGGCTCGTACATTAGATATGATTTAAAGGTAATACATTATTATATTGGGTGAGATAGGGGAACAAAGTTATTTGAGGACATACTAAATAATTTTGTTATAGGGAGCTAGTGACAGGCGAAGCAGTTCACTAGTGACAATTTGAGCTTTTCTATATCGGGGTAACTAAGGGTATTAAATCATGTTTAATAGACGATTGCTTCAGTATTCCATACATTTATAGTAAGAATATTCAGATGAGTTTCTTGGCGTTTCTTCTTGTCTGAAAATAGGTTCCGAAACGCAGATAAAAGTAAATGTTACATAGTGCTTAGAAATACCTATTAAAAAACAAAACAAAATAAAATAGGTATTATTTAGTTTAGAGACCCGACTTCATCCGAGGCGTGACAGTAGATAAAGTATGTTTGTACGTATTAATATTTGCATCATTTACATATAAATATTTTCCTTTAGCTAGCTAGGTTAGCGAATGGATATAAAAGGAAAATATAATTACAAACAACAAGGGCTTATACTACTGTTCATGGTAACTGGTCACGGTAGGGCTCGGTAGGAGATAAAATCTAAAAAATATAATTTATTATTTATTCTTCATATGATTTTGTTTTTCATACGATAGTGTTATAATATACAAATTACAGTAGCAATATTTACAATTACATAGGGTATTTTAGGGGTAATATTTTGAATCCAAATCTAATCAGTCTGCACATAAAAGACGATGGGTACTAAGGTTCACAATGTATTAATTTCACTAGACGATCACATGGCCAAATTAATCTATTTTTCTTAATTTATAATCAATTCTGGTTGAGTTCTATTAAAGTAGATTAGTTAGTAGAGGGTTAAGGTACATGATTCCCGGCAGAAGCAAACGTTGTAGCATGAGCACTAATGTTTGTAAGTCTTTCCTTGTTTTTACCGGACATTTCATGTGTATATTACATAATGTGGTAACATATTTTTTTTTTTCATATTTATTGTCTCCGTTCCATGTGAGACACATTTAATTGTAATTAAGTCAAAATATCTGAACAGCGGAAGTTGATCTACTTATGATCAACTTTTGCTGCTCTATATAGGTACTTATAAGTTTGTTCTTCCTATGGAATGGTCCTAAACTGAGTACATGGATCCGCATTTTTAATTTAGTTGTTTAATATTTTGTTGTTAAATTTTGAAATGTTTGTTTTGTAGGGAAGCATAGATGGCAGAGCAATATTGAAGGACGGACAAAGTGGTGACGGGCTCCTAAAAGAAGGTTCTAGAAGAAAGTTGAGTCAGCTTATTATACATCATACACTTGAGAAGAGGCCTTCTGGCAAAATTGCAACAGAAGAATTCTACAAATTTGCTACTGAAATTGTCGAGCTATTTAATAAAGAAAGCGTAGTTTTGTACTACTCAGCATACGTGGCGGGCACAGGTGAAACTAGAAAAAAAAATGCCAGCGGAAAATTGTACGAAAGTTATATAACCCGTAGAAGAAAGCTTCGCCAGAGTGGAGAAATTCAGGGCAGTAGCAGAGCTTCATCAAACATTTCTACAGCGTCCTCCACCACCACCAGTGACGATAATGATGGTATAGGTTAGTTTCAATTGTATTTATTTTGTGCTTATTATTCAAAGTTGTCTGTCCGTCCGTATGTCGCAGACATTTTACTCGAGAGACTATGGGTACTGTATACCGGGTGTGGCCTGTAACATGAGCAAATAATTAAAACATAGATTGTACTCCTCAAACGGTGACACTTTTAAAAATTATGAAGTATTTAGTTTCCCTATTTTTCATACAAAATAATTATTATCTTCAATGGACGCCATCGCCACGCCATAACATTGTGATTGACGTTGCTTGTCAAGCCTTAAACATAACAAAATTCGTAATACATTGCGTCTTTGAATAACCTTTAAAGTGTATTAAAAATCAAACTACACGTTATTTTCAAAAGTCGCTGAACAAATGTTGGTCAGTATGAGGAGTACAGCATACAGTCACGGACTAGTCTACTAGGACGAGCAATCGCCATATTGAGTAGCGTACCCCGGAAGAAAACATTATTTTTGTATTAAACTTAGATGGCGTTTGTCATTCAGCGGGCTGTAGGTTGTGTAGTGTATTCCGCAAGAGGTCGCTGCCACTAGAAGAGTTGTAGACGTTGTAGTTGTTAGGTGTAGTTGGTGTAGTTCTTAGTTTTTCTTATACGAGCGGATAGATGGCGCAATAATTTGTATACTACCGCATCATTTGCGTTTCTATGTGTGAACAGCGCATCTGTACACGTGTCATTGTGTGAGTTAGTTGCTATGCTTTGCAGTAAACATTCGATGTTTTAGATAAAAATGGTCTTCACTTCACAGCAAGATGTGTTATTGTTAATCGTGTAAACACTAGCAGAAGTAGTGACTGCAAATTTTATAGATTTCCAAAAGTAGTGTGGAAACAAGAACAGCGCAATAAATGGATAATTGCCGTAAGGACAAAAAAGTAAGTCACCTAACCTAACCTCTAAAATCATATTACCTTCCTTAAATACGCAATCATTTGATTTATGTTATAATCGTATGAAGTTTTAACGGTGAATTATTTTGTTACAGTCCCGATGGATCTCTATGGCACCCAATTTGCAGTGCTCACTTTATCGGTGGTAGAAAGGCTGATGAACAAGTCAGTCCCAGTTATGTTCCAAGGATATTTCCCCCGCAGTAAAAAACAAAACGGATTGACGAAAATGCGGCAATATCGAGGTTTCAACGTTATATGGAACGAAGAAACGCGAAAAAAATAGAAGCAGTTAATGCTATTAATATAACTAATACAAGTGACTTTGAATTGCTGGAAAACAGTGTCAAGAATATTCTGCTCGTATGTTGAAGAAATAGCAGCTGGTACATCAAATTAGGTTTTTTGGCCAGACAAAAATGTTGTGCAGCAGACAATGCCAGAATGCTTCCGTCCGGAGTATAGTAACACTAGTCATTATTGATTGTACAGAGTTTCCTATAGAAGTACCATCAAGTGTTGATAATCGTGTGTATTGCTACTCACTCTATAAAAAGTGCTTATTAGTATTACTCCAAGAGGCTTCATTTCGTTCAAGTAAGTGGTGAAAGAAAAAGTGTCTCCCAAATAACGGTAGTCAGGATTAGTCGACTACTTAGAAAATGGGGATATTGTATTGGCTGATAAGGGATTTCCGGCAATAAAGAAGGTAATTGATGAAAGTGGAAAAGAAATTGCTATTATTATGCCACATTTTCTCCAGAATAAAGGTGAATTTACAAGGGAAGAGACCGATGCAACTTATAAAATAGCTCGAGTCAGAATTCATGCCGAAAGAATAATGCAGCACTTAAAAATTTATCAGATACTACATAAAATACCTGTAAATTTATTTTATCATATTGATGATATATTACATGTTTGTTGTGTACTGGTAAACCTGCAACCACCTATATTTTCAAACAAATAAAACAACAGTTATTTTTTACAATATTTACATTATTTAAAAAGCTATTAAAACATTTTTAATTTAAATTTGTTTTTATTTCACACAAAACCTGTAAATATTATGTGACTTTTCATGTCTGAAGGACCCTTATTGCACATGGAGCATAAGGAACCACAGACATTGACCGCCACATATTTATAACATGGGCCCGTGGACCTATGAAAATGTGTCAGTCAGGTTAGGGTTTAATATGACCAAGCACTGGACTGATCAACATTTTCATAAGTCTAATGTACAGTCAAGTTCATAAATGTGTGTACATTTTTTCACCATATTACAATGGATAAAGGTAAAGAAATTTATACATATTTATGAACTCGACTGTACATACCATTTGTCATATATTTCTTTATTTCAGTCACATGCATAAACTTACAGCTAAGGATGCCAAAACGCTTATGCGATAGGGACAATACATACATCAGAATCAAACATAGTCTAAAGATTCAAACATTAAAACAAAACAAAAACAATCAAATAAGGTCAGGTTAATATTTAGGTATGCTAGGATTCTAAGATATTAAAATGTTGAGTTCCTTACTTACAGCTAGGTATGTGTATTGCTAATTTTAACAAAGTGTGATACTGCAATATTCGGCTACTTTACTATACTTACATATAAAAAAAAACAGTAATAAACATTTTGAGTTAACAACATTTAAACATATAAATTATTATTTTTAACTAAACTTAATTAATCAGTATGCTTCATGCCTGTATGACAATGATGCTAACTGTACTTATTGAGATCAGTAGTACCTTACCTTTTATTACATATTTTAAAAGTTAATTACCTAACATTGTATTGATTATATTTTTACCTGTAAAACTATGCTTTGGCTGGTTTTTCTCACTCAAAGTTTGGTTTGTTCTTGTAGAATACAAGAGCGGTAGATAATGAGCGAAGTAAAATTCTTCACTTTTTAGAATTGCTGCTTTAATAAAGTCTTCGTCTCTGTCTGCTCTTACTATACAATACAACTACCTTTTGGTGAATATATAAAGAAATCACACATATAATAGTCATACCAGTGTCATACACTTGCACTTGAATTTGGGTATAATATAATATGGTTTGCTTCTTTTTAGTTCTGGTTGATCATTCACAAACTGCAAATATTACACTAATTATATTGTTGTTTATCAAAATCTACAATAGGTTGGTTTTTACAAGATACAGGACTTCTACTAACATTCTGACACATTCATTGCATATGTATAACAACACCGTCTACACTAGTGCACAACCAAGGCTGATCTTTGCTAAAAATCACTCTGACACAAGAAATTCTTAGTCTCCTCGCCGAGTACCACTCTTGACACATTGATTGTTCTATTGTGCCACTACATAATTTAAAAATTTCTTTATCTGCCAACACAACATTAGCTTCATAAAAGTTTTTTAATGTTTTTTCTATAACTAGACTAGCTTCACTTTGGTACACATCAAACTCTTTTCTAAAAATACTAAAGTTTTCAAGACATGTAACACAATCTTCTTTTTGAATATTAATATCAGTGTGTTCTACTAAATTTTGGATAACTTTGCTAACGGAAATTTCAATATCTTCTGTACAATTTATTTCAGCAGCTTCCAGTAAGTACACGTTTTAAGGCACAATCTTCCTTTAAATCTGAGACATCGAACTGAAAAGCTTCACACTTGTGTTTCTTTGATGTAGGATACATTTCGTGGAAGTATCTCCCTTTGGATTACTTTTCGTTCGTAAATTGTGGGACACTTGGCTTGCCCCATTTTTGTTCCTGGCTGGTTTTAGTGGTGGTGATTGATGTAGTAAATTAGTGCTGCAATGTGCTTGCATTTGCCACTTTTTTAATAAACACAATCGCATGTTACACTAGTAACATGACGATTGATATTAAGAATTAAGGCTGCCTTGTACGCAGTCGCCGTCACAGAGGCTTGACGAACCACTCGGGCTTTGATTATGTAGCTCCTGGCCTGGCGCCTTGCCAAATGTCTTGCACCTCCAGTACGTGCCCAGCTAACACCAAATTTTTGCCCTTATTCATTGTCTCGAGCTGGAAGACAATTTCATGGGTTATGGCACGAAACCCTGTTCCCGTCACAAGCACGTTCATTTTAACTGAAAACCACAATGCTAATGTAATTGTCAATACAGCCATCGTCCAAAAATGTCGAATATACTGTAACATCATTAGATTTCATTGAAATTATTACGATGTTTACTTACTTCTCGTTTGAAAGTTTTGTGACAGAATATCTCGCGAAAGAAAGATAGAAAGTTGCGCTCGCTAGGTGGCGCTGTGGTCGTGCATGGTCGGTCCCAAATATCCGAAAACATGACTACCTATTCGATTTTTCGAAGATATATTTGATACGTAAAGGTGTATCCAGATTAAACAATTTTTCGCCAATCTGATTAAATTGCCCGATCGAATCGAGAGGTGTGGACGCAAACGCCAATTTGGCTCGCCGAATTCACCCGCCGATAATGAACGATATTACCGATAAAATGAGGTGCGGACGCAAGAATACCAATTTGTGAGGCCAGTATTTTCGTTCTGGGGCATTTTTTCAATTTAGAGGGCTCTAATATCACCATAAATCTAAACTTGGAGATTGACGCCAATTACATTTCTGATCAAATCGACCAATTTGATCAGGCCCGACAGGATAAATCACTTTTTGAAGATGTCAATAGGTATTGTAATTTGTGATGAATTGTATACATAAGTACATATTGTATTCATTTTCTTTAACATGACTACCTAGAGTCAGACCGAGAAAAGTCTGCAGCGATTTTGATAGCCCATACAGTGCAAGTGTCATTTTAAGGCACACAATAATTGCACACCGGCTCACAGTGTGGGATTTCCGATCAGTTTTGACTATCTTCATTTTTTAATTCATCGCATTAACCTCATCAAATTAATGCTCAAAGTGAAGGTCCAAAATTTTATCATGCATAGTTTTGGAGATAATCAAAAACTCGAGAAATGTCCATAGAAACCTAAGAAATGTAATTTCTCATTTTACGTGCATCTTTTTTAAAAATTCTATTTTAGATCTATTAGGGCTGTTCTGAGGTATTCCATTCATCAAAAAAAAGTTTAATCTATGATCCAGAATGGCGATATATATTTTTTTTTACATATAGAAAAATAATTTTTTTTCTCGATAATCCTACAATTTTAGCATTTTATTTCTAAACAAAACGGTTCTATGCTACGATAGGCAGTACTGAAAAAAAAATTGAACGAAAATAACGCAGGATTGCCGAAATATGTATTTTTTAATATTTGGGTCAGGGCTGTCACCTTTATCTCCGGTGGTGTACCTACATAGTTAAAATGTCTGTAAATCCAAATGAAACACAAGCGGCCGTATCTGAAAACCGTAGTAACACAATAAAATATTTATTGTTGTAATAATTAAGCATTTATTTGGTACATCAAGTATTTAGATTGTTTAGTGTGTTTTCGTTGTTGTTTGAGTGTAGAGTATTTTGTTGTTACGCTTGCCTGAAAAGCATTAACTCTATAGTAGAACGAACGGCCATATC
Organism: Cydia splendana; assembly: GCF_910591565.1. Classification (NCBI taxonomy): domain Eukaryota; kingdom Metazoa; phylum Arthropoda; class Insecta; order Lepidoptera; family Tortricidae; genus Cydia; species Cydia splendana. The sequence continues at coordinate 199,367 of NW_026946888.1, read as the reverse complement.
AGGCCACTGTGACATATCTCTGATGAAGAATATGATGTGGTGTTGGGAAGGCGTCCCTCGTATATGTATTTTTTGATGTGAAACGTAAGTGAAATGTCTTTAAAAACCCGTAGGGGTCAGATCAAAAACTAAGTAATTAAGTCCGACTTACGCCTGACTGCATATTTCTAATAGGTTTTCCTGCCATCTATAGGTAAAGACCTATTTTGTGTATTTTTTTTTTCAAAACTTTAGACCCAGTAGTTTCGGATCTAAAGGGCGGGGGGAATGGTCATTTTTTTAATCGTCTCATTTACCCCCCAAAAGTGCCCCCTATGTTAAAAATTAATTTATTTACGTTACATGTCCGTCTTCGGGTGACAGACTTACATATGTGTACCAAATTTCAACTTAATTGGTTCAGTAGTTTCGAAGAAAATAGGCTGTGACAGACGGACAGCCAGACACACGAGTGATCCTATAAGGGTTCCGTTTTTTCCTTTTGAGGTACGCAACTCTAAAAAATTGTTATCAAGTTCACACACGACTGTGAAGAACGTTACACAAATTGCTGTCGAAACATGTCATGGTTTTGTCAAAAGCAGCAAGATAGAAGAAGAAATTCTTATTCATTCGGATGATGATGATAATGATGATGAATTATGACAATTCTCAATAAAGAGTTAAATTCAAAATTTTCTTTGTCAAAAACTATACCTATTGAAGTATTATTTCTTAACTTCAAACTTGACAACCCTATTTCCATAGAAATCGGAAAAAAACTTAGAAATGTTATAAATCCTAAATCCCGCAAGATTAGCTTTTGAAATTTTGAGGAATTATAGTTTATAGTCTATTTTAGTTTAGGAATTATAGTCGGATACGTCATTACCAAACTCAAGTGGAGCTGGGCGGGACATGTTGCCAGGCAGAGTGATGACAGGTGCGCCAAAATGTTAACGGAATGGTGGCCGCTTACAGACGAAAGGGGTGCCTGGCGTCCGTTGGCTCGTTGGGTGGATGACATCCGGAAGACTGCGGGTCACTTCTGGATGAGATTGGCTCGGGACCGGGATAAGTGGCGTACTCGAAGAGAGGCCTATGCTCAGCAGTGGGCGATAAAAGGCTGATATGATGATGATGTATGATGATAGTTTACCTTATTTTAATTACACTCTATAAAAAATAAAAGGCTAATATTGGAAAATATATGAGAAATAAAAAAAATGTTAAAAAACTTTAGCATCTTATAACTTTTAATTCAAAGGCACTATTAAGATGCTGATATTTTGTACAATTATTGAGTATCTTTCACTTAAACTCAGTAATAAAACTTGCGGCCACATTGACAATACTTTAGGAAATAAACCGATAAACATGATTTCTTAAGGTCATTGACCTCATCTACAAAAAAAAATATTTTACGTAAACTAAGCAAGATAATCACACGGGAGTTTTACAGTGGGATGTAAAATATTATAAAGCATATAATAAAAATATAAAACGAAGGTGGTCAAAACTGATCGAAAATCCCTCACTGTGCGGCTGCGTGTGCGTGACGAGCACGTGCGCGTTCGGCGTTGTAGTATACAGATCCTTATGAGAGACGGCACACCGCTTGCATGACGTGTGCGTGTGCGCGGCGTACGCGCACGTGCACGTCACCATAGATATAATATACTTAAAGATTACGTCTAAGCGAGCTGTCACTGTAACCACTTTTGTTTAGTGTACGATTAACAATGTAACTCCACCTTGCTGTAGCCATGTCGATAAAGTCATAACGATAAACTATCGACATTTCTTGCAATTTTAATTTTACTTCAAAGGTTTAACGATACCTAAAATGAATAAAAACGCTTTTATTCTTTATTGTGGTTATCAGATCACAATTTTATCGTCACGCCCCAGCAGGGAACGAAGGGAAAGTTCAGATATTTAATTAAAATACATAAATACCTACTAAAATATGTGTTCCGCAATAATTGAATTATTTTATTATATTCTAATATATTGCGCTGACACGCTAGCGGCGTCCTACGTCCCATCGACCAGCAGGCGTGCTGGCGCGGCGGCGGACACTCGGGAGCCTCAAAAGGTAGCCAAGTACAGCTGTCTCGGCGCCCAATACGACTTCGTCGCGTTTGGCGTCGAGACGCTTGGTTCGTGGGGCAGAGGCGCACAGATGCTCCACAGGGAGGCAACGGGCGACCCCCGCGCGGGCAGCTTTCTCGCGCAGAGAATTTCAATTGCAATCCAGCGCGGGAACGCTGCCTGCGTGTTGGGCACCCTCCCGAGGGCACCAAATTTTGATAGGTATTTTTAATTTTTAGTTTTAGTTATTTTAATTGTAGTTAGTTTTAGTTGAGGGAGGCAACGGGCGACCCCCGCGCGGGCAGCTTTCTCGCGCAGAGAATTTCAATTGCAATCCAGCGCGGGAACGCTGCCTGCGTGTTGGGCACCCTCCCGAGGGCACCAAATTTTGATAGGTATTTTTAATTTTTAGTTTTAATTATTTTAATTGTAGTTAGTTTTAGTTTTATATTCTTATTGTTTGTCTTCTAATATATTCAGTATCCATTAGCATTTTAATTATGTTTATGTTTAACGAAGATATTGAAGCTTCAATTAATAGCTATTTCGTTCCACTGTGTAGCGTTTATCGATATATAACATGATTAAAATCGACTTTTCACATCCCTAAAAGAGCACACATGGGCCATTTTATTTAAAGTGTAGGGGTACACTTTTTTTTCAAAATTGGGATTTTTTATGTTATTTCTACTCAGAATCATGTGCTCTTTTGATCCTAATAGGAGAAAAAAGTGTCCAAAGATTTCCATACATTTTTCGATCTTTCCATTCCGAAACCGCCATACAAAGTCTATGAAAAAATGGTAACGGAATGGGAAAAAAACCTTGGGACACTTTTTTTCTCCTATTAGGATAGAAAGAACTCGTGATTCTGAGTAGTTCATCTTGTCAACAGTATGGTTGTCCTTTTTTGACAAATGGCATTGTTAAAAGAGCGAGGAGAGAGAAGAGATACTAGTTGCTGCGCCGTCAAAGTGAACAGACAACGTTGGGGCCTTGCAAGTCACGCACACGCAAGCCGGTGTGCAAAGGCCTTTAAATGTCAAACTTCTATGAAATTATGACGTGTACATAACATTTGCACTGCATGGGCTATCAAAATCGCTGCAAACTTTCCTTGGTCCAACTCTATTCGACTTTTCGAAGATATCTATCACTTTTTTGTAGGTAGTTAACTGTTACTATATCCAGCATTACTTACCTTTTTATTACATAATTAATATAATTATGTTACGAGTATAATATTTGAGGTTGTCATGGTACCCAGTGTAAATAAATAATTATGTCAGTAGAAAAATAGAACTTTAATTTGCGAAAAATTATCAAATATACTTGGTCAAGCAGATCTTGTCAGTAGAAAAAGGCGACAGATTTGAAAAATGTAGGCGCGAAGGGATATCGTCTCATAGAAAATTTGAATTTCGTGCCTTTTTCTATATTATTTATATATTACAAATAGGTAAAAATACTTAAATGTAATGTATCGTGTTACCGCGCGTCGGTAACATTAATATTATGTGAAAGAAAAATGTATTACAGTTATTAAAATTAATAAGACATCGCTAATGCTATTATCCGTATGAATATATTTATATATTTAGGTGTCCATGCCTTCGCTTGAACCACATTATGAGATAACACCCTTGTAACTCAGCCCTAATCAAGCGAATTCATCAACTAGTAGCGCCATCTATCGCGCTACCCAAGTACTAATGTCGCCCGGTTGCCAGCGCTCGGCTGCTTTCTCTTCAGTACGCTTTTGTAACTCAGCCGAGCAACACGTTTACAAAGCAAGTTTAAAAAGATCAAGAAATTTAAATCGTAAAAATATTTTGAAAACCTCCAACTTCGTGACATTCCGCTCGGTGCCCATGGCCCAGCGACGAGACGCAGTGACCTTCCTACAGGCACCGTCATAAAAAGTACACGGGTACTTACGCCTCATGGCCTCGTCCTGTGGGACAACAAGCGTCGTCCCGTGAGACGACATGGCGTCGTCCCATGAGACGACAAGCGTCGTCCCGTGAGACGACAAGGCGTCGTCCCGTGAGACGACAAAGCGTCGTCCCGTGAGACGACATGGCGTCAACCCGTGAGACGACAAGGCGTCGTCCCGTGAGACGACAAGGCGTCGTCCCGTGAGACGACAAGGCGTCGTCCCGTGAGACGACAAGGCGTCGTCCCGTGAGACGACAAGGCGTCGTCCCGTGAGACGACAAGGCGTCGTCCCGTGAGACGACAAGACGTCGTCCTGTGAGACGACAAGACGTCGTCCTGTGAGACGACAAGGCGTCGTCCCGTGGTATCGTCCTGACACACGACATGGTATTGTCCTGACAGACGACATGGCAGCGTCTTGTAAGACGACGAGCATCGTCTCGTTAAAAGACCTTGTGACATTCCGCTCAGTGCCCGTGGCCCAGCGATGAGACTAAGTGAGCTCTTATAGCCATCATCATAAAAAGAATACCTACGGGTATAAATGGCACACAGCGTCGTCCCGTTGGACGACAAGCATCGTTGCGCGTCTCACTCAGTCCCGTGAGATGACATGACATCGTCCTGTGGGACATCAAGCGTCGTCCTGTAAAACAATAAGGCGTCATCCTGTGATACGACAGGCATCGCGATGAGTTACGTCATCATGTGAGAAGACATTGCGCCATCCTGTGGTATCGTCCCGTGAGAGGATATTGCGTCCCATAGGACTACATTGCATTGTTCCATAAGACTACATTTTGTCGTATCGTGAGACATTAATACGTCGTCCTATGAGATGATATCGCATCGTCCTCTGAAATGACATTGAAATGATGTTGTCTTGTTAAACAAAAACCGTTGTCTCATGGTCTACCATTAATACGGTAGCGGACGTCTTATTGGTCGCTTTATCGTTCGATGTCTGCACAGTCGGCCTCGCATTTAAAATCTGCATGGTCATGAACCAATGCACGACTTAGTGGGCGTTATCATCATTGTAGCCGACCAAATGGTGTGTCACCTTATTTTAGAACGACGAGCAGCAGAATTGCTATTAGCGGGTTTGGCGCGATATTGATAATGAAATGCAGTTACAGTAATTGTCTCAACCTGCCAGGAAAAAGGAAGGTTTCCGTCTTGGTCGTGTACAAATGTTGGTCTAGGTCGATAACAAACAGTTGCCGTGAGATACCAAACAAACCAAAAATATACATTCTGAGGATCCTAAACTGTATGACTAACTGGCCATGAAAAATAGCAGTTAAGAAACTGTGAAAAGGGAAAAGTACAAAGTGAAAAACCTTGTGTTATACTTTGCCCAACTAGATCCTATACCATAAAGAGAGAGGGGGAGGCAAGAAAATTGACGTTAGCCTTAAAGAAGGAAAGAAAACTAAAACTCCCTCTTCTGAATAGGAATACCAATACAAGTATAATGCCAATTCATTTACGGCTCTGTCATAGGCTAACAAGAGATATCTCTTTATTGCGGCTCTAAACCTGAAAAGAATAGAGTTTATGATACTCGTATATATTAGTGAAAAATCATCGCACTAAATCCCTCTTTTGAATGATGAATGACTAGTCAGGTTGATAGTGTCTTTGGGAATACTGAAGCATCTCCTGTATACTCTCTAAATATTGACCATTAGCTAAAAAATTGCGGCCTGTTACAAAGAGAAATCTTTTACTTACTTTAAATCGTCTACTATGTAGCTGTGAAACAGAGACCACTGAACTAAGAGAAACACGTAGAAAACAGCAAGTACCTTCCATCGCATTCCGTCCAATAGACCGAACTGACAAAGGCATTTATAATGTAATTAGTGCTCCATTCACATCAGTCAGGTAGAAACTTGTGAAATTAGGTTCAAATGCTGTAAGTAACAAGCTCCACTTCGGAAGATTATCTAAGCAGCCGGTTGTGTTATCGACCTGCCGTTGGTATAACAATCATGCATCATAAAACGTTGACCATAAACGTTACATAGTTAAATTTCAAAGGAAATGAATGAACTCTTACTGGTAATATAACTATCGGAAACAGGCGGTATATGTCTAAAAGGACCAACTAGTAAAATATTAATTTAGTATGGCAATCCGCATAGTTACCCATGATTGTTCAATAGGTGAAACATCGGTTTCTTTAGTGGTAAATGTTATGCCTATGTAGAAGATGAAGCGCTCCTTCAAGTTATGTAAATAAATAAAGAATTTATGAAAAGATTTTTCGGTAGTTAGAGTGGTGTTACTGATTCTGTTTCGAAAAATCGCGAATTGAATTAGAGGTGAAGCCGACTAAGGGAACTAAGCTGTCGAACCAACAGCCACGGTCCACGGCTGTAAATCTAAACGATGATTGTATAATTTTTCCAAATAGACAAATTAAAATGAAGTCACTTCAGAAACTTTGAAACCATGTGGACTGCGGGGCAAGCCAACGTACAGAAAAACGTATAACGTACGTAAACGTACACACATGCGTAATATGTAGAAAAAATTTGCAGGCAGTCACCGATAGCAGATACCGGATTCTGAAAGAACACGGATCAGAAATATCCTTCTTTCGATTTCCAGATGAGAGGTTCCCTTTGCAGATAAGGAAGTACTCGCGTGATTTTATAGAAGAATAACAACATACGGTGGTTCAGGCAAAATGCACGATCTAAGCGAAATATGACTACAAATATGTTCGCCGGTTAAATAGACCCTGCAATTTACTCTGAAAATCAACACTAGTTCTGCAGTCATTGCCAGATCTAAGTATTATAAGCTTAGCTGAAAGGTTGTAGTCCAGGGTTTACAGCATACTGTTGTAACAGGTCTCGTAGAGCATGTAATTGGAAACGTCATCTTCAATGCAATCAATTCCAGGTGTAGTACCCTACAAAATCATCGTGTCTTGGTTATAGGGCAGATGCGCCGCTAATCGAATTACAGCATTAGTTGTGAAGACAACTACAATTCATATATTTATATATTCATGATAATATGCTTATATCATTAAATACAGTATATATGAGATGTCAGTAGACATATATCAACGTTACGTCAGGCGTAGCTCACTCCGCGATTTCGTCGCGTCGCTAATTTTGGTGTCTAGCACTAGTAGTTGCCGCGCACCGCTATAGAATGGACGCCTGCTCGCGCTTGCACCACCTTGTGGTCAAAATCTGTCGTAATAGTACATACTATTATTTATACTATGATTACGTCAAGGTAGTGACATAAATATAATATGTCGCAGAAAGGCCTAGATCATCAAATAATTGTTTATTTGTGGGCATCATGATGCCTAATTAACCCTAGGGTTCCCTCAAGATAATCAAATGATACACAACTTAATTGCACGAAAGCCAATAAACAACATACAACGTCCTTGTATTGCTAAATTTCTAATCAAAAGTACCTACAAATTAATAATAATAATAATTCAGCCTATATACGTCCCACTACTGGGCACAGGCCTCTTCTCACTCGCGAGAGGGCTTGGGCTATAGCCCCCACGCTGGCCTAATGCGGATTGGGGCTTCAAAGTACAAATTAAGTAATCAAATTAATATTTGGTAATGAACGCGTCTACACGTGTTAAGGTTTGACAGGAATTGTGCCACAGCATCGCCCGCGCGCGCCGGTGCTGGCAGCACTTGAGATTAGATGACATCATGACATCATGAGACACCCGTGGTTTATGCCACTGCAATGGTATAATGCCAAGAACTTACTGGTTCGGACCATATATAAATAATAATAATGTTTTAATTTGTCTGGGTGTTAAGAAAGTTCCGCAATTGGTTTGAAAAGGTTGCACTACAATTTAAAGTGGATAAGTCCACCTCCCCTACTCTTACTCAAAGAGTCTTTCATCGTCAGTCAAGAGGTTTTTACACTCTTATTAGAAGATCGTATGTATACGAAAGCATTAAAAACTCACAAATCGTGCTAAGTCTAACAATAAAGCACAATCCATTACCAGCGCGCGAACCATATAATCTTCAGTTTGGGAATCAGCTTGCCACCAGAAAGAGTGAACATTAAACAACCTACAATTACAAGCCTTTATTATAATTAGCCTAAAAATTATAGGTGAAGGCATTGGAATTATTCAAAGATTAAAAAATCTTCTAAAATATCCTACCTGGTAGACGGATCTTCAGTCTACGCACAACATCATGGTGAGATGCCATCCACAACAACTAGAGTTGTCAGCATCACTTTAAATTCATAATCATCGCCTCCATACGGTTGTCACCTGCGTGTCAGTGATTCTGTTCATTCGTTTATTCGCTTGCATGACTGACAAGCACATCATTTAAAGATTGGTTGACCCGGCACCAGCCTAATTGGCAAGTTTTCAGTTATCTGTGGGGAGTAGTAAATTTAGCAGCATAAATGACACTTAAAATAAGTAGGAGCCTACCATTTCATATAAGAATTAATATCTTTTCATGGCTTACTATTAATATGGTAGTTTTTAAAGCAACCCTCACCTAAAACTAATCAGTAAGGAAGAATGTATTATCGCCTCAGTTGAAACTACTGCTAGGTTGTTGAGAGTTGTTACTAGTAACGCATACATTAAATCATGAAGTGTTGTATTTTATTCTTCACTTTCTGACGCTACTTTCAGGCAGAGGAGTACTTGATTCGAAATAAATCTCAATTACTTCCACAAATAAGAAATAAGAACATCATGTTTATAATTTCTAACACATTTACGGAATATGTTGTCCTTATGTAAGGATAGCCCATTAACAAATAAACCTGGTATACCTAGTAGTCAATAACTATGTATTAATATCTAAATAATGTTAATATCGTATTCTAGTGGGTACATATACAAACATTTGGTTATTTGTCCACATTAAAAGTCATATTACATTACATCTGGTCTATGATGCAACTTACCAATTTACATTAAATTGTTGGAAAATACAATAAATCAGAGAGGACCCAAGCTTTTCCAATTAGTTACAAAATTTTAAACAGTGGATGGGCCGGCAGTGCTATATTTGTGTTAAGCAGTAGATAAGTAGTAGTAATATCATTACATCATACAACAAAACCTTTTTATCACCTAGTGGCTATTGTAAGGAAAGCATCAGGTAGTTTGGACGGGTTAAATGTAAAACTCACTCGATGAGGTTCACGTTACACGCATCAGAGCTACTACTTCAGATAGTGGTTACACTTAAATTTGTACGACCTACAAGTACCTACTTATATGTCTTTAATTATGATATTAGGGACAGTCTTACAACTAATAGTCACACAGTTTTGTTTTATATAAAAAGTTTTATAGTCACAATGGATAACTTATGTTGCCAGTCCGTGCTAACAATTGTCTCATCTATCGGTAATTACAAATAAGGAAAATCTAGTAAGGTTTGACGTAAACAATCCTTTAGTATATCGATATGGAATAAATTTCAAGCCCATATTCTTATCATGTGATTTTTGCATAAATTTAAATATTATCAGTCACAGTACGCCCGGGCCAGCGCCGGCAGAGGTTTAAACACGTCTCATAATGTGGTTCAAGCGAAGGCATGGACACCTAAATAGAACCGTTTTTCCCCCGAAGGGTAAAAAACGGATATTTAGGTTCCTGCCGAAGCTTGAACCACACCTAAGGGCCTTGCCGGCTTATGTGGTACTGAAGAGAAAGCAGCCGAGCGCTGGCAACCGGGCGACATTAGTACTTGGGTAGCGCGATAGATGGCGCTACTAGTTGATGAATTCGCTTGATTAGGGCTGAGTTACAAGGGTGTTATCTCATAATGTGGTTCAAGCTTCGGCAGGAACCTAAATATCCGTTTTTTACCCTTCGGGGGAAAAACGGTTCTATTTTTTTAATATCAAACAGCTTCAAAAAATATGCGTCAAACGAAACGCATTCAGAGGGCCTACTGCGAACCACGTTCGACGTGTTGCCTCCCTGTCGCACTTACGTACAAATTTACAAGTGCGACAGAGGGGCAACACGTCGAACGTGGTTCGCGGTAGGCCCTCAGTACGGGCAAGTACGGGTATGGTCGAAGCGCCATCTCACGAAATCTATTATCAACATTGAGGCAAGACGAGAGCATGACGATAGTTGTCATTCAAACCCGTCAGATGACATTAATACAGAATCACACTTATTGCAACCATTTGCAACATTTGACACTACTAGAGACATCTGCTGTACTTTTGGGAACTAAATATAAAGTCACGCTACTCAATATGGCGATTGCTCGTCCTAGTAGACTAGTCCGTGCCTAAATAGAACCGTTTTTCCCCCGAAGGGTAAAAAACGGATATTTAGGTTCCTGCCGAAGCTTGAACCACACCGTCCACACCTAAGGGCCTTGCCGGCTTATGTGGTACTGAAGAGAAAGCAGCCGAGCGCTGGCAACCGGGCGACATTAGTACTTGGGTAGCGCGATAGATGGCGCTACTAGTTGATGAATTCGCTTGATTAGGGCTGAGTTACAAGGGTGTTATCTCATAATGTGGTTCAAGCTTCGGCAGGAACCTAAATATCCGTTTTTTACCCTTCGGGGGAAAAACGGTTCTAAATTATCTATTGTAATAATATGCCTTGGCCACTTATTGTATATTTTAGGTGCCATCCCAAAAATACTTTTAGCAAGCAAAGCAGAGTTCACGGATTGGATATAAATTTTGTCGCATCTGCGAGCACTTTTAAACATTGAAAATTGATGCATGTTGTTCTTAACGTAAACCGCAGTTTCAAAAATGTATAGACATGGCAGGGTTAGTATATTGAACCTAATGAAGTGTGGTTTACAGGTTTCCAGTAATGGTAATCTACAAACAGATCTTAAGTATTTTTTTGCGCCTTAAAGATAAAGATAAGATAAAGATAAAAAATAGTTTATTCAAGTAGGCATATTACAATGCGCTTATGAACGTCAAATAAACCTTTACCGGCTCCAACCGTACACCTCTGCCCCGACCTCTCCTCTCCTGCCCTGCTCTGCTCTCTTAAAAACAGCCTCTCGATCAGTGGAATTTCCCCAGAACATGACGCCATATCTTAGTGTAGATGTTACATATGCATGGTAGGCAGTCAGTAAAGCAGACTCGTTAACTCTTTTACTTAGATTAACAATGCATAAGAAAATCTGCTGAGCTTATTACATACAATTTCAATTTGATTTTTCCACGTCAACTTATGTATGTATGTATGTATAAACTCTTTATTGTACAAAACACAAAACACAAATTTATGGCACAGGATAGGCAGTAAAAAACAAAAAAAAAATATTGTCTAAACTTAATCCTAAAAAAATTGTAATGTCAGTTTCATCAATAATGTTATCTTTATATGACACAGTAAGATTAGGCAATTTGTCTACTCTTTGTTTAAAATTCATAATTTTTGTTTTAGTCAAATTAATGCGTAAATTGTTTCTATTTAGCCATTCTATTACTGTTTCAAGCGTCTTGTTTATGTCGATTTGCAATGCATGTGGGTCTGAATCTGAGAAAACAATTGTACAGTCATCTGCAAAAAGGACCATAGGGTGATCTATAGCTAGTGGCAAGTCATTAATATAGATGATAAAAAGCAATGGGCCAAGTATGCTGCCTTGAGGCACGCCAAATTTTATTTCTTTGAAATCAGATCTTCTTCTTCTTCTTTTCGTGTAAAGGGATCAAACTTCTTAGTACTAAATTTCTGTTTGCCAATGTTTTGCCACTTCCAGCCCTCGGGGTGTAGCCCTCAGGAGATCTTCCTCAGTGCACGTCGTTGAGCACAGAGAGCACTGTCTCATGTGTAATGTTGTTTGAGGTACTCCACACTCGCAGGATGTATCACCTTGTCGCCCAATTCCCCATCTCAGAAGATTATCTTTTGACCGACCAACTCCCGTCCTAAGTCTGTTGAGAGCTTTCCATACTGGCCACTTTTGCTTTCCCCCTGGAGGCAGGTGTTCCACAGCTGGCATTCGTAGCGATGTGTCGCTGAGTTGCAAGTTCCATGACTTGATGCGAGCCTCCTGAGGAGTTTGCTGCTGGAGAGCTGAATTTGTAACAAAGCTCTTCCGGGACTTTAGCCTTGCAGTAACTGGTTTGTGGCCGTGCAGGGGGTGACGCGGGTCACGCAGTTGTTTTTCTCGCTCCACAGCCGCCGCAATATCTCTGCGTATGTCCGGTGGTGCAATTCCACTCAGTTGGTATAGGTGGTCACGTTTAGTGGGTTTTAGGCATCCTGTTATTAGGCGGCAGGACTCGTTGAGAGCTATGTCAAACTGGGCAGCATGTATAGAGTTCTTCCAGGCTGGGCATGCATATTCTGACATTGAAATCAGATGACACAAGATGATCTGTTTTTGATATTATACATATCTTATTTATTGTAACTATCTGCCTACGTCCAGTTAGACACGATTTTAGAAGTTCATTGACATTGCCGCGTACGCCATAATTATATAATTTATTTAACAAGATATTGGGATCGACAAAATCAAACGCTTTGGACATGTCCATGTACAGAGCGCAAACCGGTTTCTTTTTATCCATGCCAGTCATAATTCCATGTAGTAAGCTGTAAATCGCCATATTTATAGACTTGTTTTTTCGAAATCCATATTGTTCTACTGCAAATAATTTATAAGTTTCAAAATATTGGTATAGACTATTATAGATAACCTTTTCTATGATTTTAGAAAAAAAAAGACAGCGGTGCTATTGGTCTATTATATAATTGTCCATGCATTCTTTGTCACCCTTTTTATAAAGCGGTCGTACTACTGCAATCTTTAGCATTTCCGGAAATTTGCCGTATCCAATGCATAGATTTGTGATATAGCTAATAAGTGGTGATATTATTATGAGCAACTTTTTTTACGACTTTACAAGATACTCCATCGTGGCCAGTGCTATTCGTGTTTTTTAAAGAATTAATAATTGTGTAAATGTCATGGGGGTCAGCGGGTCTCATAAAAATGGAATTAGGATATGTATATGTCAAGGTATTATTATTAGGTATAGTTACGTCACGTGGTCTACAAAATGCGAATAAAATTTTTGTGCAGTCTTTTGTGTCATTTGAGCGTTTTCCAAAAAAAGTGTACATTTCATTCATCTCTTCAAAATACTGACTTCTTGGGCTCCTTTTACTCAGAATCATTTATACATTCACGCCTCATACATGAAAAACTGTGTCCCAAAATTTTGTATGAAAAAATTTTTTTCCAGTGCGTCACGTTCATACAAATTAAAAAAAAAAATCATACAAGAATGTGACGATCTGGAAAGGAAATCTTTGGACACATTTTTTCATGTATGAGGATGAGGCGTGAATGTACAAATGATTCTGAGTAAAATGAGCCAAAGAAGTCAATATTTTGAAGACATGAATGAAATGTACACTTTTTTTGGAAAACGCTCATTTATTCGTCTACCGTCACACTGAATGTGTGTAATGTTCTCTCTTAAGCAAGGAGCTTTTGATTTTTTTATAACATTCCATGTAGCTTTGGATTTATTTACAGAGTTTTTAATGTAGTAGTCATTCTGTGATTTTTGGGTAAGTAGTATAATTTTTTTAAGTCTATTAAATAAATAAAATGAAATAAAGTAAAAAATAAAATTATTTTATTGCAGACAAAGTCCATATCAACATAACTACATTAAAATTACAATTAAAATTACATAAGATAAAATAGAAATTCAATTAAAAATAAAATACAAATTATTACTAACTAATATTATTTACACTATTAGCCCCATTCTCTTTAAACCATACAATCAATCCAAATACTTTAATCAATAATAAATGTCATACACAACCTTATTATTATGCTGGGCCATGCAACAATGATTCACATATGCGCAGTCAAACCTGCTCGCAATCATTTTCAGGATGCTGTTGGAGCTGCCCCTAAGTCCCCTAACACGGCGCACCAGGGATGCGCAGCGCTTGCGCATGGTTGCATAGAAGCAATCTATCCGGGCTGTCGTGAACATCCCTGACGCGCTGCAGTATCGAGGCAACCCCATCAGCACTCTGAACGCATCGTTATATTGGACTCGCAGAGCACTGTACTGTTTCTGGGTATAATCACACCACAGGCTGCTGGTATAGAAGGCTGTACAATATGCCCTAAACAGGGTGACCTTGACTTCAGCGGAACAATGTTTAAACCTGCGTGCGATCATATTAGCCCGTACAGACAATGCTCTGCGTTCCCTCTCGATATCTGCATCGTCTTTAAGGTCAGAAGTTACCTGATGTCCGAGATATTTAAACTGGCAAACTAATTTTAGCGGTGTGCCATTTAGTTTGATCGGTGGGACATCAGGCAGGCACTTGTTTCTCACCTTAAAAACCATGCACTGACTTTTATTGACATTATACACGAGGCCGTGACTCGCAGCATACCTTTCGCAAATGCCTAGTAGTCTCTCAAGGCCACACGCAGAGGCGCTCAGCAAGACCATGTCGTCTGCATAGCTAATTGTATTTTTTTTAATTCATCATGTAATCACGTTTACTTTCTTTTGTGTTATGCACTGATACTAGTGTTTTAGAAGATAATAATAAAATTAATGGACTTGTTATTTATCAGCACGTGTTGTTCGACATGGCCTTATGTCATCTTGATATCTCACCGGCAGATGGCGCTGATTGCCCGTCCGCCCGTCCACTCTCCGCCGCAAAGTCGCGTTCATTTTTATGATGGGGCCGTGTCGTACAGCTGCGTTCGTGACCCACAAATGGTCTCACCGGAAGATCAGCGCTGACTTTTGGGTTAGCATTTTATGCTGAGGCGGGACCATTTCGTGGTAAACTATTTATTTATTTTTATGTTCAACTTTCTTTGTTATTTCTTTACTTGTGTATGTTATAGTTTATCACGAATAAATGAGATGATTTATGATTTATGATTTATAATGTTATTGACACATATTCCGTCAATATAGCTGCCGACACGGACGCTGCTGAGCTCCTCGACAAGTGCATTTATGTACAGGTTGAAAAGCTTCGGCGAGGTCAAACCACCCTGCCTCACTCCACATTCCAACCTGTACGGATCCGATAGAACTCCAGCCCATCTCACTCTATTTTCTTGATTCTGATACCAGAACTTAAAGAGGTCACGCAAGTCAGCTGGCATATTTATATCTTTTAATTTCTGCCACAAGATGTCATACCTAACCAAATCAAAAGCCTTTGTCAAATCTAAGTAACAAGCATACAGCATACACCGGTGTGTTTCTGTCCGTGTAGTACTTGACAGTCTGCTTTAAAGCCAGTATGGCACTTTCCGTCGATAAACCAGCCTGAAACCGAACTGATTATCATGCAGTTCCAGGTAACTCTCCAATCTGGCACTAAGCAAACTGTCAAGCACCTTGGCTATTACTGTGGCTAATGAGATGGGCCTGTAGTTCTTTGAGTCACTTATGTCACCAGTTTTGTTTTTCACGATCGGCACCACCACAGTGTCACCACAGTGTGTACATGTCAGCCGGCATGTATGAGTGTCCCACACATAGAGTGTAGAACATAGCGAGCACTCGTGGTAAATGAGGCCCAGCGTTCTGAAGGTGCTCTATACTGAGACCATCGTGACCAGGAGATTTTGGAATACGTTTTTAAATAAGTTTTATTACATGTGTTAGGCGATAATCTATATTTCCAAAGTAACTCCCTTTTTTTCCTATAGTATTTCCTTATTTCATTCGTTATCTGTTGATATCTTGATTTTGACATACGGAAAGCATAGATTGTAAAATAATTGAAAATGATTCATAAAGTGATTATAAGCTTTGTTGGGGTCATTAGTCATGTATTACGCCATTGAAATTTAGTTTTTCCAGACATTCAACAAATTTTGCAACGTTTTCTGTATATAATCGCTGAAAATAATAATGTCAAAATTTAAATTTAAACGAGCAAAAATCAATAAGAAGTTGATCGCTTGTATGTGTGTATGATGCGTATCGAATTCTTTGTCACGTTCTACAGCCTTTATAGTTTGACGGAGCTGTCATAAGGTTTGTCGAAGTCATAGGAGTGACTTAGGCTATGTTAAAATTACTATATATATCAAAATAGTCGAGTTGGCCACCAAAATGCCGAAATGTCACGACTGAGGGACACTTTGTCACAATCGTGTTTATGTACTCATTTTATTTACCTTTCCTGAGGGTATTAAGCTTGACCATATGAATCAAAAAATTGCTTTTTGTATGTACTTTTGATATATGTAATAATATTGAAAAAACCCTCCAAACAAAAATAAACTCTACGTACTAACGTACAATGTTAGGACATTATCATCATATGAGCGGCTAATAGAACTGAACGAAGCACTGAAAAATGTAAAATACGATATAATTGGATTAACCGAAACGAGACGAATGGGAAATAACATCGAGGAATATGAAAACTTCATATTGTGCTACACAGGAAGTACGCCTGGGAAATACGGAGTCGGATTCTTGATTAACAAAGTACATAAAAAGAGCATAGAAAGCTTTACGGGCATTACGGAAAGGGTTGCTTTATTAAACCTAAACATACAAGGAAACTTACTTTCTGTTATTGTGGCGTACGCTCCCACGGAAGCTTCCAGTGAAGAGGAAATTGATAATTTTTACAGTAATTTACACAAGGCTATCAATCTAGCGCATCAGAACTACATTATTACAGGAGATATGAATGCAAAAATAGGCCAGCCTAGAAATAACGAACGCTTAATTATGAAACAATACGGGTACGGCGTACGAAACCAAAGAGGGCAAAGACTAATCGACTTTGCTGTTGAAAATAAACTTACCATACTAAATACATGTTTTAAGAAAAAAAATAACCGCAGATGGACCTGGAGATCACCATGCGGCAAACACAAGAACGAAATCGATTATATTCTGTCAAATCAACCAGATTGGTGTGAAAACATCGAGGTTCTGTGTCTTAATTTTTCAACTGACCATAGACCCGTCAGAGCAACACTGAGTTTGAAAAAACGAGAAAAAAGTCGGATTGGTTTCAAAAGTCATCAAAATGCCACATTGAAAGACGAACAAGAAGAAGAAAAATACATAGAGCACATAACATCGTATATACCAGACCTGCTTAATGAATATAAAAGCTTTGATGTACAAACTTACTACGACAAAATAATAAACGCTGTCACATCTAGTCTGAAATGTGCACGAGAAGCAGAGAATAATAATAATAAAAAAGCACACAAAATTTTAAGCGACCGTACATTAGCACTCATGAAAAGAAGGCAGGAATTACAACACAAAAAACATAAAACACGAACGGATAAAAACGAATTATCAGCGGTGTACAAGCTAACCAGTAAGTACATTAAAAACGACTACACTATTTATAGAGCAAAAACAATTGAGAAACATTTAAAAAAAGCAGGTAGCGCCAAGAAGGCTTTTAAAGATCTACGGACTAACAAAACATGGATAGACGGACTTCAAAGTACTTCTGGAAAAACCCAAAACAAACGCAACGAAATTGTCAACATAGCAACAGACTTCTACGAAAACCTTTACAGCGCACAGGTTAACGAAAGTGCTCCTCCCCCCGATAACTCAAACTACACAAGTGAACATACGCAGAGGAATATACCACCTTTCACCGAATATGAAGTCAACCTAGCCATAAAACAATTAAAAAACGACAAAAGCCCTGGCGCAGACAACGTAACGAACGAGGCTCTGAAAACAGCTCAAACTCTACTGACTCCACCATTAACGCACCTATTCAACAGTATCCTAGCAACTGGTAACACATCATCACAGTGGTCAGAGTCTGATATTATTCTGATATATAAAAAAGGAGACCCTAAAAATATTGTAAACTATAGACCGATAAGCTTACTCCCGTGTATATATAAGCTATTTTCCTCTATTTTAAACCAAAGGATCGGTATTACCGTAGAGACTAGACAACCTATAGAGCAAGCGGGCTTTCGTAAAGGTTACTCGACAGTTGACCATATTCACACACTGGAACTTATTATAGAAAAATACAACGAGAGGCAAAGAAACCTTTACGTCGCCTTCATAGACTACAAAAAGGCTTTTGATACCGTGTCTCATCCAAGCATTTGGGAATCTTTGAAAGAACAAGGGGTTGAAGAAACTTATATAAACATCATAAAAAGTATTTATCACAAGAACACGGGGCGAATAAAGCTTGAAAAAACAGGACCTGCTTTTACCATTCAAAGAGGAGTAAGGCAGGGCGACCCACTGTCCCCCAAGCTCTTCATTGCAATCTTAGAGTCAATCATACAAAAAGTAGATTGGAAAGGAAAGGGAATAATAGTGCACGGGAAATACCTCAGCCACCTACGTTTCGCAGACGATTTAGTCCTTCTGTCAGAATCTAGATTGCAACTTCAACACATGATTCAATCGCTGAACACCATCAGCAAACAAACTGGACTCGAGATGAATTTTACAAAAACAATGGTCATGACAAATAGCGACAAAATAGAAATATCAGTTGATAACGAATTACTTGCTTACACGGATTACTACACTTACCTTGGCAAACAAATAGGCTTTTCAAGAGACTACAACGACTTGGAAATCGGACGACGGATACAAACCACCTGGAATAAGTATTGGAGTCTCAAAGAAATATTCAAAAGCACTTTGCCGATAAATACAAAAACAAGAGTCTTCACGTCATGCCTACTACCTTGTTTAACATATGCTTGCCAAACTTGGAAATTTACCACAAGCTTAAAGAGAAAAGTAATATCTTGTCAAAGGGGAATAGAGCGCAGCATGTTAAACATAAAGAAAATGCAAAAAATACGCCATACAAAAATACGTGACGTAACAAAAGCTACTGACACTCTAACCTTTGCTCGAAGGCAAAAATGGAAATGGGCGGGGCACGTGGCACGCCTGCAAGACGACAGGTGGACCAGAAGAGTAACTTCTTGGAAGGGCCCAATAGGAAAGCGTCGTAAGGCACGACCTCATACGAGATGGGAAGATGACGTCGTCAGAACCGCTGGACCTTCGTGGCTACAGGTGGCCCAAGACAGAGAGAGATGGAACCGTTTGGAGGAGGCCTATACCCAAACAGGGGTTCTTGCAACAGAACCATAGAAAAAAAAAAAAAATACTTATGTACCAAATACTTAGAATTAGCATCAAAGTCAAAGTTGTCGAAGTCATAGGAGTGACTTAGGCTATGTTAAAATTACTATATATATGTATCAAAATAGTCGAGTTGGCCACCAAAATGCCGAAATGTCACGACTGAGGGACACTTTGTCACAATCGTGTTTATGTACTCATTTTATTTACCTTTCCTGAGGGTATTAAGCTTGACCATATGAATCAAAAAATTGCTTTTTGTATGTACTTTTGATATATGTAATAATATTGAAAAAACCCTCCAAACAAAAATAAACTCTACGTACTAACGTACAATGTTAGGACATTATCATCATATGAGCGGCTAATAGAACTGAACGAAGCACTGAAAAATGTAAAATACGATATAATTGGATTAACCGAAACGAGACGAATGGGAAATAACATCGAGGAATATGAAAACTTCATATTGTGCTACACAGGAAGTACGCCTGGGAAATACGGAGTCGGATTCTTGATTAACAAAGTACATAAAAAGAGCATAGAAAGCTTTACGGGCATTACGGAAAGGGTTGCTTTATTAAACCTAAACATACAAGGAAACTTACTTTCTGTTATTGTGGCGTACGCTCCCACGGAAGCTTCCAGTGAAGAGGAAATTGATAATTTTTACAGTAATTTACACAAGGCTATCAATCTAGCGCATCAGAACTACATTATTACAGGAGATATGAATGCAAAAATAGGCCAGCCTAGAAATAACGAACGCTTAATTATGAAACAATACGGGTACGGCGTACGAAACCAAAGAGGGCAAAGACTAATCGACTTTGCTGTTGAAAATAAACTTACCATCTTATCTTATCTTATCTTATTGTTTTCGGGGGCCCTTGCGGATACACTTCGACCCATAGGGCTCTTTTGTGCAGTTACCCCCTAGAAGAGATCCGTCAACTACTCAAGAGCTTTTCCCACCATATCCATGTGTCGGATGATGGAGCTCATGGGTAGCGTTTTAAAGTCCTTTGGTTCCAGGTATCCTGCTCCAAAGTCCTTCATTCTTTGTCTGGCGAGGGCGTGACATTCACACATTAAGTGTCTTACTGTCTCTTCCTCTTCGCCACACATACGACAATCGGTGTTGTCAGAGTGTCCCATCTTGGCCAGAAATCCTTTGACCCCGTAATGGCCAGTAAACACCCCCGTTATGATTTGGAGTTGTCTTTTGCTAAGTTTCCAAAGCTTTTTGCTCCAGCCGGAGTCTATTAAAAAAAATAAAAAAAATAAAAATAAAAATTATTTATTTTCAGACAATTACAGTCCATAGTTGTTAGTATTAACTTACAGGCTATGTTACGTTACATTACAATACACTAAGTTACATAAATGAAGTTATACAGCTTACATAGGTAGGTACTTAATAAATGGCTGATTATTGTGGCCGATCTACCGGCTTGCATGTTTGTGAACATGTAATGCGATATATCGTCCCAAAATACCAGAATCAAACCGCTCGGCTATCATTTTCAGGATCCCGTTGGTGCTCCCACGTATACGGTGTACTACTGATGCAATATTTTTGCGCATAATGGCATAAAAATCATCTACATGCGCGTCCGCAAACATGCCAGAAGCACTATTCCTTGCATAAAGAGCTTTGCATGCTTTAGACCCGTCAGACTATCCCATTCTTCCTGGTGTTTGGTCTTGGTATGGTCTTTAATAGCCGTTGTGATGGTACCCTGTGAGAGCCCCACGAATGGTTCCGGACCTATAAGGTTACTTACAGATCCGGCTCTGGCGAGTTCATCTGCATTTTCATTGCCTATGAATCCCTCGTGCCCTGGGATCCATACCAGTTGCACTCTGTTTTGCCTTCCAAGCTGGTTCAGGGCTTGGACGCCATTATATACCAGTCTAGAGTCCACTCTGGGAGCTTCGAGCGCTTTGAGAGCGGCCTGACTGTCGCTGAGTATATAGATATTCTTCCCTTGGGTTCGCCTAACTATATTCTCATGCACACAGGCAATTATAGCGAATGTCTCGGCTTGGAAGACAGTGGCGTAATTGCCCATGCTTATACTACTACTAAAGTCATTTGCATAAATGCCTGCCCCCGTACCAGATTCTGTCTTAGACCCATCTGTGTACCATATGATGTCGTTTTCATCAGAGATTGGTGCTTCAAGACCTTCGGTCCACTCAGCCCTTGTTGGAATTTTAACGTTAAAATTCTTATGGAACACAAACTTGGGTTGCATCTTATCGCAGCCCATGTTCGTAATCCTTTTCATGAAATTGTCACATTCCATGTTTGTGTGTTTGGTCTTTGGCTTGCTATCGCTCCAGAGGCCTGTTAGGGTCAACCTGTGTAGCGATTTCCGCGCCTCAGATTGTATCACTAGGTGTAGCGGCGAGAGGTCTAGCAGTACCTCCATCGCCGCTGTTGGCGTCGTTCTAAACGCGCCAGTAATAGCCATGCATGCCGTTCTTTGTATTTTCATAAGGGCATCCCTGCATGTGCTCTTTAGTGTCCTTGGCCACCATGCCAGGCATCCGTACAAGATGATTGGTCTTACCATCATGGTATAGATCCATCTTAGTACCTTTGGGTTTAGACCCCACGTTTTGCCATAAGCCGATCTACACATTCCAAACACTCTAAGTGCCTTGGTGGTTGTTAGTTCGACATGCTTTCTCCAGTTCAGCTCTTTATCTAGTGTAACGCCTAGATATTTCACTTCATTGGACATTTCCAGTACCCTTCCATAAAGCTTCAGCTGCTTCATGCCATTAAGGGTCTTTTTCCTGGTAAACGGTATTACCACTGTTTTGCCTGGGTTTATGGAGAGTTGATGACAGTTGCACCATCTCTCCACTTGCTTCAGTGCTTTATTCATGATTTCCGATACTGTTCCCGGGAATTTCCCGTTTACAAGAATCACTAAATCATCTGCGTACCCTACCGTATGTATTGGGCCTTTGTTTAGTTCTTCCAACAGTGAGTTAACTACCAGACTCCAGAGAGTTGGTGAGAGAACCCCACCCTGTGGACAACCCTTCGTGGCCGTAGCTAATATTTCATCTCCCATAAGGGAGGATTTTATTAGTCGGCTATTTAGCATAGTACCAATCCATCTACAGATTGTTGGTTCTATGCCGTGTTTAGATGCTGCAATATTGATTGCCTGATACGTGGTGCGGTCAAATGCCCCCTCCACGTCTATAAAAGTGGCCAGACATAGTTCTTTGTTCTCTATCGCCTGTTCCGCTCTGGTTGTCACCAGGTGTAGTGCCGTTTCAGTCGATTTACCCGGCTGATACGCACACTGCAATTGGTGCAGCGGATGCCTCTTAAGAGGACCATCCCTTATGTGTCTGTCTACCAGTTTCTCCAGTGTTTTGAGGAAAAACGATGACAGACTTATCGGCCTGTATGATTTGGCTTCTGTGTAATCTGCTTTGCCCGGTTTAGGCAAGTACGTTACCTTTACCATCCTCCACACACGCGGTACGTGTCCGAAGGCTATGCACGCTCTGTACAGTCTACCTAAGTGCGGTATTAGTACATTGGCGCCCTCTTGTAGTAGTATGGGGTAGATTCCATCTGGCCCCGGGGCTTTGTATGGTTGAAATGTGGATAGTGCCCATTGTATCTTATCGTGATCTACTACCTTTTTAGACGTGTCCCAGTTGTATCTGGTCGTGCTGATGGATTGTTCCATTGCACCGGTTCCATCGTCCGTTACGCTCTGATGTATTATCGAGCCTGGGAAGTGTGTGTCACACATAACTTTGAGGGTTTCTAGCCCCGTTTCAGTCATTCTTCCGTCACTTCTTCTAATGGAAGTGAGTGGAACTGACTTCGTTGCAACTAGTGCCTTTGTAAGTCTCATGCCTTCCGGTATGGACCTGATTTGATCGCAATGGTTCATCCATGCTTTCCTTTTTGCTTTCCTCACAGCTTTGCTGTATTCCGTGAGTTTTTGCGCGTAATGCTCGAAGTCGTTGGTCCTTTTAGCATCATTGAAGACAGCCCTGGTTTCCTTCCGGAGTTTTGCAATCTCCGGGTTCCACCAGGGCACCTTCTTCGCCAGGATTTTCTTTTCCGGGCAGTTGTTTGTCCAAGCTGTATAGACAGCTTGTGCTATTCTGTCTGTTTCAAGTTCTATGTCAATAATAGAGTTTAACTTGCCTTTAGGGTCTCCCAGTTCCACCTCCAGGTCGCTTTTGAACGCTAACCAGTTGGTGTTCCTGGGATTCCGTTTGCGTATAGTTTCTAATTGGATTTTAGTCTTATACCTGAAGCATATATATCTGTGGTCCGATAAAGAAATCTCCCCAGAGACATGCCATGAGCTAATCTTATTACTCGCGTTGTTGGACGCTAGCGTTATATCAATTACCTCCCCCCGCCTTGCATTGACGAATGTCGGTTCATTGCCTTTATTTAATAGTTGTAAAGAAGAGCTTACCAGAAAATCCAGTACCTTCTCTCCTCTTCTGTTGACATCCGAGCTCCCCCAGATGACGTGGTGAGCATTTGCATCGCAGCCGATGATCAGGTCGGTGTTCGCCTGGCTGCCGTAAGCAGCGAGATCCCTCAGTTGCCCAGTGATTGGATCCGCTGCCTCGTAGGGAAGGTAGGCTGATGAGATGATTAGTGCCTTACCCCCCCCCTTGTTTTGGATCTTGACCGTAGTCAGATCCCTGGAACAGAAAGCATGTAGAAGCAGAGCGTCAATGCCATTTTTAACATAGATACATGTCCTCATAGTACTCTCAGGACAAACATATAACAATGTCCCGCCAGTACCGTTTAAGCCTCTTATCTCACCTTTGTAAATATATGGTTCTTGAATAAGAGCAATATCGAATTTATCGCTTTTTAACAGCTTAGCCAGAAGGGCAGTGGCTGCTTTATTGTGCTGGAGATTAATCTGTACGCACCTTAAGCCCTCCATTGCGGCGTTTATTGTTTGGTGGTGCTGAGATCAGCAGCCACCTCCTGGACCGTGTCGTCGAAGGACATGGGTGACATGGTACCCTCCAGGTAGAGTTCCGCCAGACCACGCAGATCCTCTGAGCCCGCCATCGATGAAATCGGTGACGATGCTCGAGACATGCGCGGTCCACAGGTGCGTCACCGGCTGGTGGCGCCTCCCGTTCCGGGGCCCCCCCTGTCGCCACAGCGACCGTAGCCTTCTGGGCTACCTCCCCCCCCTCTCCCCCCTCCCTACACGGCTCGACCTCAGCCCCCCCAGGCCCCTGCTCCCGCACTTCCTCCAGAAGCTTGAAGTGGCTGGTGTCGAGCCCTGTGTGCAGAACGTAGTCGGCCTCCTTGATGACGGCGGCCGACACCCGGTCCATCAGTACGATTCGCCTGGTGCTCGGCCCCGACCCCACGGTGTCGACTACCTTCCACTCGCTCGTGCGCAGCCTAGGGTTCCTCCTCTGCAGCACCCTGAGGGCTCTCGTCATGTCCTGAGTGCCATCGACCACCGTTCTCCAGGCCATCTTGACCGGTTTCGGCAGATCTTTGGCACTCACGACCTTCAGGCGCAGCCCGGCAATCTCTCCACCTCCGATTACCGTGCTGAGCCATGCCGCGGATTCCCTCCCCTTGCAGGTGACGTTGAGCGCGCCCCCCACGAGATTTACCTTACCATACTAAATACATGTTTTAAGAAAAAAAATAACCGCAGATGGACCTGGAGATCACCATGCGGCAAACACAAGAACGAAATCGATTATATTCTGTCAAATCAACCAGATTGGTGTGAAAACATCGAGGTTCTGTGTCTTAATTTTTCAACTGACCATAGACCCGTCAGAGCAACACTGAGTTTGAAAAAACGAGAAAAAAGTCGGATTGGTTTCAAAAGTCATCAAAATGCCACATTGAAAGACGAACAAGAAGAAGAAAAATACATAGAGCACATAACATCGTATATACCAGACCTGCTTAATGAATATAAAAGCTTTGATGTACAAACTTACTACGACAAAATAATAAACGCTGTCACATCTAGTCTGAAATGTGCACGAGAAGCAGAGAATAATAATAATAAAAAAGCACACAAAATTTTAAGCGACCGTACATTAGCACTCATGAAAAGAAGGCAGGAATTACAACACAAAAAACATAAAACACGAACGGATAAAAACGAATTATCAGCGGTGTACAAGCTAACCAGTAAGTACATTAAAAACGACTACACTATTTATAGAGCAAAAACAATTGAGAAACATTTAAAAAAAGCAGGTAGCGCCAAGAAGGCTTTTAAAGATCTACGGACTAACAAAACATGGAGAGACGGACTTCAAAGTACTTCTGGAAAAACCCAAAACAAACGCAACGAAATTGTCAACATAGCAACAGACTTCTACGAAAACCTTTACAGCGCACAGGTTAACGAAAGTGCTCCTCCCCCCGATAACTCAAACTACACAAGTGAACATACGCAGAGGAATATACCACCTTTCACCGAATATGAAGTCAACCTAGCCATAAAACAATTAAAAAACGACAAAAGCCCTGGCGCAGACAACGTAACGAACGAGGCTCTGAAAACAGCTCAAACTCTACTGACTCCACCATTAACGCACCTATTCAACAGTATCCTAGCAACTGGTAACACACCATCACAGTGGTCAGAGTCTGATATTATTCTGATATATAAAAAAGGAGACCCTAAAAATATTGTAAACTATAGACCGATAAGTTTACTCCCGTGTATATATAAGCTATTTTCCTCTATTTTAAACCAAAGGATCGGTATTACCGTAGAGACTAGACAACCTATAGAGCAAGCGGGCTTTCGTAAAGGTTACTCGACAGTTGACCATATTCACACACTGGAACTTATTATAGAAAAATACAACGAGAGGCAAAGAAACCTTTACGTCGCCTTCATAGACTACAAAAAGGCTTTTGATACCGTGTCTCATCCAAGCATTTGGGAATCTTTGAAAGAACAAGGGGTTGAAGAAACTTATATAAACATCATAAAAAGTATTTATCACAAGAACACGGGGCGAATAAAGCTTGAAAAAACAGGACCTGCTTTTACCATTCAAAGAGGAGTAAGGCAGGGCGACCCACTGTCCCCCAAGCTCTTCATTGCAATCTTAGAGTCAATCATACAAAAAGTAGATTGGAAAGGAAAGGGAATAATAGTCCACGGGAAATACCTCAGCCACCTACGTTTCGCAGACGATTTAGTCCTTCTGTCAGAATCTAGATTGCAACTTCAACACATGATTCAATCGCTGAACACCATCAGCAAACAAACTGGACTCGAGATGAATTTTACAAAAACAATGGTCATGACAAATAGCGACAAAATAGATATATCAGTTGATAACGAATTACTTGCTTACACGGATTACTACACTTACCTTGGCAAACAAATAGGCTTTTCAAGAGACTACAACGACTTGGAAATCGGACGACGGATACAAACCACCTGGAATAAGTATTGGAGTCTCAAAGAAATATTCAAAAGCACTTTGCCGATAAATACAAAAACAAGAGTCTTCGCGTCATGCCTACTACCTTGTTTAACATACGCTTGCCAAACTTGGAAATTTACCACAAGCTTAAAGAGAAAAGTAATATCTTGTCAAAGGGGAATAGAGCGCAGCATGTTAAACATAAAGAAAATGCAAAAAATACGCCATACAAAAATACGTGACGTAACAAAAGCTACTGACGCTCTAACCTTTGCTCGAAGGCAAAAATGGAAATGGGCGGGGCACGTGGCACGCCTGCAAGACGACAGGTGGACCAGAAGAGTAACTTCTTGGAAGGGCCCAATAGGAAAGCGTCGTAAGGCACGACCTCATACGAGATGGGAAGATGACGTCGTCAGAACCGCTGGACCTTCGTGGCTACAGGTGGCCCAAGACAGAGAGAGATGGAACCGTTTGGAGGAGGCCTATACCCAAACAGGGGTTCTTGCAACAGAACCATAGAAAAAAAAAAAATACTTATGTACCAAATACTTAGAATTAGCATTACTTTTAACACTTATCATTATTTTTATAAAGTTAGATTATTAATTATTATATAGAAGTTAGAATATAAACGAGAAAAAAAAAACATACTAAAAAATTAGGAAATTGTAAGTTGTAACACTTAGGTTAAGATGAAAACTGTAATCTTCAAATGCAAGCAAGAAATAAAAGGCTTTTTTATTTTATTTTATTTATTGGAAAAATAAAAACGTTTATGAAAAAAAAATTTTTTCGACACAATGTAAGAATCACCCATACCAGCTAACTTGCACTTTTTACATAAAATCCAATCCAACCCGAAAAATTAATTTAAATTATCATAATCATGACATGATATGAAATATCAAGTGCCTATGTACACTGTTCAACGATTTAGTATCATTGTATCGTCCCATATAAGGTTTTATTTTAGAAAAC
This sequence comes from Cydia splendana, assembly GCF_910591565.1. NCBI lineage: Eukaryota > Metazoa > Arthropoda > Insecta > Lepidoptera > Tortricidae > Cydia > Cydia splendana. The sequence goes on along the minus strand of NW_026946888.1, from coordinate 171,776 downwards.
CCTAGTCTGCGGCAACCTAATCCCAAGAACTGACATAAGTAGTAGTTATTTTCAAAATCAATACTTCTGGATCGATCCATGAAGTGGCTCGATCTGCCAACTTGAATTATCTACTAGTTTTTACGTTCCTCAAAAGGAAAAAACGGAACCCTTATAGGATAGGGTGGAGCGAAATCCAAAATTCTTGAATATAGCAATGGAACCCCTCTAAAAGGATGTCTAATTTTTTATTATTTAAGGGAAAAATAATAATAAATAATATTGGTATATACTTTTAGCCCTCTACTATTCGATTATATATAGCAATATAAATGTATATTTTTAATAAATTTAAATTATGCTTATTTTTTTTATAACAAGTTTTATTCATTAAATAACATCTTTTTGTTACAGATATACTCGATTCCTATACTTATTTTTGTTTATAACGTATATTTTAATGACACGGTAAAACCACGTAAATAGGGGTTTTATGGAAAAGGCCCTTTAATCCGGATATTGTGCACAAATTGGAGTTTACAACTTATTACAGAACCGTGAAAACTATTTTGAACGTGATAAGATAATAAAAATACTACTAGTAAAAGTAAATATATGCCTAACATACGTGTGAACATGACCCAAAAAGGGCGTAAGCGACGCCGAAGGGCAAAATTTGATACTTATTTAAACATATAAGTAACCCATCTTTTGCAGTAAAATGATACTTTTCGTAATCAATAACATCGTTACTTTGGCACAAGAACGTCTAAAAAAATAACTCATAATTTTTGGGGTGCAGTGGTGTGATGACCTCCCCGAGCGGGAGACAGGGGGAAGTTTGGGTGGGCTCCGGCCTGCCCAAAGGTCCGTCTGTCACCCCCGGTCCATGGGCAACGTCATTAGCGACTGGCATTCGTGCCTCTTTCTAGTGGCGGCTAACATCCACACTGGTGTTGTCAGTAGGTGTAGGTTACTACTGACGACATAGGTCGTCAGGACATAGGTCCTTACGTACGGCGCTCAACTGTGCAGGTCCTAGCACAGGTAGGTTATGACGGGATCCTGGGGATTGAGCCATTGCCAACCCGCGTGGTAACACGTCTGCTTCGGCCCTAATTTCGGGCAAAAGGGCCCGTAGCCCGGGCTACTAGCCACAGTCCGGGAAATGGTCTAGTGAGGAACCGTAGGTGGGCTCACTGGGAGAAGTGAGAGGGCCGCAGAGACAGTTTCGGCTGCTGATGCGGTGGTGAAAGGCCATGTTGAGGAAGTGCGTTTAGGTGAATCGGGCGGAGGGCGTCTGACCTGGACGACCCTACGTCCCACCTTCACACATTTCCGATGTCGCGCAACTAATAGCCAACTTCTCACTTCTATACCCGAGTCGGTGTCGTAACGACTGAAAGCACCTTTTAGTATGTGTGAGTAGGCGTTCCCAAAGGTGTGGGCCCTTGTAGGGTGGGAGCCGATGAGGATGAAGTTAATCGTTACGAACTATGGATACCAGGTCTAACAAAAAACCCCAAGCAGATCCAGCAGCGTCCATCGCTAATGGTGAAGCCACACAGGCGAGACAAGCTGTTCCAGTGACAGTGCGTCAGACCGAAAACCCAGCCTGTCCCCAACCCAGTTCATCCGGGGAGAAGACCGGCCCAAATCCCTTCCAGGACTGGCAGGTAGTGGACCGAAGGTCCAAGAAGCGACCCCCTGCTGGGAAGCCTCACCCTGCCAGACCTGTGAATTCTTCTTCCTCTAACCCCCCCCCCCCCCCCCCTGTTAAATGTCAAGGTGGGGTGGCTAACAAGAAGAAGCAAAACAAGAACCAGAGGCGTGCAGCTCGTCTAGCGCGAGAGCAGCAGCTGGGCAACACACCAACACCGACACACACTCTGCAACCGGTGTGGGTGTGCAGGCTTCCCAGAAGCAGGTTGCTGCTGCCAGGCCTCCGCCGAAGGGAAAAGGTTCCACCCTACCCCCTAAGGCTGGAACGTCGGGCGGCAGCCCTACGGGTTCGGCAGCAGATCCACCCAAACGACGACCTGGTAAGCTCGCACGAGCCGCTGCTAAAAGGATGCGAGATGAGTCCTTCTCCCCGCAATGAGATAACAAAAAGCAGCGACTAGTGAGCCCAAGCCAACCGCTGTCGTACGCACAAGCAGCGGCATCTGACCTGACGATCGTCATTACTGACGCGAAGTCGGGGAAGATAACCGCTGACCACTCCAACGCCATCCTCCGCGGGTTGCACCAAGCAATCGTGGAGGAGGCAAGGAGAAACCTCGTAGGAGCCAGGCCACCCAAATTCAAGGGCAAGCCCATCTTCGCTGAGGGGCAGCTGAGGGTCTCCGCAGAAGACGAATACTCAGCCGCCTGGTCTCAGCGATGTGTACAGGCCCTAACCTTGCCAGACATCTCCCTTAAGGCGGTTCGCCAGTCGGAGATGGCAAGGAGAATTAAGTGCGGGCTCCTAATACCCAACATCAACAACTCGTCCTGGAAAGACGTCCGTCAGGCAGCTGACGGACTAAGGTACCAGAACGAATGAGCCAAGGTCGGGTCTTGGTCCATTATACAAATTCTGCGGCAAGACCAGGGGTGGTTTGTCGAGTTCACAATCCCCGAAGACCTGGTCCCCGCCTTCATGGAGAGGGGGAGATCCCTGAACTGTGCGGTGGGCAATGTCTACCTCAGGTTCAGGGGTCCCGGAGGCAAATACCTGGACCAGCCTCCCACCCTGCAAGGTTCCACCCTAAGGGTAACGGGAGCACAGGTCCCCAGCGAACAGGCCGCGGGCACCTCCGAGCAGAGCAAGTCTGTCTCCGGGGAGAAAGTTGCCCCCCTGCCTCTATCCAAGCCGACGATACCCGAACTCTCGGAGGATGAGCTCCTTGGCACTGGTGAGGGACCAGCCGGGACATCATCCGAGGGTGAGGACTTGTCGGCTTGGATAGAGTCGGGGTTGGCCGACATGTTCAAGGAGGGAGGGGAGATGCAAGATGCCGCCCCCACCACCGACAACATGGACACCAACTAGTGTCATCCAAGCAAACCTCCAGCACAGCGTGGCCGCTACGGCCCAACTCAGACGCTGTCTGGTAGGTTTGCCAACAGCCGTTGCCCTCCTACAAGAACCATGGGCGGGCAATGGATACATACGCGGGCTGTCCGACACGAAAGGTAAGCTCTACTTCTCCACGGTACATGCCGTCCTTAGGGCATGTATCCTAACTACTAACAATATTATTGTACAACCGCTCACTGAATTCTGTTCCAGAGACCTGTGTGCGATTAAACTACAAGTTCCACTGCCAACAGGCTGTCGCGACCTAGTCCTTACCTCGGCGTACATGCCCGGAGAGGACGAGCCACCGCCTGCCGAACTACAACGACTGGTCAACCACTGCGAGAGATCAGGCCTCGCAATAATCATCGGGGCCGACTCCAAAGCACACCACCCGCTGTGGATGGAGACCAGTAACAACAGAGGTAAGAATGTGTTGTTGAATATCTTGTGACTACTAATCTAAACATTCTAAATATAGGCGCTGAACCAACATTTGTAAACAAACGATGCAGGACGATATAGGTTATAGGTTATAGGTTTTCGCGGGCTTGGTTTCCGCAACTCGACGTCATAATATCGCGCCTGTTAGATAATTAATAACAAAAGAGACCTAGATATAATTTTAACTAATTATTAGGCATTACGAATATTAATAAAAAGTACTTAAACGTATAGTGAATTAATTTTGATAACCGGAAGTACACTTTGTACATTTTAGTTAATAATAAAGTTGTGATGTAATAAATTATAAATAACACTTAGATAAATCTTAAATTAATTATCTGACATTATGAATAGTTATTACAGTAGTTTATAAGTAAATTAATTTGATATTGCTAACCGGAAGTTGTCTTAATTGTCTTGTACAAACTTAGTACGAATGAAGGTGGGGATTTTAGCATAAAAAGGGCTGTCCACCCAGTGGAAGGGGATTCTCGCTCTGACTTTAGCTAGCGACGGAAGTCTGGACGGCTAAACTCCACACCTTCAGTCTATTATTTTACCATCGTGGTCGCATCGTGATACTTTGAAGAAGCTGATTTTATTTAATAAGTGGTGTCCTGGATTTTATCTTGGCGGTGTCAGAATATAATGTGAGTAATATAATAAATGTGTTTTATTCCAAGTATTGTTTTCTTTTTATTCTAAATCTATAGTCATATTCTTATTTAACAGCGTAATTAAATGACCCTAGAATACATTGTTTGCAATGAATATAATAAAATAGCTTACTTTTACTTTATTTGATTTAAAAGTCTTAAATATAATTTACACAGATCTATCCTATTTTTCTATCATCAGAAGTGGGATGGATAAAAAGAGAAATACCTAAGACCACGCCCCTAATTTCTTTTTTCTTTTTTCCTATGTTTACAAGCCATGGAGCCAACTCCAATTCTGGAATCGCTTGTAAAAGCTATTCGCGACGCAGTGACATCAAATCAGCGGCACGATGATGTCGCACTGCCGCTGTACGACCCCGAAAAGAACGACAACGGAGCAGAAGCATGGTGCAGATCAATCGAGAAGCTTGGTGCTGAAATGAAATGGAGCAGCATTCAGCAAGCCGCCAAAGCCGGTAAGGCCCTTCGGGGCTCTGCTTTATTATGGTTCGAGACTTGGGAGCCGGAGACCGAACGGTCTTGGGAAGTTTTGCGTAAAGACATTATAGATTTATACCCTGAAAAAAAGAATCTTTCTGATAGATTGTCTAAAGCTGTTATGTATACTTCCGATTCAGCCGATACCTATTGTGAATACGCTAGGGAAAAGATAAGGTTATTACGTAACACTAAGGTAGCTTTCACGGAATCTCAGTTGATCGAACTTGTATGTGGGGGTATAAGCGAAGTAAATGTAAGGATATCGAGCCTGAATAGTTTGGTAGGTTCAACTCAAGATTTGATAACATTGCTTTCTTCTTATGAGAAGGCGTCGAGGAAAAGACCTTTAGAAACTGTTGCGCAATCGACAAATTCAAATAATTTAAAACGTTTTAAATCAAATAGTAACGATTTACGTAGGGAAGAGAAAGCGTGTTTTCTTTGTGGAAAGAATGGACACCTGATGGTTCGCTGCCCTAAAAATGTTCCTCAGTCCAATAATAAGGAATCGGTGAGTGAAAACATTCAAACGACTAAGACCACTTGTTCTTTTTGTAGCAAGGTGGGTCATTCGTTCGATAAATGTTTTCATCGAGTGGCTTGTACAGTTTGCAAAAAAATGGGCCATTCACCTGATAGATGTTTTCAGCGTACCCAACAGCAAGACAAAAAAATTAATAACACTGAATCTGAATCAAAGTGACTAGACAAGAAACTAACAAAAATTTGTATTAATGACGTTGTAGTAGAATCATTGTTGGACTCTGGAGCTGATTGTAGTGTTATTAAAGAATCGGTGGCGAAACGTCTTGGGTGTTCCTTCTTACCTTGTTCTTTATATTATGATGGTGTAGGCAATGGAAAGCTTCATGTTTTTGCTACAACAAAAGCAACAATTCGGACACATGACGTATGTATAGAATTAAAATTTAATGTAGTTAAGGATGATGATCTTCACTATGACTGTTTAATAGGCCGAAATGCGGTACAGAATGGGAACTTAGCGTTAGTAACGGACTCGACCGGTAGTGTTTTAGTACGAACTAAAAATAATGAGCCACAGCCCCAAGTTTGCTTAATTGAAGATAATTTCGGAATGACTGATCTCTTATTGCGCCTTGAACACTTAGATAAGTCTTTGCAGGATAATGTAGTTGATATTTTTAAAAAATATCCCTCTATTTTTCCGGCAGACGATCATATGAGCACAGTAAAGACAGGCCAACTAAATATTAGATTGAAAAGTGATAAAATAATTCATTATCGGCCCTATCGTATGGCTCCGATTGAGAGGGAGAAGGTACAAAATATTTGTAACGATTTACTTGGTAAAAATATCATACGGGAAAGTGATTCTGAGTTTGCGAGTCCTGTATTATTGGTAAAAAAAGCTGACGGCAGCGACAGATTATGTGTTGACTATAGATCGTTAAATCAAATAATTGAAAAGGAACGGTACCCTCTTCCCCTCATCGAAGACCAGATTGATCGTCTAGGAAAAGCACATTATTTTATCTCCATTGATATGAAAAACGGCTTTTACCAGATTCCTGTAGCACCGGAAGCCATAAAATACACTTCATTTGTTACTAATGATAATCAATACGAGTTTATAAAGATGCCTTTCGGAATATGCAATGGTCCTTCAGTTTTTCAAAAAGCCATAACAAAAGCAGTAAAGCACTTAAAATTTCTTTTAGTCTACATAGACGATCTTTTAATACCTTTTACGACTATTTCAGAGGGACTTGATTATTTAGAACAAACGCTTAAGGCCTTGAATGATGCAGGTTTCACCATCAATATAAAAAAATGTAAATTCTTTGAAACTAGTGTCGAATATTTGGGTAGAACCATATCACATCAAGGTGTTAAGCCGAGTGAAAAAAAGATATCTGCTTTAGTTAATTCCCCTATCCCGGCAAACGTAAAACAGGTTAGGCAATTTATGGGTCTTGCTAGTTATTTTAGGCGTTTCATACCGGAATTTGCTTATCGAACGGCTTGTATAACTAAACTACTACAGAATGACCAAAAGTGGGAATGGGGATCAGAACAACAGGTGGCTCGTGATTATGTAATTGACCATTTGACAAAAGAACCTTTATTAACCATTTTTAATCCAGAATTACCGACGGAATTACATACTGATGCAAGTTCAATAGGCTATGGCGCGATACTTCTACAGAAACATAACGGTTTAAATAAAGTTGTAGCATATTTCAGTAAAAGAACAAGCCCCTGTGAATCTCGATACCATTCCTACGAGTTGGAAACTTTGGCTATATACAATGCTTTAAAACACTTTCGTGCTTACCTTTTGGGAATTACATTTAAAATAATTACTGATTGTAATGCAATTAAATCTACGTTTAATAAAAGAGATATATCTCCACGAGTAGCACGATGGTGGAGTTATATGCAAGATTTTACATTTGAAGTCGAGTACAGGAAAGGCCAGTATGTTAGTCATGTAGACTACCTTAGTCGTAACCCAGAATCTAATGAAAAGTCAGCAGTTATTTCACAAACTGTAAATAATGTAAAGTCGGAAATTTCAAAAACTGAATCTATTAATCTCATAGACTCTCCTCGTTCTTGGTTAGAGACTGCCCAGGATCGGGATCTAGAGACTCAGGCTTTAATTGAAAGAGTACGGTCGGGTGATTTAGATAATAATCAGTACATGATTCAAAATAATATTTTATATTACAAAGCAGATCCCACATCCGCACCGAAATTATATGTACCCAAAGGAAGCAGGTTGAGTATTCTTCGTTTGTTCCATGATGACAATTGCCACGTTGGTTCCGAAAAGACCCTTCAGAAAATATTTGAGTACTTTTGGTTTCCGGGAATTTCTAAATTTGTAAAAAAATATATAGATCACTGTCGAATTTGTATCGAGAAAAAAAGTCATTGTGGACCAAAACAAGGAATGCTGCATCCGATTGATAAAACTCCCATTCCGTTTCATACGATTCATTTGGATTGTACGGGGCCATTTCCTGTATCTAACAATGGCTACAAATACTTGCTAATAATAATTGACGGATTCACCAAATTTTGTATCTTAAAACCGCTTAAAACAATGGGTGCTCAAGAACTAGTTAATAAAGTTCGTGATTCAGTCATTATGTTTGGAACACCGTCCTTAATCGTTACTGACCGCGGCACCAATTTCAATTCTCGGCCAATACGAGAATTATTCGAAGAATGGCAAGTTAGGCATCACTTAATTTCCACGGGAACACCTCGTGGAAATGGGCAGGTTGAGCGTTATGTGGCCACAATAACTAACATGTTAAGTACCACCTGTGTTGATGTGTCAGACTGGCCGAACATTTTAAGTAAAGTCCAACTTTCTTTAAACACTACAGTGCAAAAATCAACGGGATTTTCACCAATGCGGTTACTTATTGGTAGGAACTCTAATATCCCCACTGTACAGGCTCAGTTAGATGAGGTATTACACGATAACGATGAAATAATAGATGTTAGGGCTGATAGGTTATTAGCACAACAGCGTTTGAAAATAGTAGCTCAAAACTCAAAAGACCGATTTGATTCAACCCGTAGGGACAATATCCAATATAATATAGGAGACACTGTTTATGTTAATCAGGACCACAGGCGTCATAATAAATTAAGTCCTAAATATAAAGGTCCTTATGAAATAATAAACATAGAGGATAATGACAGGTATTCATTAAGAGGTATTGGCTATTTAAGGAACATAACCGTAGCGAAAGACAAGCTCCGGCTATGGCCTGGTGAATTTGTAGAATAAATTTTGAATAACTAAAAATATTTTTAATTATAAGCGATTATGGTTATATATGATTGAGTGGTTAAATGATTATACTCGGAAATATAAAGTGACTATTATGAGTATTACTTTGGCTGATGTCCGGAATCACTGTCGCGGGTGATTAAGCTTCATCGACAGCGGGTGATTGGCCGTACACAGTATGATATGGGATGATTATTTACGATTATGAATTACAAGTGAACCAATGATTATGAAATAATAATATGTATTTGTCGGACCCTGACACCAGAAAGACGTATTGCAGCGTTATAGTTCATTATTTTAGACGCCTGTATAAAATCGATTAGCAATGTTGAGCTACGTATTATTTGGTTGTAACAAAATAAATAAAGTTGTGTAGAGAGTAACTCTAACTCCGTCTATTGGCGCATTGTTGAAATAAAGTTGCGTAGAGAGTAACGCCATCTATTGGCGTGTTGTTGTACTGAGATAACAGGTAGAAGGCTTTGGAACGTCGAGAGGTTTCTCTCGAGTGAGCGTAGGCACGAGTTGGCGTTTTTGTCGGTATGTTGGTAGACTGGTCGAGCAGGTTTGCCAACTTGACTGAGGCGGGAGCGGAGAGGCTCCGCCGCTGGTAGTTCTTCTGGATCGGACCGCGCTAGAGATCGGACATACTCGTTAGCCAACCTCGTGCCTAACTCGCTACGTTCCTGAAGGTTTATACCTGAAGGATTATTCTGATAGCTTATAAAATCCCGCGTTCTTTAACCATTTAGCTAAGTGTTTTATTTCAAGTGTTATTTTGATTTCTTATGTTTCATTAGAAGCTTACTTTTGTGAAATAAAGAAATGATGTGTTATGTGTTGTTTTAACTTGTTTTGAAAAGATTTGTCCCTCTGAGTTTGTTGCCGGTCCCATATAGGGCTAAATCTTCTCATGTTAGAGGCGTAGGGTTGGAGCCGGCCTAGTTTGACTTGAATAAAGATTTAAACGGTTTCTTTTTACTTTCATATCGCTCCCTTGAGTTAAACATAGCAATTAGTTCTTTTAAACATTTAGTACTGAAGTATAGTAGGCACTAGTATGGTTAACGAGTCCTAAGGTTTATTTCATGCACTGGTAGCATGGTAGCATACTGGTTTAGCTGTGAAGTAATACATCGAGATACTACCCCACGCGCCTACCGCCTTTGAGACCATCGGTATTCGACATCAGAAGTGGGATGGATGCAGAGTTTCATGTATTGCTTGCACAGCCACCTGGGAGCGTGGTGTATTTCCGTGTGTTTTGGTGACCTACATTCCATAATCTGGACACGTGGTAATGGTAAGCTCACGTGTCTAACCTTCATTGAAAGGTGAGTGCAATTCATTATGTTATTTGGTGAGAATTATTGTGAAATTGTGAATTATTATTGAGGCAGTCTAGCATAACGGTTGTGACGTGGCGTCATCTCTGGGATCGTTAAGTTTCTTTGTAATCCATTTAAATCCAAGCGATCTTGAGTTATTTTGATTTGAAATCCATACTGCTCATTAAAACCAAGTATTAGCTATCACGATGTGATATTATTTCATCGCTCATTTGTGAATTTACCCTCAATAATTGATTTTTCATGAAAATACAATTAATTTTTATAATCCATTTAAATCTAAGTGATCTTAAGTTATTTTGATGTGAAATCCGTATTGTTAATTATAACGAACTATCGGCTATCGCGACGTGATATTATTTCATCGCTCACTTGTTAATCTACCCTCAAATATGAATTTTCATGAAAATAAAAGTGCACTGTTAGAAATTGATCCTGCTGATTTGCCAATGCACAGGATTAGTAATCTTTAACCTGTAACGTTTAGTAATAAGTAAAATAGCTACAAATTATTGCCCGTAATGCCGTGATAGATCACAAATCGTGCATACTATGAAAGCATGAGCTACGCATATGAAAATTAATGTTACAGTGTGCTGCAACCTGAGCAGGGACAACTTACAGACGCCATCACACCTGTAACACAGAAGCAGCTGTGCAGTATCGTCTGTTCTGGAGATTTGGAAATAAAAGGACAGGTTTCGTTCCAATTGTTTATTAGTGAATTTTATTATGAGTGTAATGGCGAAGCATAACAGTCTAACGTAACTAATTAGCTGTCACTTTTCGTATTGGCCCATTTTACCGTGTTACTTATTTTTGGAACACATGTTTGTTTGTTCATAGAATGAAATAAAACGCACTCATTGAAGTTTAAATTTTATTCTGAGATTTTTGAAGTCCCGTATACATTGGAAACATGTTTTTTTTGTCTGCTACATTGCATTTAATAAACCTTTGAGTTTATCCTGCTTACATGATAAACCTGATGCCGTGCTAATGATGATTTCAGTAACAGCCAGCTATGTTAAACTACATCGTGCATCTCGCCATCTGCCGCAGCAACGGCAACTGCAAGGCGGAAAGCATCAGCCTTCGTGCTTGGGTTGGACTTCACCACCACCTTTGACTGGGACGCGTGCATCATGCTTTATTAATCTGGTGAGCAGTTCCCATTTTGTTGGGATTATTTTGAGAGGATTTACTTCTGCATAGAAGTTTTGAGCGAGTTTCTGTTGTTAAAGCTAAAGTAGAAAGCTGAGTTTCTGTTGTAAAAGCTAAAGTAGAAAGCTATCTTTAGTGATTTTGATCAGTGATGTTCAGTTTCAGTTGATCAGTTGACGCTGATAGTACCAATAGTTCTGAGTAACATGATTTAAAGAACCGTTTTTATTTTCTTTTTGGAATTCACTCTTAACATTGTTTTTGCTTTCGATGGACTGAAAGCTTGTACTTTCGAAGGACTGAAAGTACGCCCGATGGACTGGGCAATACTGTCATGCTTTCGATGGACTGAAGGCAAGCCCGATGGACTGGGCACTACTGTTTTGCTTTCGATGGACTGAAGGCACGCCCGATGGACTGGGCACTACTCTTTTGCTTTCGATGGACTGAAGGCAAGCCCGATGGACTGGGCAATACACTTACGCGGCTGAGATGGTTACTTCTGACGAGGGTCTGGTATCTGCTGAAGGACTGGCAATGCACCGAAGGACTGGTGTTGTTTTGTTTATGTACTGTGTTCATATGAGTAAAATTGGCATTATCAAATCAGAATATTATTTGTTTTAAGATGTCTTACAAAAATTTAGATCACATATGACCAAAGATTTTTTTTTAATGCCAGATAATTTCCCCGTAAATTGATATTGATGACAATGGTAGTGACACTGTCGAGCAATGAATTAGAGCTGTTGTGATTTGTGTTTTTGATGTTTGAGATTGTTCTGTTTTCACATAAATTTGAGAGTATCCGCCAGATGGAGGCGATGATTATTGGAGTGTATCCGCTAGACAGCGGCGATGATTACTGATTATTTTTATTAAGTCGTTGCTCGATGGACTATTTTTGACTAGAGAAATGAGGATTGATTAATGACTTTGAACTATTTTCTGGTTTGATTGATAACAAAGTTTGATTTTAATAGTAATTTGAGTGAGACCCAAATTGTGGGTCAGGAATGACCGAGCGATGAGATACTGTGCTGAGTATTTTGTTACAGAATCAAATGCATACACCCACACACGAGGACGTGTGTAGCGCAGGACGGCCGTGTCGGACCCTGACACCAGAAAGACGTATTGCAGCGTTATAGTTCATTATTTTAGACGCCTGTATAAAATCGATTAGCAATGTTGAGCTACGTATTATTTGGTTGTAACAAAATAAATAAAGTTGTGTAGAGAGTAACTCTAACTCCGTCTATTGGCGCATTGTTGAAATAAAGTTGCGTAGAGAGTAACGCCATCTATTGGCGTGTTGTTGTACTGAGATAACAGGTAGAAGGCTTTGGAACGTCGAGAGGTTTCTCTCGAGTGAGCGTAGGCACGAGTTGGCGTTTTTGTCGGTATGTTGGTAGACTGGTCGAGCAGGTTTGCCAACTTGACTGAGGCGGGAGCGGAGAGGCTCCGCCGCTGGTAGTTCTTCTGGATCGGACCGCGCTAGAGATCGGACATACTCGTTAGCCAACCTCGTGCCTAACTCGCTACGTTCCTGAAGGTTTATACCTGAAGGATTATTCTGATAGCTTATAAAATCCCGCGTTCTTTAACCATTTAGCTAAGTGTTTTATTTCAAGTGTTATTTTGATTTCTTATGTTTCATTAGAAGCTTACTTTTGTGAAATAAAGAAATGATGTGTTATGTGTTGTTTTAACTTGTTTTGAAAAGATTTGTCCCTCTGAGTTTGTTGCCGGTCCCATATAGGGCTAAATCTTCTCATGTTAGAGGCGTAGGGTTGGAGCCGGCCTAGTTTGACTTGAATAAAGATTTAAACGGTTTCTTTTTACTTTCATATCGCTCCCTTGAGTTAAACATAGCAATTAGTTCTTTTAAACATTTAGTACTGAAGTATAGTAGGCACTAGTATGGTTAACGAGTCCTAAGGTTTATTTCATGCACTGGTAGCATGGTAGCATACTGGTTTAGCTGTGAAGTAATACATCGAGATACTACCCCACGCGCCTACCGCCTTTGAGACCATCGGTATTCGACATATTTATATTAACGAGTATATTATATTGTGATTTGTACCTGTTCGAAATTTGTATATTATAATCAATATTATTTGTTGATACTTCGAGAACGAAGTATCTATCAGAATGGCCGTGTTAGATAATTAATAACAAAAGAGACCTAGATATAATTTTAACTAATTATTAGGCATTACGAATATTAATAAAAAGTACTTAAACGTATAGTGAATTAATTTTGATAACCGGAAGTACACTTTGTACATTTTAGTTAATAATAAAGTTGTGATGTAATAAATTATAAATAACACTTAGATAAATCTTAAATTAATTATCTGACATTATGAATAGTTATTACAGTAGTTTATAAGTAAATTAATTTGATATTGCTAACCGGAAGTTGTCTTAATTGTCTTGTACAAACTTAGTACGAATGAAGGTGGGGATTTTAGCATAAAAAGGGCTGTCCACCCAGTGGAAGGGGATTCTCGCTCTGACTTTAGCTAGCGACGGAAGTCTGGACGGCTAAACTCCACACCTTCAGTCTATTATTTTACCATCGTGGTCGCATCGTGATACTTTGAAGAAGCTGATTTTATTTAATAAGTGGTGTCCTGGATTTTATCTTGGCGGTGTCAGAATATAATGTGAGTAATATAATAAATGTGTTTTATTCCAAGTATTGTTTTCTTTTTATTCTAAATCTATAGTCATATTCTTATTTAACAGCGTAATTAAATGACCCTAGAATACATTGTTTGCAATGAATATAATAAAATAGCTTACTTTTACTTTATTTGATTTAAAAGTCTTAAATATAATTTACACAGATCTATCCTATTTTTCTATCACGCCTATTTTGCGTATTGGGTTGGCGGCACTATTCCTGCCAACCCAACTCTACCAAGAAGCCTAGCAGACCCTTGACGTTGCCGACGACTTCTGGGAGAGACCCCGGTGAGCCGAGGTGTTGTGCCCGGTATTTTGCCACCCATGGGCATTCGAGAATGACGTGGGCGGCTGTCTCCTCTGCCTCCATGCACGCTCTGCAGAGGGGGCTATCTGTAACACGTAGGGTTAGTAGGTGCTTGTTAAATGAGGCGTGTCCAGTTATTGCCCCGGCTATAAGCCGGAGCTGTGGTCTCTTCAGCTGTCGAAGTCTCCGCGACAGATTGGGATTGAGTGTCGGGAGGGCTTCCTTTGCCTGCCTGCAGGTGCCTAGGTTAGACCAGTATTGTTGGTGTTTTACCTTGGTGTTGTGTCGCAGCGTGTTCCGGAGCCAGGCATATGGCAGAGGTAGGATTGGCTCAGGTCCTGCCACCTTCAGTTCCGAGCCACCTCTCGCCAGGATGTCGGCTGCATCGTTACCTCGTGAGTTGCTGTGTCCTTTGATCCACTGCAGAGTTACGCCATGCAGGACGATTATCGACCCGACTCTGGCTTCGGAGGAGGTCAGTGAACTAATTATGGGATGGCACGTCTCCCAGGAGGCCTCCTGCTCAGACCATAGATGGATTCGCGTCAATCTACTAGCATCTAGAGACACACCAACCGCCCGGAGGAATCCCAGCAAAACGGACCGAGCCACTTTTAGGAAGGTCCTAGGGGAAAGCCTTGACCGGCTTCCACCGAGGGATGACCTTCGGGAACCGGCTCAAATAGAACAGCAGGTAAATATCTTAACTGATACCCTCGTAGACAGCTACCACAAGGCGTGCCCCTTAAAACCACCGGCAAGGACTGCCATAAAGGGTCACCAGTGGTGGGGCCCAGAACTGGAGAGACTCCGGGGGAAAACCAGAAGACTCTTCAACAGGGCCATGAACACAACGGCTGAGGTGGACTGGAATAACTACTACGAAGCCAAGGCCAGGTACAAAAAGAGATTGCGGTACTGGAGAACCCTGTCATGGAGGAACTTCTGCAGCAGCATTGAAACACTTGACCACGCCAACCGGGTAAGGAAAACCTTAGCGCACAAGCCTACATCACAATTGGGCTCACTGCGTAAACCCGATTGCACATATACATCTACCCCTGCAGAGACCCAACGCCTTCTCCTGGTAACTCACTTTCCAGGATGTGTAAGTCTCGCCGATGCAGATCAGTAGGACGAGGAATACAGTACAACGGACAACAACTGGCAAATGGCGCACAGAGTCGTCACCGCTGAGAAACTCAGGTGGGCCATAGACAGCTTCCATCCCTTCAAGGCGGCTGGTCCGGATGGGATCTTCCCCGCTCTCCTACAGTGGGGTCTAGGACTCATCCAGGAAACCCTGACCGACATCATGGCAGCCTGCCTAGCCTGGGGGTACGTACCTAGGAGATGGAGAGATGTGAATGTGGTATTCATACCTAAACCAGGTGAGAACGACTACACAGCTGCCAAATCCTTTAGGCCCATCAGTCTCACATCATTCCTGCTGAAAACCTTGGAAAAACTGTGCGACAGGGACCTGAGGGACCGAGCGCTAAAGAACATACCGATGCACAACAACCAGCACGCGTACAGCTCAGGTAAATCTACGAAATCGGCTCTACACATGGTTGTAAGCCGCATTGAGAGAGCCATCCACGGCAAAGAAATGTGCCTCGGCACTTTCATTGACATAGAGGGCGCTTTTGACAAGACCCATTTTTCCAGTATAGGGAACGCCTTGGAAAGCCACGGCGCTGAACCCGGACTAATAAAGTGGATCATGAACATGCTAAATCAAAGGACAATAAGGTATGTAGGTGAACCGCAGGCCGTAGCGGCGGTGCGAGGATGCCTTCAAGGGGGAGTTCTGTCACCTCTGTTGTGGAACCTAGTAGTCAACAACCTCATAACCAAACTGAACGAGGAACACTTCTACACAATAGGCTACGCTGATGATCTGGCAATATTAATATCAGGAAAATTTGCCAGTACAATATGCGACCTCACCCAGGCAGCTCTTCGGATCGTAGAACGCTGGTGTAGAGAATTTGACCTATCAGTTAACCCCACCAAAACTATCTAGTCTAAAAAATCGTATAATATTTTTTTTCTGTTTAAATGTCTTATATGACGGAGGCACGGGCGACGGCAGTGGGCATAGTACCTCAATGTATTACTTCACAGTGATTTGTTGTAAAATAAAAGATCACATCCTTTTAAAACAACACATCCTTTCTTTATTTCACAAAAGTAAGCTTCTAATGAAACATAAGAAATCAAAATAACACTTGGAATAAAACACTTAGCTAAATGGATAAAGAACGTGGAATTCTATAAGCTTTCAGAATAATCCTTCAGGTATAAGCCTTCAGGAACGTGGCGAGTTAGGCACGAGGTTGGATAACGAGTACGTCCGATCTCTAGCGCGATCCGATCAAGCCTGCCCACCAGCGGCGGAGCCTCGCTGCTCCAGTCCTCCCGCCTCAACGTCAAGTTGGTCAACCTGCTTGACCAGTCTACCAACATAACGACAAAAATGCCAACTCGTGCCTACCTTCACCCAAGAGAAACCTCTTGACGTTCCAAAGCCTTCTACCTGTCATCTTAGTTCAACAATACGCCAATAGACAGCGTTACTCTCTACGCTATGAATTTCGTTACAACTTCCAAACAGCAAACATTGCTAGTAGCCAAACATTGCTAATCAATTGTATACAGGCGTCTAAAACTATGAACTGTAACGCTGCAATACGTCCTTCTGGAGTCACGCCCCGACACGGCCGTCCTGCGGTTCACACGTCCCCGTGTGAGCGAGCCGTATCTGAAAAGGAAAATAAATTTGCAACAGTAATTGCTCTAAAGCTCGGCCAACCTGACCATGTGCCCCATAAACAGTTGACCATGTCACAAGGAATTGTCTTTATTTTATGACAGTAATGTACAAAAAGTATTCACATAAGGATAACTGACAACAGATAGTTCATTAACCTTAAACATGATACACAATTACAAGTCTATTCTCTCACTTTGCTTAACTGACCGATATTCCTGGACAATCCTCCAGGGTGACCGAACCACATGGACAACCCCGGAAGACGACCGACATTCCTGGACAATCCTGGGGTAGCCCGACAGCTACCTTGCCTTAACTAGGTAACTCCGAGGATAACCCCAGGACGACCGACTTTCCTGGACAATCCTCAAGAACGACCGAAATCCATGCACAGTTCCTGAGGACGACCGATACTCCTGATCAATTCTCAAGGGCGATCGAAATCCATGGACAGCCCCTAAGATTATATTTAATTACGTATTAAATACGATATACGAATAACGAATAATTATAATATTTGGACTGCCGTCGTTGGCGGTCGTGTCCACTGCGCATTTATTTATTCATAACAATAAAATTGTAACTGTGTCAAATCAGTGTCAGCACTTTTCTTATAAACTGTGAATATACGTGGAGTTATACAGACTGTGTAATGGATACAATTTCACAACGCTGCGATGACTGGTAGAGACGCCTTTAATAGAAGTTCACGGACTCTGCGAAGCCCTCCTCCAGAAAGAAGACCGGCTATGGAAACTGCCCAAGGAACCCCGGTAGCCGTAGCACCAGCCGAAGGACAAGGAGCCGAAATTGTATCAACTACCGAAATACAGAAATGGATGTCCGAAATTGAAAGGCGCCTTAATGAAATTTGCACCATTTCAAATGAGGGCAAGTTAAATTCAGACCAAAAAATTTGAATAAACACGCTTAGTAAGAGCGTATTGGGCGGAATCTCTCAAATGGCTGTTCAGTATCAAGCGGTCAAACAGAATTTTTTACTTTGCCAAGCCCAAGTGAATACCCTGTCCCAGCAACAAAACATTAGCACCCAACTTCATGAACCCAAGCAGCGCCTAGAAGCTAAAACAACAACCGAAGCAAAACAATCCTTCGCCGACATGGTCAGGACCGGGAAAAATTCGGCTGTGGTGCCTACCAATACTAGCAGCATCGCAATTTACCCTGCAGATAAAGAAAAGACTAGTGAGGATACCAAACACCTTATCCAAAACTTAATCAAGCCAGAGGCCCTAAAACTTCACGTTCGCGGTATGAGGAAGACGAAGAATGGTGGCATCATAATCAGCACTGATAGAAAGGATGACCTCGAAAAGCTTAAAGCATCTGTGAACGTTCTCCTAGTATGGTTACTCTGCTATTAATAATACAAGAATGGAGGTACTTGCATTTACTCTGATCCGACCAATCCTTCACGGTCTGTCCTCTTTGACCGCCTCGACTCAAGTGAACGAACTGCCCGAGCCTGTCCAACTGGCTCCGTTCCGTGTCCCCACTACCTACCGTGTTGCCAGTAGTATAATGTTATTTTCCCAACCACCCCTGTATTAATCAGGGTTATGCTAATGTTGCCACATTAAAATTATTAATCAACGCTATCTTTAATGTAAATATAAATAAATCATGACATTCGGCCATCCAACTTCGTGCATGACTCCGGCGCACGAACCTTATCACCAAAAGTTAGATCCGTTTTATTTGTTCCGCCAATCATAAAAAAAAATAAAGTGGTTTCTATTTCAAAGTTTTAAACGTAACGTATCACAATTGATTAAGTAAAATTATGATGTATATCCACTTGAAATTAATATCATGACATTCGGTCCTCTGCTCTGTTTATCTTGATTCATAACTAATTAATTTCCATATATGTATCTGTTTTTCATTACTATTATATACTGTGAGTCCAAAATAACACTCGTTTCTTTTTTGTGTACGTAACATTCAATCTATACTAGACAATGTAATTTCATAATACCTGTTGTTAATTTTCGTATAATAACTATAAAATATATATAAATAACAAAGCTGAGTTTTTATTATGCATATTGTGTTTCGTTTTCTCATAACTTTAACATTACTTATGTCCGTTAAAGTATACGTGTATTTTATTTAATTCAGTACTCTTTTTTTTATACTCTAAAATTGTTCGACTACTACGTTTTCCAGTTCTACATATTTTAATATTCACTTCTTGTTTGACCCAATATTATACTAGGTATATTGAATTAATGTAGACTTCCTTTTACTACATTCACGTATTAATCATTATAGTTAGAAGATAATATTTCACCCCTGAAATTAGACGTCTACGTTACAATTTTCAAGACCACCAGTTTTGTGTTCAGCTCAAAACTATTACATTCAGTTTCAAATTTACACAACTACCATGTATGTCTCTGAATCCGTAATGTAAAAAAAAACATTATCACAACTTGCCATTAACAATCCTATTCTAATTCCTCTGATATTTAATAGCTAGCAATACTTTGCTTCTCATCTCATGATTGTTACTTGCACTACAATATCATACGAAAATTACTTTCGCAAAAAAAGAGAAAAAAAAACGATATTTTGTAATCAATCAAATGCCACTTTCAATAACATCGCTTTCGCTGATTATCATTCAATATACAACTCTCTGCATGTAGCGATACTAAAGTTGCCTTATGCACTCCACTCACTGTCAGTATAATCCAATTATTACTTCAAAACTAAACTAGTTTAATAACTTCTTTATCTTCCGTCATTCTTTCTGTCATTTCTGATTCCATCATTTCCATCAATTCACTGTCAATATAATAATGTTATTTCAATGTAAGTGTCATTACCTTGTAATAACTCCAACATTGAAGCAAGATGTTTAAACTAAATTCATTAACTGCCGTCATTCCTTCATGCCGATCCCTATACTATCACTAAAATGTCATTTCTTCAAAGTAATGTCACTGTTTAGGCCCATATTAACATAATAACATACAAAATGTTATGTCTTGTAACTTCAAAGGATGTTAATGGGTACCTACTAATTCTCACGAAAGTAATGACTTAATATTCTTTTCAAATCATTTCAACAATTTGTTAAAATTATAATTTATTTAATATTCGCCAAACATTCTGTCTGAATTAGTAATGAACATTCAAAATACATAGTTAAATCACTGCCAGATACGCCCTTATGTCAATATAAGATATAGAGTGTCATCA
Source organism: Cydia splendana (assembly GCF_910591565.1). Taxonomy (NCBI): domain Eukaryota; kingdom Metazoa; phylum Arthropoda; class Insecta; order Lepidoptera; family Tortricidae; genus Cydia; species Cydia splendana. Next base: position 151,809 of record NW_026946888.1, on the reverse strand, counting down.
CTAAAGTCTTAACTTTATTTGATTGCAACAATGATTGAAACTGCTTAATCAAATCAAGTCTTAGTTATGAAGTCCAATGAAATCATTTTTTTTTCTTTTATAATCTTTCTCTAAAACTAGGTATTATTTCTATGACATAGCGAGACGAGGAGACGGAATGACCGGGTTCATTACTCTAAGTCCAAATTTTTATTAAGATTCTCGAACCATAAACCTTTGTCAGCTTTTTTTTTTTTACGTCCATTAACATTTGTTACTTTTCTAAAAATATACATTTGAATAGCTTGCAAACCATAATATCTTTAATAAAAAAAAAAAAAACAATCACTATTCATATCAAATTCTGTCAAACCTTTGTCTAGTATTTGAGCGCAATGGTGATGATCGTCATGTATATATTAATTAAAGCAACTTTGTTAAATTCCTGACTTTGGTCAAACTCTGTTCCGCTCGGCTCAGCATTGCTCCGAGCAATTATTAGGGTTGGCACTACTTGACTTCCTTTTGCGTGCATGATCACAGATAATCACTTGAATTTTGATAACCCTAAATAGCCGAAAGGGATAGTGACATATTAATAGAAAGGGATACCATGATTCGGCCCTGAACCGCTGTCAAACTTCGATTTTGTAGGAAGTTTCCTTTCTGTACGGCAGTACTATTATTTATTCTGTGACTAAAGTAACTAACTTAACCAAGATTATTATGGATAATTTATTTATTATTGTATTGTACTCTGTACATACATCACATCAATAGTTATGTAGGTCTGTACCATTATTTATTTTTATTAATGCGCTTTTTACTGAATAATACTTGACTACTTCCACATTTCAATTTTATAATATACCAGTTACATACATAAATTTAAAATATACTAAACGCTTTTAGTATATCTGAATCATATTTACTTTCATATACTTTCAAGTCTTATAACCAAGTACTTTCGCGATTAACTCAATTCTGTCTGAATTATTACTCCCTTCTCTCTCCTATTCCTCTACAGTCTAGTAATCTACAGGTATTTAGAGCATTGGCCACCATATACACTCAAGTGCTTATTTTCTATTTCACTTGCTAGCATTTGTCACAATCCCAAGAATACAGCAAATCGTTTACCGTATGTTCGATCTGTTGTTCACTTTCCATTCTCGACTACTCAAAAGTTTATTACCAGAGATGCCTTTTTACTGTCTATAAAGTCTACTCTGCATTATATTCGTGTTCTACGTTTAAGTTGTACATTAAACATATTTCATATATTAGGTGTTTTATGGTATCGGCATAAGTAAATGTACCTTAGGTACTATCTCGTTAGCACTCAATCACTTTACGTTGCATTCATCTGTTTTATTTAACGGAATATCTTGTTTAGTCCATGATAACTACCTCTGTTCTTTTATTTAATGCACTTCTACATCTGACACCTTTCTAATAAAATAATGAATGTGCTCATTGCAAACTCATGGTATTAGTTAGAACTTGGTATGCTTAAAACTCTTCAAATTCTTGATAATAAAGTATCAAATAATTTATAATCCATCGGAACATGAACATGATTGATATAACAATTAACAAATATTTAAATTTCGCCTATAACAAGGAATTTCTTCGAATACTGATCATCATCAACACAGCATATAGATTGAGAAAAGTTTAATCAATTTGACAAACCCACTGTCACAAAAGGTTGCGACTTCAAAGTAGGTACTTACTCAATAAAAATCTAAAAAATCCAGTCAATATGGGATATCAATCTGTTATCACAATTCCATTTAATTATTTGAAATACTGTCAAATTCAACTTAGTAGTAATCAACTTCAATAGTAAAAAGAAGCTACAACTTTCATACATATATCTTTCATCATGACTGCGTACATAGTCAACTCTGTTGTACCAAATAGATTCAATTGAACAGTTTATTTTCACATCTATAAAGCGCTATGTAAATTATCCATCTAAAATAATATTTCATGTAATAGTTAGATTTAGCTTTCAATTCCTTTAATAAATTCGTGATTAAAAGATACAACGCCATTGAGGTCAGAAGCAAAACTCATTTATTTCCAAACTACCTTCAGCTGTCATTACAATTCAATCCTGCAAGTACCCATCTAAATACATAACATACCTTTCCACCATAATCAACAAGTCTAAATCAACACATTATTCATTACAAAATAGTTATACAATCAATAATCATTGGGAATTCCTATGATGTCGGGCCATAACTCTGGTGGTGGAATCTCAATAGGAGGATCTTCTTCAGCTGAAGACTGAGACCCAAATTCAAGATGTTGTTGGTCACAAGTAGGAGCTTCCATCGGCTGTCTCAGTGCTCGAGCTATAATTTGATCAGCGTGGCGACGATGCAGCTCTCCATCTTCCGTTCTTACCACATAAGTGCTGGGTCCCTCTATTGTCTCAACCTCGCCCTTTGCCCACTTAGTTCCTGGCGTGTACATTCGCACGAGCACCGGTTGATGCAGACGGAAGGCGCGGGCGCTCGGCCTCTGCGCTGCCTGTTCCAGCTGTTGTTCGGCACGGCTCGGCGTGCTCTCTGGGTGTAAACTTGATATGGCTGTTCTGTACTTGCGTCCGTTAAGCATTTCCGCCGGTGTTTTATTAGTAGAGCTGTTAGGGACGGTGCGCAAAGCGTATAAAGCTTTTGCCAGTTTTTCACTCCAAGCCATGTTTGTAGCTGCCATTTTCTTCAATTTGTTTTTAAATGTTTGCACAGCCCTTTCTATCTGCCCATTCGAAGCTGGGTGGTAGGGCGGAGTGAATATGTGTCTGATATGGTTCCTCCTTAAAAATAAATTGAAGTCCTCAGACGTAAATGTCCTGCCGTTATCAGACACCAAGAGATCCGGCAAGCCTTGTGAGGCGAAAATGCGTCTCAAAATAGTAATTATGGAATCTGCGCTCATAGATGGAACAATTTCTGCCTCTATCCACTTGCTGTAAGAATCGATTAATAGCAAGAAGGTTTTTCCCTGGAATGGACCAGCAAAATCGATGTGGACTCGACTCCAAGGTTTTTCAGGCATGACCCATATTTGCGGATCTTTAGGTGGGTTGTTCCTCACAGACTGGCAATCCTCGCACTCAGCCACGACCTTTTCGATTTCCTTGTCCATGCCGGCCCACCAAAGGTACCCTCTAGCGTATGCCTTTGTCTGTACAATCCCAGCATGTGGAGCATGTAGCAATTTAAGTACCTTTTGGTGAAGCGAAGTAGGTATGATGACTCTGTTACACCACAATAAACAATCTTTATTGTGTGAAAGAGCATCTCTGCGGATCCAATATGGTTGCATTTCAGGATCTGTATTGGAGCGCGGCCACCCATGGAGTACGTTAAACAACACCTTTTGTAGCATCTGATCTTTCTTGGTTTCTTCAGCAATAGCTTTTACATCCAGGTTCCATCCCAGTGGTTGCTCTTCTAGCAAAAGTACCTCGCCCAGACAGTCTATATTTGGGTTCACCGAAGACGTCTCCGGTTCTGTCCACCTGCTTAAAGCGTCCGCATTTCCAATCAATTTGCTTGGTCGATATTTGATAGAATAACTGTATCCGTTAAGTTTTAGCGACCACCGTAACATTCTAGGCGATATTTGGTCAGGAATTGGTTTCTCCGGGTTGAACAGACCAACTAAGGGTTTATGGTCGGTGATGATGCAAAATTTTCGTCCGGCCAGAAATTGATGATACTTAGTTAGCCCGAACATTATCGCGAGCGCTTCTTTGTCGATCTGCCCGTAGCGTCTCTCGTGTGGTTGTAGTGTCCGCGACGCCATCATCACCGGCCGTTCGGATCCATCTTCCATAATGTGAACCAACACGGCTCCCAAACCATAATCTGACGAGTCACAGATCAGTAACAAATCTTTATTTAGGTCATATCCGACCAACGTACAATCCGACGACAAAAGATTCTTAGCTTTATTAAACGCAGCTTGTTCCTTATCACCCCAAGTCCACGGTGATTTCGCTTCCAGCAACCGGTACAATGGTTCAAGTAATGTAGCTTTGTCGGGTAAGAATTTCTCGTAGTACGTGTATAGTCCTAAAAATGCTCTTAATGCCTCTTTGTTTGTGGGCGCTGGTTTACCCTGAATCTCTTCTACTTTCTCCGGAGTCGGATGGAGCCCTTCGGCGTCCAGTATATGGCCCAAAAAGGTAATACCCCGTGAAGCAAAGACGCATTTATTAACGTTTAGTCGAAAACCCAGATCTTGAAGTTTTTTCAGTACTGCATTCAACCTCTGGTTATGTTCTTCCATATTTCTCCCTGTGATGGCTACATCGTCCAGGAGACACGCGACTCCTTCCATATCTGCCAGGGTGGTAGACATGAGCCTTTGGAAGATGCCAGGCGCAGCGCTCACCCCGTAAGCCAAACGATTCACCTTCATTAGTCCGATGGGTGTATTTAGTGTTAGCAGCGTCGCGGTATCATCGTCAACCTTGAGCTGAGTGTACGCCTGCTTCAAGTCCAGTTTGCTAAATATACTTCCCCCGCTAAGCTTCACGAATGCCTCTGTCGATGTAGGGAGCGGGTATGTGTCAACATCTATTGATGCGTTAACCGTAGAACGATAGTCTCCACAGATACGCAAAGATCCGTTATCTTTCTTAACAATTCTTAAGGGAGTAGCCCACTTTGAATATTTGACTGGTGTTAATACGCCATCCTTAATCATTTGACGCAGCTCATCGTCCACTTGTTGTTTTAGTGGGAATGGTACAGGGCGCGCTTTCATGAATCGTGGCGCGGTCCCGGGTCGCACGTGCAGTGACACTGGTGGTCCCGTGTACTCTCCTAAACCCTCCATAAACAAATCTGGATATTTATTCTTCCATTCAGCTACTTCCTCTTCTGACCAGCCCACGCCATCCACTTGCAGCCCCAACTTCTTAAACCAGTTCCTACCGAGCAAGCTCGATCCGCGGCCGGCGACCACCAACAGTTCACACTGGGCTTCTTTGTCGCCTAAAACCACTCGTACGTGTACCAACCCTAAGATTCTTAAAGGGGCACGGCTCCACGTAACTAGTTTCACATTTGTGGTATTTAATGGGGGTGGGTTGGACCACAACTTTTTAAATGTCTCCTCAGATATTATAGACCTTGAAGCTCCGGAATCTATTTCCATTAATAATTTGGCACCATTAAGATGCACATTTGCTGTAATCGGTTCACAGTAATCTTCAGCGCAGACATAGATCCCATTCATCATGTCTTCCTGGTCCGAGTTGGAGTCACATGAACACTTGTCTTCGGTCACATGGACCTTACCTTGTTTCTTATTGCAGGCCGAAGCAATATGTCCATGTCGCTTGCAATAATAACACTGAGCCTTACTGAAAGGGCACCGCTCATTCGGTTTATGTACCCGGGCACAATGTTTGCAATTCACTGATTGTATTTTATCAATTTCCATCTGGTCACTTTCGTTATGTGGAGTTTGCTTAGATGTACTAGCACGCGCTTCAGGATACAAGTCTGGGAACGTCGCCTGGTAGTTAAGACAATACTGAACGGCCCCCGTATACGTGAGGTCCTTGGTCTTCAACAATTCGCGGCGCAGGCGCTCGTCCCGCACCCCAAGTACTAGTCTATCTCTCAACTGTCGCTTAAGATCGGCAAAGTTACACTTAGCACCGAGCAAACTTATCGCGCCGATAAACTCTTGCACGCTCTCTTGTTGTAGTTGTACGCGTTTATGAAACTTCCCCGCTTGTAAAATTTCATTTACTTCCGGCTCAAAAAACTGGTCCAAAACACGGATAATGTCCTCAAATGCAACATTAGTTGGCCTCAGCGGGACCAGAAGTGATGCAATGAGTGAATAAGTGTCTTTGCCACACTGGGACAGAAACAACGAGCGCGCCCGAGTCGGGTCCAGCGCCACGCCCGCCACGTCCAATGCACATAGTAATTGGTCCTTATAATCACACCACTTGTCCGTTTTTGGGTTAAATTGTCCAAGAAGCACCACATTAGAAAGATTACTATTCATTTTGCGCACAAATTACATTAATTTACCGTAGTCGCCAATAAAAGATACAACGCCATTGAGGTCAGAAGCAAAACTCATTTATTTCCAAACTACCTTCAGCTGTCATTACAATTCAATCCTGCAAGTACCCATCTAAATACATAACAGTGATCATCAAGTAACTTGAGTCAGTGAATTGTGAAAGATATCTCGTTTACGTATTTGATAGAACACAGACTGCATAGTTCCTTTTACTCGAATGTGTCTTTATATTCCTAAATATCTTTTAGTCTTCCTCTAAATAGTAATAATGAAACAGCTGTGTCTTATGAAATATACAACATTCCTCTCTATTGTTTTTGTCTACTTTCAATTACTTCGGGTAGGAATTCATATTTTTATTTTTAACTCCTCAAACTCTCAACACCAAATATTTCCGAAATCATGTAATTCTTATGACTTTCATAACAAACAAATTCGTTATAAATGTATAAAAGTATTTCTTTCGCAAACTAACACAACAAAGAAACAAAGCTCTCATCTTGCACTGACAAAATACAATAATTCTGTAGAGTTGTACAAAACAAACTCCCATTATTCGCTCTCATGTAAATAAATATATTATTTATTTTTGTCATACAAAAAGCTTGGGTTAACTTCTCTTATGTTATCTTCACTTATGTTAAGCTACCATAATGCTCTCTCACATTGTTATATAGCTACGAATCATACTTAGTATGATCATATCGGATAGTAATTTTACACAAACTCATGTACTTACAATTTATCATAATTTCTTTCAAAGTTCTATATTGTCATTAAATACTCGTTAAGCAATATAGAATCAGCGCATTTAAATTTACACACGCTCGTATAAGTATAATATATCAAAATGCATTATCACTTACATAATAGTGTCATTTAACCCATTTAAATTATATCATTATCGTCTCTTACATACACTTATGTAAATTTACTTATAAGTAGCGTACTCTGAACGTCGTGACAAACTATCATCTTCTAATTTACATACGCTCATGTAAGTTTACCATAATGTACGCTTACATTATGATTAACTGTCATCATCTTATTTACATATACTCATGTAAATTCACCATAATATACACTCACATTATAAAGTACAATCATCAGAGATGTCCAGACTCAGCAATCCTTTAAAAGAAATTTAGAATCGTGGTTACTCATAAAAAACTTTTACACCTTTAATAAAATAATGGCACTGCCAATGACTAATTTAATATGTTTTATAAATTAAAACATGTTTTTTAATGTATTAATTTTTTCTATTTTGAATTGTTGACATTACCATGTTGTGTATATTTCAGTTGAAATACTCTGTAATGTGGAATTTGTATGATTATTGTACAAAATTGTATCTGACGTGTACCTGTATTGTACCAATAAAGATTTTCTTATCTTATCTTATCATCATCAATTTTACATATGCTCATATAAATTCACCATAATGCATGCTCACATTATGAAGTACTATTACCATCTAATTTACATACGCTCATGCAAATTCACCATAATGCACGCTCACATTATGAAGTACCATTATCATCTAATTTACATACGCTCATGTAAATTCACCATAATGCACGCTCACATTATGAAGTACCATTATCATCTAATTTACATACGCTCATGTAAATTCACCATAATGCACGCTCACATTATGAAGTACCATTATCATCTAATTTACATACGCTCATGTAAATTCACCATAATGCACGCTCACATTATGAACTACTATCATCATCTTATTTACACACGCTCATGTAAATTCACCATAATGCACGCTCACATTATGAAAACCTCTCATCATCTAATTTACACACGCTCATGTAAATTCACCATAATGCACGCTCACATTATGAAAAACTTTCATCATCTAATTTACACACGCTCATGTAAATTCACCATAATACACGCTCACATTATGAAAAACTCTCATCATCCATGTAAATTTACCATAATGAAAGCTCACATTATGACGATGATATTTTATTTATCTGGATTAATCGACATACTCAAGTCCAAACTCTTAATATTACCTGATATACATGTTATTAAAACTTCATATTATGTAAACAAACTGCTTGTTCACATTATTGTGCACTAACTTACTTGAAATAAGTATCCGTCTTTACTTATATTTTTATGCTAATCCTCTTTCAACTGTATGACTTTTATTAACATAAACTACGAGTATCGTAAACTTTTAGCTGATAAATTTAAACAACAAATAGCAATAACTGTAATATTGCATGCTCAAATTGAGTAACTTATCAAAAGTTCAGTCTGTAATTTATCAATAAAATATTTCTATTACGGTCTAATAATGTATTTTGATCACCTCTAAATCTTAAGCTGCTCTGATCTATCGAGTATCTTTATCCCGTCAAATGACAATTATTTTATGTTATAATTGTTGATCATAATAAAACAAAATGTTTATATTTCACAATATTTCTCAGTAGCCACTTTTAGAATAATTTGACCTCACTGATTACCCGTTTCTGCTTACCTTTAGTATGTACCTAAGTACTATTTTCAATGACCTGCTTAAAGGTATTCAACCTTTCTCTCTTTGCTCATGGGGATATATCTTTACTCAGAAGGAAAAAGAGGACTAATCTGAGTTATAATTCTGTCACTTTGCGAACTTACTACTACATCATTGCTTACGACGGTGTAAATTGCTTACAATTTAACAATGAATAATGTACGAAAATCTGTCGTGCTATGCAAGTCAATTTAAGCTTCAGACGTGAGCAGGTCATAGTTTCAGGGTCGTTAGGTATACCTATTATCAAACACAAGAGAACTTAATCAATTTTTAAGCATTAAACGCATTCATGTTCTTTACGTTCTTCAACTGGCTCAAGAACTAAAATTCAAACAAAAATTATAATTATTTCAAGTCTAAGTTGAAACAAATACTCAAATCGTGACAAAACATCATTGTTATGACGAAAATAACATTTATTTCAACAATACCATACAATTTTGGACAATACTCAGAATCATACAATATCTGCTCTCTATAGGTATACATATAACTTATCTCTCTTTCCATTTTACCATTTATTAAAAAAAATCTACCTACCTAATAGTTTGTATTATATAGCTCAACAGAGATCAAAATTAATTTCTAACTTGTAATTATAACGCTGTGCTACTTTTTAGCTATTTGTACGTTTTCTTTTATTCCCGACAAGACCACTATAAGTTCAATCACGTTAGGATATATGTATTAGATATGAACAATTCAAAGAAAATATTGGTCGCATTCTCGGGACTAAACAAACATCCATCGCGTTGTCGCGACCTCGCATAGTCAGATCAGGTCCTTATAAACTACTAGTCATACGAAACTTTAAAATGTAATAGTCGCATGTTCGCATTAAATAATTCTCAATTTCAATGACGTGCACTCACGTCAAAAAGAAACATTAATTTCATCCAATTCTCAACTACCTCGACGTACGCTCACGTCAAACGAAAATCAATCTTATCGGTCGTCTATAAAATCGGTCTTATCATCATCAAATATAGCGTTTACTTATTTATCATAAACTCATGGTCAGAATAATCGATGATACACAACCTTTAAATATCAATTCATCTCTAAAGCGATTTTTTTTTATCAATATGAGTACCTACTAAACAAAAATGCGGCGGCCTCGTGTTAGCCGGCACCGCAGCTTACTTTAAGCGCTTGCAACTTTAATGGAATTTACAAGCTCATACATTATTTTTGAACCATTTTAAAGTATTATCATTACGCTGTAGTCACTTACTCGTAAGTTAATAATTGTTATAATCACCACTTGTCTTTTCTAAGTTAAACGTTTGAAGATCCACATGAACCTTTCTATCTAATAACATCATCATCGCATCTCTAATAATCGCATTGCATCGTGTTTCTAATAACTTCATCATAGCATCATCTAGTAGCCGACAAAACGCTTTTTTTTTTAAACACACTATAGGTACTGATACCGGATGGACTATGGGACTATGGGGTCCATCACACAACGTTGCCTCTATAGTCGTTACTTTTTTTTTACTCAAAATAGCAAAAATGCAAACTAATTAAAATTCAGTTACTAACAAAGAAGCAAGAGATACTTTTAATGACTATTATTTACTCGAGAGTTTTAAAACTACCTGCAACTACATTTGAACTACATCATGCCTACTATTTGAAAATTTCTTATAAATATGTAGGTAGTTATGTACTTTCAAGCAATCACCAAAAACTTATATCTGAAACATGTAATCGTCCCAAACTCATGAAATAAAATACTTTTTAATTCTATAACTTACGTTTCATAAAACGTAGAATTCAAAATAAACCTTAAAATCCCATTGTGGGTTAGTGGTACGTTAACACTTCTGATTTGTGAACGTTCTCCTAGTATGGTTACTCTGCTATTAATAATACAAGAATGGAGGTACTTGCATTTACTCTGATCCGACCAATCCTTCACGGTCTGTCCTCTTTGACCGCCTCGACTCAAGTGAACGAACTGCCCGAGCCTGTCCAACTGGCTCCGTTCCGTGTCCCCACTACCTACCGTGTTGCCAGTAGTATAATGTTATTTTCCCAACCACCCCTGTATTAATCAGGGTTATGCTAATGTTGCCACATTAAAATTATTAATCAACGCTATCTTTAATGTAAATATAAATAAATCATGACACATCTCAGCAGATTCAGCAATCGGGACTTAAAGTAGAAGACACGACCAAAAGGAGACCGAAGATAATCATACTAGGAGTCCCGACAAATATGTCCGAAAAAGATGTATTCGATTGTATTTTCGAACAAAACGTTGTGGACCTTCAACAGAGTCTCTCCAGGGACATATTTATGAGCTCAGTGAAACTTAGTCATAAATCAGGAAAAAAGGACTTATCCACCTGCAACTACATTCTAGAATGCACAGCCGAAATAAGACGAATGCTCATACAACAACAACGCGTTTTTATTTATTGGACATCTTGCCCAGTACGAGACTTTACTCTCTTGACCAGATGTTATTTTTGTCATTTATATTGCCATTCGGCTAAATATTGCAGAGATACAGCACCTACGTGTGGACATTGTGGGTCATCAGGCCACAGTATTAAGGAGTGCACAAAACAAGGCGACCCTCCCAAATGCGCTACATGTCAACGCTTTAAGAAGCCGTCCAATCATAAAACCGGAGACGAGCAGTGTCCAGCGATGAAATTTGCGCAAATTAGATATTTAAATTCCATAGACTATGAAGGCGACTAGAGCGCCGCGATTAAACGCCATTTGCTGCTCATATCAACAAAGATAGATAACGCAACCAACGTCTTACTTGATGAGCTACATTGAATTTAAAATTAGGATAGATTTATTTGTACAAATTGTATAGTTATGTCACGACTTACATTTTTAAAAGTAGAACATAGTCACTTAATTTATTGTTATTATAAATTATCCCGGCTTCGTCTCGAGATTTAAATTTACCATGTAGTAGCTCCGCTACGCGCTATTCCACTCGCACTTTAGCTAATTAACGTTAGAGTAAGAAAGACAAAAAACAAGTTTTCCCACTCCAACATTACCCTGTACGGTAGTTCACTCCGCCGCTAGCCTGGACCGTCAAACAATCGGTCGGTGGATAAAGCAGGCTATGGAAGAGAGCGGAGTCGATGTCGATATGTTCCGCCCACATAGCACACGACACTCGGCCACGTCGGCAGCTAGCCTTGCTGGTGTTTCAGTAGATATCATTCGAAAAACTGCTGGCTGGTCGGGCGAGTCCGCAGTATTTGCGAATTTTTACAATAGGCCGATCATAAATTGTAATAATTTTACCGAATCGGTATTCAGAGATTTTTAATTACAAGGTTTATTATGTAATAGTTATAAGGATAACTATATTTATTTACAATAAACAAATACCTGATTTATGATTAACGCGTGCACTACGCACTTGGCTATAAAAATACTTAAATAGTGATTTAAATAAAAATGTCGAAACGGTCACATCAAGAAACCAATGAAGACCGTTGGAGGAGAAAAATAAAGGACTATGAAGCTAAGTTGGCGGCGACAACAAAAAGAAGACGTCGCGTTCGCGTAATCTACTCCAGTGGAAGCGATTCGAGCGATGACGAGGCGATAGATGTACAACCAGAAGGTTCGTATCTACGTCATTTAAATTTCGTCGTTATTTTTGTCTCCGATCTAACACGAGATGTTAGGCAGTAGACGTTTTATTCCCGAGTCAATACGAGATATTGACCAGTGATATTTATTTCGAGTTAATACGAGATATTAACCAATTTTTATACGTTGCGCTCGAGTTAAGTGCAACCTACCTTCATTTTTACAATAATTTGTAGATGATACCCTCTTTTGTTAAAGATTGTACCAAGCGTACCCTCGTTTGTTATTATTTTTTTCTCCGAAGTTATTTCAATAAATTCAATTTAAATTCGATGTTTCCAGAACATCTCAATAACGACGTCATCCAGACTGAGCTGTACACGGATGAAAATAATGTGGTCGAAGAACCAGGCACCGAGTTGGCTGCACAAGAGGAAATGAATGATCCATCATCATCATCAGCCGCCCCGGTAACCAATGTAGACCCTGATTTGCTTCTTGCACTTGGGGATTCCGTCACGGATACCCCTGAGTGGAGTGACGATATTCTGCAAGATATATCTCAACGATGGGAGCCCATACTTAAAACGGGTCTTGCAAAGGAGATCAAGGAAGAGCTTTTAAAGAAATACCTTTTCCCTAAAAACGTTCCCTTGTCAAAGCCTCCAGTGCTAAACCCAGAAGTGTCTGCCATGCTAACCGAAACGTGCCGGAGCAGAGATGCCCGCGTTTCCTCCAAGCAGAATCAAATAGGTCGCGCTATCGCAGCCTTAGGAAAAGCTATGTCCGGCATACTGACAAAGTCTATGAAGGGATCGGAGGTCGTTAAAATACTTAACGACGCCGGCAAACTGCTCGCCGACTCTCACTTCTTAGAGACAGACACACGGCGGTCACTATTTATGCCGTTATTAGATAAATCATATGTCATCCTGTTCAAAGAGCGACAACGCGACAGTTTCCTGTTCGGAGAGAACTTAGGGGAGTTCATCAAGTCGTCGAGAGGCATAAAAAAGACAGGAGAGCTGATCGCGCCTACGCCGCCCTCTACGTCATCCACGAATTTAAACTGGACGGGCCCGCCGCGCCAGCAACGCGTCAACCGACCGCCAGTACAACGCGGCGGCGGGCAGCGAGCACCGAGGGCGGCCCCGCCGCCGCCGCCGCGGCCGCGCCGAGCGCCGGCCCCTCCCGCGCCCGCCCCGCGCCGAGCGCCGCCCGCATCCAGCCGACGGCCGGCGCCGCGGTCGAGATCCCCACACCGGCGTGCGACGTAGAAGTACAGGCAGGTCGACTAAGATTATTTTTTGATACTTGGCGTACTATTACTTCTGATAATAACGTCCTAGATATCATCTCGGGTTACAAAATTCCCCTTATTAAAATACCACATCAAGATCCCGCTTTGTACCCTAAACAATCGTTTAGTAGTAGCGAATCTTCGGCTATTGAAAAAGAAATATTACATTTGCTAGAAATTCAAGCAATTAGACGTTGTGAGCCGGTTAATGGTCAATTTATATCGGGTATTTTTCTCGTCCCTAAAAGTAGTGGAGATATGCGATTTATTTTAAATCTTAAAAAGTTAAATGCATTTGTACACGCAGACCATTTTAAAATGGAAGACTCGAGAACCGCCGTAAAACTTATGACGTCTAATTGTTTTATGATTAATTTGGACCTTACGGAAGCATATTTTTCGGTACCGATTGACGATGAACATCGTAAATATTTACGCTTTTCGTTTAATGGTATTTTGTATGAATTTTGTGCCCTACCTTTTGGACTCTGTTCGGCGCCTTACGTATTCACTAAAATTATGAAGCCTGTAATGACTCGTTTGCGATCGAGGGGTTATAAATCCGTATCCTATCTAGACGACACTCTATGTATCTCCGATACATACGAGGAGTGCATAGAGAATGCAACAGAAACAATTAAGCTGTTTACCCACTTAGGATTTATTATTAACTACAAAAAGAGTGTTTTGATTCCTAGTCAAACTTGTCAATTTCTTGGCTTTATTTTAAACTCACGAAATATGACATTAGAATTGCCTTTAAAAAAAAGACAGACTATTATAGAACTTACAAGAAAATTGAAAAAAAATGATAAGATACGGATTCGAGATTTTGCTCGGTACACAGGTACGCTAACAGCCGCGTGTCCAGCAGTTTCATATGGCTGGGTATATACGAAATCTTTAGAAAGAGCTAAGTATTTAGCTCTCTTAGAATCTGACAATTATGATCGAGTCATGAAAGTTCCCAGGTTTTTATGTGAGGATCTAAACTGGTGGGAGAACAATATCCTGAATATTTACAACCCTATTCGTACATTTAATTATGTTCTAGAAATATTCACGGATGCATCCACAACTGGCTGGGGAGCCGCTTGTGGAGGGGAGAAAATTGGGGGTTTCTGGACATCTGCAGAAAGAGAACAACACATAAATTACTTGGAACTTTTAGCGGCTTACTTCGGCTTGAAATCGTTTGCAAAAGAATATAATAATTGTGAAATCCTATTACGTGTCGACAACACCACTGCCATTTCCTATATTAACAGAATGGGCGGTGTCCAATTCCCGCATTTAAACAAAATCACACGTGATATATGGCAGTGGTGTGAACAACATCAAATCTTTATTTATGCCTCCTATATAAAGTCTACACGTAATATTGATGCTGATTCTGAATCTAGGAAGGTTAATATTGATACAGAATGGGAACTGTCTTCTCAAGCCTTCGACAAAATAGTTAAATCATTTGGCCAGCCTGAAATAGATCTTTTTGCTTCCAGAATTAACGCAAAATGCCAGAAATATATTTCATGGAAGAGAGACCCGTATGCCTTTAATGTAGATGCGTTCACAGTTAACTGGAATAGGTATTTCTTCTACGCGTTCCCACCGTTTTCTCTTATACTAAAAACGTTGCAAAAAATAATAACCGATAAGGCCACCGGCATACTTGTCTTTCCTAACTGGCCATCTCAGGCGTGGTATCCGTTATTAATATCGCTTTCAGTAAGCGAAATTATTATACTTTCACCAAGTAAGCATCTGCTTTCATCTGTTTTCAGGCAAATTCATCCCCTTCACCACCAGCTTTCCCTGGCTGTAACTATATTGTCAGGCAAGCGTTCCTGAGAAGACAAGTTCCTCATTCGGCCCTACAAGTGATGATATCATCCTTATCAAAAAATACTTTATCGCAATATTCGTCCAGCTTAAAATTATGGTGGCAATATTGCCAAATTAATGAAATTAATGATATTTATGATGTAAAAATCAATAACTTATTAGATTTTTTTAATCGTTGCCTACAAGATGGTGCATCTTATGGTACGTTAAATAACCACCGGTCGGCTATTTCGTTAATTTCAAGTAATTGTATTAGTCAAGATGATTGTCTTAAAAGATTTTTCAGAGGAGTTTTTAGATTAAAACCTTCCTTCCCAAGATACACTGTTACATGGGATCCTAATATGATTGTATTAAATTATTTTTCTAATTTATATCCTAACGAATCCTTGCCGATTGAATATATTACAAAGAAACTTGTTATTTTGTTAGCTTTAGCAACTGGTCAGAGAACACAAACATTATCATTGATTCGTTTAAGCAATATTAACCGATTTAATGATAGAATGATTATTAAGATCACAGACTTAATTAAAACGTCTGCCGTTGGAAGATCTCAACCTATAATTGATTTGCCATTTTTTGATGAAAAATGTAGTATTTGTCCAGCGAAAACACTTCTAGCCTATATTAATATTACTCGAAATAATCGGCCTCCAAATGACAACATTGATAACCTCCAAACATCTACATGGTAAATTTAAATCTCGAGACGAAGCCGGGATAATTAGATGATCAAACGAACTTACCTGAAGTGAAGTTCGATCTTAATTGTCCCGGCTTCGTCGAAGAGATTTAAAGTCCCAACCCTCCCGTGCTGGCTAATGTTGACAATTAACCAGTACCCATAAATCTGACCAATGTTGTCCATGTACTCTAAATATAATGACGGTCCAGGCTAGCGGCGGAGTGAACTACCGTACAGGGTAATGTTGGAGTGGGAAAACTTGTTTTTTGTCTTTCTTACTCTAACGTTAATTAGCTAAAGTGCGAGTGGAATAGCGCGTAGCGGAGCTACTACATGGTAAATTTAAATCTCTTCGACGAAGCCGGGACAATTAAGATCGAACTTCACTTCAGGTAAGTTCGTTTGATCATCTAATAATCTTTTTGTTAACTTAAGCATTTCCCCACTTACTCATTGACCCACAAAAATTGCATACCTAAGATACAAGTAAATTTTTACTTAGTTTAGGTATGTTTATTAAATTATATTTAGCAACAGAAAATAAAATTGTAGTTGGTATTTTAGTTTTAACTTTATTAAAGTGTATTAGAAAATAATAATATGTATGAATGTCCTATTACTTAAGTATATATTGCATAATTACCATTGTAAAAATCAAAGTAGCATAAGTTTTATTGAATAAATATTAAATATTAAGAAAGACCAACACACATGAACAATCCTCAAGGACGACCGAACTTCCTGGTCAGCCCTAGAGGACAACGACAACTAGAGAAACTCGCTCAAGAGTTCTAAGCAGAAGTAAAACATCTCAAAATAATCCCAACGAAATGGGAACTGCTCACCAGATTAATAAAGTATGATGCACGTGTCCAAAGGAAGTCCAACCCAAGCACGACGGCTGATGCTTTCCGCCTTGCAGTTGCCGTTGCTGCAGCAGATGGCAGGATGCACGATGTGGTTTATCGTAGCTGGCTGATACTGAAATCATCATTTGCACGGTATCAGGTTTATCATGTATGCAGGTTCAACTTCAGGGTTTGTGAATGTGCCCTAGTAGCGGACACAAAAGACATGTTGCGATAGAATACGGGACTTTTTTTTTTTAATCTCAGAATAAAATTTAAACTTTAATGAGTGCGTTTTATTTCATTCTATGAACAAAAAAACACGTATTCCAAAAATAAGTAACACGGTAAAATGGGCCAATACGAAAAGTGACAGCTTATTAGTTACGTTCGACTGTTATGCTTCGCCATTACACTCAAAATAAAATTCACTAATAAACAATTAGAAGAGGGCGGGAGGGGAAGCGGGAAGGGGGAGGGGCTTAGAGAGGGAAGGGGTGAGAGGGGCCTGGAGGGGGAGAGAGGGGAAGGTGAGAGGGAGCAGGGGGAGGGGTGAGAGGGGTAGAGGGGAGGGGAATGGTCCAGAGGGGAAGGGGTGCGAGGGGAGGGGTGAGGGGGAAAGGTTGAAAGGGGGTGAGGTCAGAGGGGCCAGAGGGGTGGGGCGAGTTTTTTTTTGACATTTAGATTTTATTCTAGAAATTCTAGACTAGTATTTTTTTATACAATCTTTTTAATGTTTGACGATCCTTTTGTGAAATTCTTAGTGTTAAATTTGATATGTATAATAATCCAATTTTATTATGGAATAATATTCAATAAATTCAATAAATTGCTCTGATAATTAGATTAAGATTAATTACGATTCATAAGAGCTTGTTGCTAGGCCGACATGAATAAAATATATTTTGTTTGTTTGTTTGTTTGGGCCAGAGGGGTGGGGCGAGGGAAGAGGAGAGGTTCAGAAATGCTCCGCTAGATGACGTCACTTGTTCGTTCGGCAAAGAGCCGTTACAGGGCGCTACTTTATGTGAGTTTGTTTTCGGATCTTTAAAAAAATACCTACCACCACCTTCCTAGATGGCGCCAGTTCGGTGAGCGAGTGCATCGGGCGGAGGCCCGACGACACCCAGGTCACGTCGCGACGTTAAAACGTCGTAAGCGATGTGAAAAATTCGTGGTGCTTACGTCGGTACGGAAGCGGGGCGTGAACGTCGCGACCTAAACGTGTAAGCGCCGTGAAAAATTCATGGCCCTTACGACGTTTTGATCCATGCCCCTTCGTTCGAGTATTTTTGCATCGGGGTCGGCGGCTGGCCACGTGCGCGCTCAAGGTCGCACAGGTGCAAGCCACCTGCGCATTGTGGAATGCGGTGGCACGTGCACATTCGCGTCACCCATGTCGCGACCTTAAAACGTCGTAAGCGCCGTGAGATACTCATGACGCTTACAACATTTTGCTCCATGCCCCTTCGTTCGATCGGCGCGGCACCGAGTACACTTGCACCGATTGCTCAAAGCCGCTAAAATAGCAAACCACGGAGCGCACCCGCAGCGCCCCGATGACGTCATGCGATTAGACAAGAGACTCACGCTCACGCCGAAAATAACAGCCGCGCTACTTTGTAAAAGAAACAAAAAGTGACAGGGTGGCCTCCAGTGGCGAAGGTCGGATTCGAACCGGCGCGTCTTTAGCTAACCGGGCTAATGTCATTGTCTGAACCTCTAGGCCACCCTGTCACGGTAGAACTGGTCCCAATTTCTCGACTATATGTGAGCCATATCTTAGTTAGACTGGGTATTATGCGAATTTCGCCCTGCAACTTTAGAGTTGATACAAGCGCGTTGCCGACTGCAAAAAAACCCAATAAGTTTGTTTTATAAATATGGGGCATATATCGGCGTTTTGTACAAGCAAATGGCCCCGCCTGATAGTAAGCAGTCACCGTAGCCTATGGACGCCTGCGAATTCTATTGTTTACACACGCGCACATTTATTTGTGGTTAGTTTTGTCGCTTGTGCGTATGGAGTTTGTAGTTCACCAACCGCAAAAAGGCCCAGATTTTTTTTATATATACTACGTCGGTGGCAAACAAGCACACGGCCCGCCTGGTGGTAAGCAGTCACTGTAGCCTTTAGATGCCTGCAACTTCATAGTTGTTACATCCGCGTTGCCGACCGTTGGGATGTTGACCGTCACTTTCGAAAACAAAAAGTCGTATGTGACTGTAAACGTGACTATTTGCCATTCACTGTAAAATTTGACAAAGAGAGTTTGTTGTATTAAACGTTATCGTATCTATCTAATACCTTTAAACGAGCAATTCTTGTAAATTTATTTTGTTATATATACATATATATGACGGCGCGCTGTCGATTATTGCGCCCACATTTGTTCTGATATTTAGATTACTTGCGAATGTTGGTTACTTAGTTGTTTGCATGGTATAATAATATACTCCGCCTGGTACTCCATTCCGAGATTCGCGTATGACCTAACTGACACGCGCCTACGTCATCATGCTGTTTACAGGTTCTCAAACTTTGAAATGTGGGTTCTCAAACTTCTCGGGGGAGCCTCACCCCTAGAGAACGCGTCCCCAGGTGGCGGATAGGGGAACGCTCGGTAGATATGCCGGGTCGGAGGGAAATAAAATACCTCCCGCGGACCAACAGGCCGGAGATGGACACTCCGTTAACAAACCCCACCTTCAGGGCACAAGTGTGGCTTGGCGGCGTGCTGTGTTCTTAGGATGGAGGACACAGAAGGGATGGTAGCGGATGAACCCTTTAGGTCAACGGTAGCGCCCAAGCTCTCCACGAGGGCTACATCCTTGGCGTCTGGTGGCAGCAGGCCGTAAAATTCAAGCCAAAACACTTCTCCTAGTCATGAAAAAGTCACAAAAAGAATCGAGTATAAATACTAGGGCGTCCCCCTTAAGCGACGGCATCAAGAATATGGAAGCAGGAAATACTAGGGCGTCCCCCAAAAGCGACGGAAGAGGCACCGAGCCTACATCCCAAAACCATAAATTGCGTATCGCTAGTTGGAATGTAGGCTCGATGACAGGACGCAGCGCCGAACTGGGCGAAGCCTTACGTAGAAGACGCATAAACCTGTGCTGTATACAAGAGACGAAATGGAAGGGGTCGAAAGCTAGGCAAA
This sequence comes from Cydia splendana, assembly GCF_910591565.1. Classification (NCBI taxonomy): domain Eukaryota; kingdom Metazoa; phylum Arthropoda; class Insecta; order Lepidoptera; family Tortricidae; genus Cydia; species Cydia splendana. The sequence continues at coordinate 131,777 of NW_026946888.1, read as the reverse complement.
TTGGAAACGAGTACAAGCTCATCTACCATGGAACCGATCCGAAAAATGGTGTTGGAATAGTGGTAGACAAGAACTTTCAAGAACGTATAGTGGAGGTTAACCGAATAAGCGACAGACTTATGTCCATAAAATTCGCGTTAGACGGTCAACCGTGCATGAACGTGATAAGCGCATACGCCCCACAAGTTGGTCGCCCAAGCGATGAGAAACAGACCTTTTGGGATGACATGTATGACCTACTCCAGTCAATACCACGAGACGAGTCAATCTACATAGGCGCGGACTTAAACGGTCATGTAGGAAGCACAACAAACTCATACCACAGAATCCACGGAAACCAAGGATACGGAACCCTTAACCCAGAGGGCGAAGCCATTCTACAGTTCGCTTCAACGTACGACCTAGCCATCGTCAATACTTTTTTCACAAAATCAGAACAACACCTTGTAACCTACAAGAGTGGAGGCAACAACACTCAAATAGAATAGAATAGAATAGAATAGAATAGAAATAATTTTATTCGTAAGCACAAACACAAAATAAAAACTTATACTAAACAGAGAAACATAAAGAAGAGAAAGTGCCACGAAATGGTCTCACCTCAGCATGTTGCTGGCGACTTCCAGCGCTGATCTTCCGATAAGACCATCCGGTGAAACAATCACGACAGGTAACATGAATAACAAGAGAATTAACAACAAAATTAATACATACAAAATACAAAGATAGTAATAAGAATACAAAAGACAAAGATAGCAATTAGTCAAGAATACATTACAATAAATTACTATGTATAGTTTTACTACGTACAATACAGCTGTTACATTATCAGGTCAAACTCATCTTGGCCGTACATTACGCCTGACATTACATCTAGCGCCATGCGGCAGCTGCGCAAACTAAACTAAAATGACAAATAAAACAGGTCGATTTGTTACGAACAAAAGCAGTTTAAGCAATATTTTATCGATCATACAGATTTAACTACATATAGAGAATCACAAGGGGGCGAGAATAACATTTTTAAAAGTAATGTGCTATGGCAATGCAGAGGGAACGTAATCTAAGTGGTAAGTAAAAGCAGAAACTACAGGCAGCTTGTATCGTGTAAGCAGGTTTCCTGGCTAAGTTGGTGGCTAAGCATGTACTGTTTAAGCTTCGTTTTAAAAGTATGAATACTTTGCAGGTTCCTCATTGGCGGTGGCACGTTATTCCAACATTTTGAGGCAGTATAGCGATAGCTGCCCCGGAAAGCTGCCGAAGCGTGGCGTGGCGTCAACAATTGAATCCCACATTTACGGCGGTCGCGGAGCGTGATGCAAGATAACTTGTTACAAAGATATGCAGGGGTTTTATACTTCAGAACTCCGAAGAGCAAACAAGCCAAATGAAGTTTACGACGGTGCTGCATTTTGAGGATCTTATGACTATTAAGAAACGGAGTGACGTGGGCTCTCAAAGGAATATCAAAACAGAAGCGAGCACAGGCATTTTGAACACGTTGTATGAGTCTTTTTGTTTTAGCAAGTAGCCTAGGCCCAGTTACAACATCCATATAATTAAGTTTTGATAGTACAAGTGACTCGATCAGTTGAATGCGCAAGGTTTCGCTTAGGTATGGCCGAATTTTATATAGCACCTTAATAGATTATATATTAGTTAACCGAGCAAACTTAAGGCTGTCCAGAGACTGTAAGGTGATTCCCGGGGAACCCCTAACATCACAACACAGAATCCTGGTTGCCGAATTTCTCTTGAGAAAACCTGTAAAAGTGAAAAAAGATAGAACACGAAAAATACGTTGGCACAGACTTGAGCGAGAAGAAGGACATAAACTATGTAGCGAAATCGCAGACCACCTCCCTACTATTAATGATGAAGGTAGCGTCGACACCATGTGGGTAGCTTTCGAATGTTTTTGCAATGAGAAAGCAGCCGAACATCTGGGCATATCAAAAGGACCCTTAAGTAACAACAAGGACACGAGCTGGTGGAGCGAAGACGTAAAATTAAAAATCGAGCAGAAAAAAGTTCTCTTTAAGCTGTGGCAACAAACAAACGACGATAGGGATAAGAATGCGTACAAAGAGGCGAAAAAGGAAGCGAAGCGCGCCGTAGCGCAGGCAAAAGCAAGTCGCGATCACGATATCTACGCGAAACTAGAAGCGGCTACCAACGACAGGGAACTTTTCAAGATAGCTAGACTCAGAAACAACGACAGCAAGGATCTGAAAACCGTTAAGTACATTAAGAATGAAAGCGGCCAGCTACTCACCTCAGATAAAGACATCCAACAAAGATGGAAGGAATACTACTCTCAACTTCTAAATGAAACGTATCCCCGCAAACAGCCTATTCAACCAACGGCAGAAACAGTAGGACCGATTCCGTGCATAACAACAGCCGAAGTACAAGCAGCTGTTAAGGCAATGGCAAACAAGTCTAGGGCTTGCAAATATTCGAAACTTTCAGGTATTCGAATATTCGACTTTTTCTGACGACATATTCGAATATTCGAATAATTATTCGAATATTATAAAAAATAAGAAAAAGAACGAGAAATCGGTTTATTATCGTTTTATTCAAAAGCTTATTTCACATATTGCTAAAACTAATGATATTTTGCAGAAATCCACTTAATTGACTAGATTTTATCATCATACTATGAGATGCCCACATTTATAAAAACAAGTAAAACGCCAAAATAAGACGTATTCAATATTTCTAGATAAAACTTTTATAAATGCGCCGTTGAGTGAAATAATATAACTTTAATCATCTAAACCAAACCTAGGTATGTAAGAAATTTTTTTTAGTAGGTAATTATTTTCTGATTTAAATTAACTTGTAGTCACTCAGAGGCCTTAATTAATGGTCGGCTTAATTATATAATATTGGAATATTTAAGGGAAAAAGTTAGTTGACTACTGGATTATTTGTCAGCTAAAGGTGCATAGTTAGATTACCTAGTTGGGCACTTGGGCAGGTTTGGTATGATCAAATTTGAGAATTGCGATAAGTGCGGGCAAGGTTTAGTCTTAATAAACAGAATGACCCTTTAACTTAAAACTTATGCACCGTAAAAATAACATACTTTTTGATTTCGTTTTCTTTCAAATTGAGTTAGGTTTCACTGTATTCACGAAGCCTATCGAGAGGAATACAGTAAAAATATTATTTCCTTCGTATTTGGGTACCTCATTCACTGTAAATACCCGGAAAACACACAGAAACTGTAACTGCAGCGGATTAAATAGATTTTTTTAGTAATAAAAAATATTCGAATATTCGAAACCTGAGCGGCCGAATATTCGAATATCAAAACAGGCCGAATATTCGACAAATTCGAATATTCGAATATTCGAATTGCAAGCCCTACAAACAACAAAGCTACGGGACCCGATAATATCCCTGCTGAGCTGTGGAAGAAATTAGGACTGGATGGTGTAGCCTTCCTGACCAATTTGTTCAATAAAATTCTGGCCAATGGTATCCCAATGGCATGGAGGAAAAGCTACCTAGTCCCATTCTACAAAAATAAGGGAGATATTAGGCTGTGTGGAAATCACCGCGCAATAAAATTAATATCACACACCCTTAAAATTTGGGAACGAGTAATAAATAGGAGACTGCTTGAACTCACAGAGGTCACAGAAAACCAGTGCGGTTTTGTCGCAGGAAAGTCGACCACTGACGCCATCCATACCATAAGAATCTTAATGGAAAAGTACCGGGACAGAAGGACTGATCTACATATGGTGTTCATCGACCTAGAGAAAGCCTTCGACCGAGTTCCAAGAGACTTAATTTGGCAGGCATTACGAGCACATAACGTACCAGAATATTACATCAGCGTTGTCAAAGACATGTACAAGGACGTGACAACAAGAGTACGTTGCCCAGCCGGTGTAAGTGATGAATTCGAAGTTAAGGTCGGTGTTCACCAGGGCTCAGCGCTGAGCCCCTTGCTCTTTAATCTAGTAATGAACCATCTAACCGCGAAGTTGCAACGGCCGCCCCCCTGGGATCTGCTTTACGCTGACGATATAGCACTCGTCAGCGAAAATGCGGAAGACCTACAGCAAATACTGGAGCAATGGAGAGTCGCGCTAGAGGAAGCCGGATTGCGAATCAGCAAACAAAAGACCGAATACGTACACTGCAATTTCAGCGGCAAAAGCAACAGTAACACTGTTAGTCTCGAAGGCACACCCCTGAACAGGGTCGACTGTTTCAAATATCTAGGCTCAGTCATCACCACCGACGCAACTGTTGACACAGACATAACCCAACGAATTAACACGGGATGGGTGAAATGGAAAGAGCTAACAGGGGTATTGTGCGACAAGAGAATGCCTGTACACATTAAAGGCAAAGTTGTATGTGTGTGACCACGATATACTTTTATAACATCTTTTTGTACCACATTTTAAAGCGAAATAAAGATATTTGTATTTGTATTTGTATTTGTTTATAAAACCGCCGTACGACCAGCTCTAACGTATGGCGCCGAGTGCTGGCCCCTCAAAAAACAACAAGAGGATAGACTACATGCCGCTGAAATGAGGATGTTGCGCTGGGCTGGAGGTGTAACGCTGCTAGATCGCATCCGAAATACCCTCATCCGTGGTAGCTTCAGGGTAAAACCAATCCAAGAGAAGCTAGTGGAAGGTCGACTTAGATGGTACGGGCATGTAATGCGTCGCCCTCCCGAGCACATGACCCGACAAGTACTCGAAATATTTCCGGCGCCAAAAAGAGGAAGAGGAAGACCCCGCCAAACATGGATAGCCACCATAAACAAGGACATGAAAGATGCAAATGTCACATCTGAGACAACCCGGGACAGAGCGTCCTGGCGAAGAAGGACTAGGAGAGCCGACCCCAAATGATGGGATAAGGCTAGGCGAAGAGAGAGAGAGAAACTTTGAAATGTGGGAGAATTTTAACCAACGGTGAAAATTATTTTAACGGCATTAATTTTAAGTTATTTATGTAGAAACATAGTAAAATAAAACAAATCTAATGTATTAAATTAAACTTTATTTATCTATACAAGACAAACGTTTAAAAAACTAATTCACAGTTACACATTAATTACCATGCTTACGACGTGAGAAGTTTGGAAAACACTGCGACTGCTGACACTGAGCGAGAAGGAAATAACAATTAACACGCGTTCGACAAGGATGACGGTCAGGGCATGAAGTTATCTAGATCCGAATTGTCAAATGTGCCCAGCGCTATCCTGTGTTGCCAGTAGTATAAACAGAATTACCCGAAAGTCTGAAATTTCTTTCGTGAATCGGAAGATATTGCTAACGAGTAATTAAAAATGACGTGTTATTGTAAAATTTAAGCTAAAATACATATAAATGAAAATTATAAAGAAATATTTTAACTTATTAACCATAGGTATAATGTACCCATGTAACATGTTATGTTGAAATAAAGTGGCAATGTTATTGTGACGTAGGCCCGTGTCACTCTGGGAATGGAAGACCATGTTTTATTAGACCATGTAGATGTAGATGTAGTGTCGGGACGCCCGGCCGGAAGCAGGCGGGCTGTCGATCGCTTGTCGCGTTCATTCAGCCCAGTTCCCTGGAGTTGGAGCTGCAGGTTACTGTCCCGGCGGCATTCCCACACTATTCTCCTCAAATCTTCTTGTTTTCCTGCAGAACAGAAGGACATCTTTGAGTTCGACGTCCTTTAGTTCGTTTTCTTCTAGTGTGTCTCTACCGAATGTATTATATCGCGGTGCCGCGTACATCGTACATTCTGCTAGTAAGTGTAAGCTGGTCTCCTCCTTTCCACAATGTGGACAGGAGGCGTCTCTACTGATTTCCATTATCTTAAGGTGTCTGTTGAGAGTATTGTGACCTGTAATGATACCTGTCAGTAGTCTCAGACTGCTCTTACCTAGTTTCAAAAGATACCTGGTTCTCCTGTGGTCTATACCTTTGATCATCATCTTCGACTGTCTGCATCCAGTATCTTCTTCCCATTCTCTCTGTGCTTTCATCTCTTTTACCTTCTCTATGACTCCCTTCGTGACATCAGCTGACATAGGCAGAGCCGGTTCCGGACCTATGTATTCCGTCTCCGCCCCTATCCTCGCCAGCTCGTCTGCTTTCTCGTTTCCCGTTACTCCCTGGTGTCCTGGTACCCATGCCACCGTGACACTTCTTTGCTTGCCTATCAAGTTGAGCTCCTCTCGGCATTCTCTCACGAGCGAGGAGGTAACTGATATTTTCTTTAGTGCCTTTAGTGCTGCCTGGCTGTCTGTATATATTACAACAGCTCCCTCTTGTTTTGCGCTCTTTTTGATTATGCTTGCGCAGCGTGTTATAGCACATACCTCGGCTTGGAACACGCTAGCATATCTGCCCAGTGGTACTGATACTTTCTCTCCCAGTTTGGGGATCACTATGCCCGCCCCTGCTAATTTCGTCGAGCTTCTTCTTGAGCCATCCGTAAAGCAGATGGTCGTCGGGTGTCCGACTTCCACCTTCCAGTTGTCTCTTTCTCCTATGTGTATTCTATATTTCTTGTCAAAAATCTCCTGCCTCTTTATAAGGTCATTATTAGCCATCAACATTTCAAGTTTTGATTGTGCCTCTCTTTGTATCAGCGCGTGTCTCTTGTCCACGCAGCTTCCTCTCCATTCCTTGCATGCTTTCATTCTATACCACTGTTCTGTGGCTCTTTTCTCCACCTCAATCCAGAGTGGCTTCAAGCCTAGCATTACCTCCATTGCGTGTGTCGGGGTCGTTCTCATAGCCCCCGTCATCATGAGGCACGCTAATCTCTGGACTTTGGTTAGTTCTCTTTGGTTTTCTTTAATATGTGCTCTATGCCACCATGTCACTGCTCCATATAGCACCCTGGGTAGTATTATCGCCTTGTAGATCCAGTGGATCATTCCTGGCTTCAGTCCCCAGTTCTTTCCTACTGCCCTTTTGCATTGGAACAGTGTTCTTATAGCTTTAGCCGTCTGCTCCTTGATGTGAGTTTTGTACCTGAGTTTACTGTCTAAAGTAACGCCCAGATATTTCAATTCCTCCACCATGTCTAGTTCTATTCCTTGTATCTTTATGGGTTTCATCTCCTTTATTCTTCTATTAGTGAATAGCACTAGTTTCGTTTTCGATGGATTGAGGTCCAACCCTCTCTCTCTGCACCACCTCAGTACCTGTCTGAGACCTCTTATCATTATATCTCTTATCACGGTGAGAACCATTCCTCTCACTAGCAGCACTCCATCATCAGAGTAAGCCTGCATGTACATGCCTCCTCTGTTGAGCTCTTTTACCATTGAGTCCAGAAGTAGGCACCACATCAGAGGGGACAGGCATCCCCCTTGTGGGAACCCTCTTCTTGGACTAATCGTCTTTGTTACTCCTCCCAGCTCCGCCGTAATGGATCTTCCATTTAGCATTCTCCCTATCCATTGCGCTATTGTCGGTCGGATGCCCTCTCTCTTCAGACTTTCTTCTACGGCCTCGAAGGTTGCTTTGTCAAAAGCCCCCTCAACGTCAAAGAAGCAGCCTAGTGCGTACTGTTTCGTTTCTAGTGCCCTTTCCATCCTTAAAGTTAGGTTGTGTAGGGCTGTCTCCGTTGACTTTCCTGCCATGTAAGCATGTTGATTCCCATGTAGCGGGTCTCCACTGCTTTCCACATTTTCTCTTATATGTTTGTCTATCACTTTCTCTAAAGTCTTTAGTACGAACGACGACAGACTTATGCTTCTGAATGACTTCGCTTCTTGGTATGATTTCTTACCCGGTTTCGGTAGGAAGACCGCCCTCACCTCTCTCCACACCCTTGGAATGTATTTTAGTGCAATACTTGCCCTGTATAATTCCACTAAGTCCTCTTTTATGTATCTATATCCTTTCTGCAGTAGTGCCGGCAGGACTCCGTCAGGGCCCGCAGCCTTGAAGGGCGCAAAGGAGCAGATCGCCCATTCTACCCTCTCCTCCTCCACCACCTCCAATGCCGCTGCCCAGTCTGACTCCTCCTGACCTACCTGCTCCTCCATTTCTGTCATCTCTTTGCAGTCCGGAAAGTGTGATTTCAGCATGACGCTTAATATCTCCTCTGGTTCCGTAACTAAGTCTCCATTTACTCTCAGACTACCCAGTTGGCACGATCGATCCCCTGCCAGCAGTTTCACTACTCGTGCCCCCTCTGAATAGCTGTTTAAATCTCCCGTGAACCTCCTCCAGCCCTCTAGTCTAGCTTTCTCTCTTAGTCTGGTGTACTTATTCCTGACCTCTCTGTACGTGTCCCAGCTCTGAGAGTCGTCCCTCTTTGTCGCCACTCTCATTGCCCTTCGCACTTTCTTCCTTACCTTTTGTAGTTCTCTGTTCCACCATGGCTGCCCTTTGCCTGTTTGTATCAGCTTCTCCGGGCAGGCCTTGTGGTATGCTCCTAATATGATCTCTTTCAGTCTGCGAGCCCCATTTTCTAGGTCATTCACATTCTCATACCTGACTCCCGAGACAGCCAATTCCCTTAGCTCCTCTTCGTACTTCGTCCAGTCGGTTTTACGTGGATTTCTTACCTTCATCTTCTCTACGCGACTATCGATGCTGTAGAGTAATCTGCGGTGGTCAGACATGCTGTCCTCCACATCCACCCTCCAGCCCTTTACCTTGTCGCTCACCTCTTTCGTTGCCATGGTAATGTCAAGCACTTCTTTCCTGGCTCTCGTTACAAACGTTGGTGTATTACCTATGTTCATAATTTCTAGGTCATTGCTAATTATGAATTCTATCAATGATTCGCCCCTTTCGTTGGTGTCGGTGCTACCCCACACCTCGTTGTGTGCGTTAGCATCGCAACCAACAATCAGTGGAATCCCCTTACCTCTGTACCACAGTACCGTTTCTTCTAGTTCCTTCGTGGGTGCCACTCCATCGCCCGGCAAATAGCAGGACGCTAGCGCCACCTTGTATCTCTTGCCATCTTCTTTCATGAAGTAGGTCTCCACCACAACAAGGTCTCTGTAACATAAGGTCATGACACAACCCATGTTTCTTATTTTGTTGCTCACATAAATGCATGCTCTAGGAGGCAGCTCACCATTCCCTTCGTAGTAGAGAGCTCCCCCAAGATGTCCCAGGCCTGCCACCCGATTTTTCCATGCATAAGGTTCTTGTAGCAGTGCTATGTCAACTTCGGCCCTCCTAACATATTGTCCCAGCTCGGACATCGCATCCTTGCAATGTTGGAGGTTTACTTGGCATATGTTCGTGTGTGTGTTGGTGTGTGTGTGTTTGTGTAGTGTTCCCTGTGTGTCTCCCTTTCTTTTCATCTCTTGTGTGTAGTGTTGTTGTCCCCAAGCTGCTACTCGGAGAGTTCACTGCCGGCGACATCCATACTCCCCTCTCCTCCCGTATGGACATCGACGGGTTCAGTACTCTCCTGCTTCAGCTCGGGTGCTTCTGCTGGTCCTTCTTGTTTGGATTCTGAGGGTTGTGGATTTGGATTCGCCCTCAGAATCCGGACTCGTACGCTGGTGGCCGAGAAGTCCAGAATCTTGGTCTTCTCTTGCCCCCAGCTCTCCTCGACTCCGTCTGGAACCATAAAGGTCAGTCGGGTTCCTAGCTCTAGAGCCTCCCTACCTACTGCCTTCCAGTGCAGAATTTTGAGTTCCGGTCGATCGGGATTCTGAGCGTAAAGGAACTCCTTTACGTACTCAGTGTCCGTGTCGCCCGGAACCCAAACCTGCACCCTGGTCTGCTCCAGCTTACGCACGATGATTTTGTGGCCATCCAACTCTCCGAAGTCCTGACTTAGCAGCCATTCCCTCGACTCCGTCGTTTTTGGTGTCACAAGGAAGAATCCTTCTGACACCAACCCCGACGTAGCGAATCTTGGCGCTACTAAGCCAGGCTCCCCCCTGACTACCTTCAGGACGACCACCTCAATCAGCTGCGTAAGCCTCTTTCTGATGAGTCTCGCCAGAGCCTCATCCACCGAAACTCCGTCCTCTCGGCACACAGCCACAGCGAGACCCCGATTCGCCTTAGCGACGTTCCGTGGTCCCTCCGCGGCCGCCTTGCCTTGGTTCGGGCGCTTCGCTGGAGGACGCTCCGAGCGACCCTCATCAGTACTCTGTCTTTTTATCTTTAAGCCGCGTCTGCTCGGGCCGGGCTTGGCCTCCCCTTTGGTAAATACCTCGGGAATGCCACTCCCTTCCCCAGCAGTCGCAGCCCTCCTCCTAAGCAGCTTGGCTTTCTTTTTCTGAGCCTTCGACTCATACTTGTGGAACTGCTCATGCTCCATCGGTGTGGCCTCCCTAATGGTTTCCCCCTTCGATGGTGATTTGAGCAGTGCATCCTCTTCGTTCAAAGTCAGGCCACCCAGTTGTAAGACATCTGGAGTGCCCTGCCTTGCTTCTCTCTGCGTTCCTCCACTCTCCTCGTCGGAGCTCAGAGTCCCACCTTCTTCAACGATCGGGGGTCTATCAGCTGGCTTCCCGCCCTCCCGCTCTTTCGAGACGGTCGGGGGTCCCTCAGCTGGTTTCCCGCCCTCACGCACTTCTACCCTTACGGGTCTCTTCTCCGCTTGCGCGGTGTTGGTTTTGGGTTTTTGTTTTTTTAATCTAGAATCCATACACTATTTAAATTTGTGGGAAGAACTAAAATTACGGTGGTCGGCAGTGCTCCCTTGCCTATACCCAGCAACATTTACTCCTACGCAGTGACGCCACTCTCCTACGCATAGATATCATTATTAGACCATGGTTGTTTGTTTAGATTAATTGAACGTAAAATTGTAGTAAATGATGGTAGTTATCAAACAATGTTTGTTATGATTGGTTAAACGTCAAAATATTATGGTTGTTATTAAAATGTAGGGTATCTTTGAAATTATGTTGACATTGAGAGTCATGAAAATGTTGAAGGTAGTATTTAAATAGGAGCGGGTTCCCCCCGAATAGGGTAGCAAGATGGCGCCGGCCGGTCGGCAGTTGTCATTCTGGTGACGACTGCGCGCGGTGGTGCACGTGTTCTAACCTATTGGCTCCTAATCCAATTTTATTGTGCCAATCACATGTTATTTTAATCTAAAGCGTATTTAAATAAAATCAGTGATTTGTAAACGTGTAGAACGTGCTTTTATTTCCGCGTTTTCCCCATATTTATACCGCGATGGGTGACAATAATGAAAGTGACGATGCCAACACTCGGGATGTGTTAACCAGCGATGACAAGCGTTCCGCCGAGCCTCCTGGTACTTCGTCATCAGAAGTGGGATTACCCCGTGCATTTCCAGGGCAGCCTACAGGTCAGAATGAAAATTTTTCACTAAGTAATGAGTGCGATCGATGGAAATCTCTTTTTGAAATGCAACAACGGAACTTGGCAGAGTTAATTCGTGCTATACAAGAACCACGTGCCACTGAATCAAAAGTTTCGTTGCCTGAATTTAATCCTGATATTCAGGATTGCGATGCACGTGCGTGGTGCGAAACAGTGGACTTGTGTTTGCGAGAAAAACCCCTTTCCGGAGGTAAGCTTATAATGACCATAAGTAAAGCACTCAAAGGAAGCGCAGCAGCGTGGTTAGCACAGGTTAGTTTTGCTGGAATAACGTGGCCCCAGTTGAAAGACCTGTTTCTCGTCCGATTTGATTTTGTTGAAACTCCTGCCGCAAATTTATGGCGACTATTCAACGGAAGCCCAAAAGAAGGTGAATGTTTATCCGCTTACACCAGTCGATTTCTGAGCGCTTTGCTGGCAAGATGGAAATCTTTGACAACTGAACAAATCGCGATCGCTGTTACACTAGCCCATGCTGCTAAGATAGAGCCTCAACTTCAGAGAGTGGCATTTACCACTGAAATCGAAAATCGCAATAAACTTCAGCAAGAGCTTATGGCCTTTACTTTTAGAAAAAGACGACTTTCTAATCAAGACAAGACAACTTCGTTTGTGGATGCAAAGAAGCCGCGTACTGATGGCTCTCGACGATGTAATAACTGTGGCAAGCTAGGCCATGTATCTAGTGAATGTCGAGGGAGCAGTAGTCGTGACGCCACCACTAGTATAGGTTCCGAGAGTTCGAGTACATCTACACCCCAACTCTCGAAAGGAGACAACGAACAGAAGAAGAAGATTACTCCAACCTGCTTCAAATGTGGTGAACCAGGTCACATCGCTACACACTGCCCTAGTAAGGACACTAAGGCCAGCGATACACGGGTCGAGCGACGGGTGGACGTCTGCACCATCAAAGCTACTGATCATCTCATGGATGAAACCGGTGAGAAGTTTTCATTTTGTTTGGATTCTAGTGCCGAATGCTCTTTGATGAGCGAAAGTTCAGCAGGTAGACTCTCCAGTAAACAAAAGTATTATGCAGTGGCTTTGCTTAAACGTCTGAATATAGGCGTGGGTTACTATATCAAAAAAAAAAATGACTGGAACACTGAAAATATTTGGTTGTTTATAGTTACTCGGACTTTTCAGTGGGCTAAAATAAATCACGTGCATGAAAACATCATGCATCTAAAAAAAACTGCTGCTGGGAAAAGACTAACAAAAAGTCTACTGTCACTTTGATTTCCAAACATGAAAATAGCATAACTTGCAGGGTAGATGTTTCTCAAGAAATTACTTTGGGGTTTATTGCAATGCCCATAATGTTGATTTACATTTTGACACAACAAGTAGGAATAGGTCTTGGAAAGATGAGTTGCCTGATATTTAACTGGCTATCAATTGTACAAATGTAGTAGGGTAACAAAAGCGCTCACCTTGGAGCTTTTAATAGGAAAGTTTGCTAGACCTTTAGACCTAATGACATTAGAAACATAGATTAGAGACATTAGAAAAATGACACTGCAATTGACGTGACGGAAATACAACACTGTGAAGTACATCTGTACGCAGACGACACACAGATCTACTATTCATTTAAACCACAAGAGCTAACGGGGGCTCTTTTTAAAATAAACAGTGACCTCAGTAGAATAGCGGATTGGTCATCTAAAAATAATCTAGTTTTGAATCCATCCAAGTCGCAGTATATAGTGATGGGCAGTAAGGGCCAGAGACAAAATATTATAAACCAGAGTCCTGAAGTGTGTATAGGATTGGAGCCTATACCGCAAGTGCCTTACGCTAAGAACCTAGGACTTATTATGGACGGTGAGCTAAGATATAAACAACATATTAATATAAAAATACGTAACGCATTCTACCGCCTCAAAACGCTGTACAACTTTCGAAAATATTTATCAGAGAAAGTTAGAGAGATTCTCGTAGAGTCCTTAGTGCTCTCACCGTTTAATTATTCTGATATTGTTTACGGCCCACGGTTGTTAAAACAAACACAAAAGGCGATACAACGGGTCCAAAATGCATGCACACGTTTTTGCTACAATATACCGAAGCGAGCATACATCACACCATATCTTAATAGTAAGCGTATCTTGAACATGAATAATAGAAGAAACCTACACCTCGCATTTACGTTGCGTAAACTCATAGACTTTGAAAAACCCTCATATCTGTACGATAAACTAAACTGGATACAGGATACACGCAAGAAACCACTTAGAAGCCATAGATTAAACTCCTTGCTAATCCCTAAACATAAAACTAAATCGTTCAAGGGGGGGTTCAAATATGCAACAACAAAAATATGGAATGATTTGCCACCACCCTTAAGAAGTCATATGCCCTTGATAAAATTTAAAAAACTTGTAAAATTACACCTTCTCGAGTTACAAAAACAGAACCTTCCCCTGTCTTAGTAGGTTTCGTGTGTACAAAATATAGATAAATAATAATAAATAATAATATATATTCATATAAAAATAAAGTACTGGATATCTATGTATATGTATAGCATACACACAAGCACTCCTGTAACAGTCACACCTTTTAGGTACACACACACATACACACACACACACACACACACACACGCACGCACACACACACACACGCACACACAGTAGCGCCAAACGCCTTCCGACCAGAGGGATCAGGCTGAAAATCAGGGCTGGATAATACCACCAATCTAGCAAAACCTGAGACTGGTGCCCATTGCCTATGTACCAAAAGAAAGGCTGTCCTGCACTTGTAAAACTTGTTAGTACTAATAATTGTCTATTATAAGCTATAATGTACTTATACTGTAAGATTTCGTTTTTTTGGCAATAAACATTTTTTTATTTTATTTTATTTATTTTACGTAAATTCTTTTAGAGAGCGATCGGCACGAGAAACAGAGGATAGCGTTTTTTTTTTACGAAAAGAACGGATTAGATAGCGTTGATCACGTTCTTTTGGAAAACCACGAGCGTACCTAATTAAACCAAGTTAGACTTAAAATCTTCAGGTCCATATTTGGTAGTACAAGTAGAGTTGTTGGATGGTGACGGGTATCTACCGAGGGCTTGGTTGGAAATCCCTATTGACCAAGTTATGACAGAATGTGCCGATGACGGCGATGGTGTGTAATTGTATTACATACACGATATTTCCACTCATGTTCTCCGTAGTGACAGTGACTCGCCTGTGTGGCATTGACTCGCCTGTGTGGCAATGACTCGCCTGTGTGGCAATGACTCGCCTGTGTGGCAATGACTCGCCTGTGTGGCATTGACTCGCCTGTGTGGCATTGACTCGCCTGTGTGGCATTGACTCGCCTGTGTGGCATCAACGCGCCTGTGTGGCATTGACGAGCCTGTGTGGCATTGACGAGCCTGTGTGGTATTGACGAGCCTGTGTGGCAATGATACACCTTTGTGACACTGACTGACTTGCCTGTATGACACTGACTGACTGGCCTGTGTGGCACTGACTAATTAGCCTGTGTGGCATTAATAACTCTGAGCTGTTTGTATGATTATAACTGTGTGTGACACCCTGATCCCATATGATACTCATGACCTTGTGTTAAAATTCTGATGGGCCTGTGTGGCCAGAGTTTAACTTTATTTAGTGTGTGGCATATGTTGGTCAGGGTGACCGAGCGGAGCGTAGTGTAAACCAATATTTGTTACTCGTTTGCAGATGCTGAAGATGAGACAGCTGCCTCAGCACACGAGGACGTGTGAATATGCAGGACGGCCGTGACGGCGCGCTGTCGATTATTGCGCCCACATTTGTTCTGATATTTAGATTACTTGCGAATGTTGGTTACTTAGTTGTTTGTTTAGATTAATTGAACGTAAAATTGTAGTAAATGATGGTAGTTATCAAACAATGTTTGTTATGATTGGTTAAACGTCAAAATATTATGGTTGTTATTAAAATGTAGGGTATCTTTGAAATTATGTTGACATTGACAGTCATGAATATGTTGAAGGTAGTATTTAAATAGGAGCGGGTTCCCCCCGAATAGGGTAGCAAGATGGCGCCGACCGGTCGGCAGTTGTCATTCTGGTGACGACTGCGCGCGGTGGTGCACGTGTTCTAACCTATTGGCTCCTAATCCAATTTTATTGTGCCAATCACATGTTATTTTAATCTAAAGCGTATTTAATAAAATCAGTGATTTGTAAACGTGTAGAACGTGCTTTTATTTCCGCGTTTTCCCCATATTTATACCGCGATGGGTGACAATAATGAAAGTGACGATGCCAACACTCGGGATGTGTTAACCAGCGATGACAAGCGTTCCGCCGAGCCTCCTGGTACTTCGTCATATATATTTCGGGGATCTCAGAAACGGCTCTAACGATTTCGATGAAATTTGCTATATGGGGGTTTTCGGGGGCGAAAAATCGATCTAGCTAGTTGAGACGTTGACCGTGACTTTCGAAAACAAAAAGTCGTATGTGACTGTAAACTTCCTATTATGCCATGACTATTTGCCATTCACTGTAGAATTTGACAGAGAGAGTTTGATGTATTAAACGTTACCGTATTTAGAGTTAATAAGGTCTACTGTCCTTAAAATTTTGTATGTAATTATTAGCAAATATTCGTGAATTAAGTATTGTAACCTTAGTCCAATAATGAAGCTTATTTTAAAGACTTTGAACTCTAAGTACTAGAAATAAAGTAGATTTTACTAATGCTGTAATTCTGTAATGCGATATGGTCATAAAACTCGTGCGATGTTGGGGGTATATTCTTCAATATTTTCAAACAGAATAGTGAGAGCATAGACCTAGTATTTAATATAGACGTGCCGTTCGCATGCACCCGTGAGAGGACAGAATATACGCAATGTGACGAAATTAAAAACACGTTTTAAGATTCCTGATAACATACCAAGCATAACCTACGTAATTTGGTCGGGTTATTTGTTACCCACCATACACCATACTAAATTCACTGTGGGGAATAAAAAATGTGAGAATGTGAAAAGGACAAACAATAATAATAACACTTTCTCTGCTACTCCTACTGAAAGATACATAAGACTATCTCGTTTGGTCATTTCCCTCCACTGCTCATGACTGATCCAGTTAACTACTAGATTTATGTTCCAATTATAATATCATGAACGAGATCACAATACCGGCAACCTGCAACTGGCGCATACGCATTCTAAAATTAAGTAATTAAAAAATCAGAAAATAACAATGGATTACGTCACTGAACTCGTTGTGAGGCTGTGGTTTTAGTAACAAGGGGTTGGGATACAATTATAAATGCGGAGATAGTGACGAAACAAATATTGCATTCATCTCAGCAATCGAGGAGCTAGCACCTGACATGGACATTTACAAGTGGGAGTCAGCCCGGACCGATCTCAAGAAGCTGATCAAAGAACTGCTGGAGCAGAGGCCCATCCTTCAGTTACACTCGGAATACCACGCGGAGGGGCTTCTGCTAGAGGTGCTATGAAAACACAACATTAGATCATTGCTCTCCGTGCCTCTTAAACAGAAAACTTTAATCTGGAAAGACGCGGGGATGTGGTTCGTGGAGGTTATTAACCCGAAAATCATAAAAAGAACGTATGTGTTTTGGACTGTGAATAAGTGTAATGTCTGTTTATGTCTGAAATAAAAAAAAGTTTGATAGTGATTGACTATTTATTTATTTACCAATCATTTAGGTACATATTTTATAATGTCCCGATGCAAGTATGGGGAGCGGTTTCCCAGCTACATAAAGAAAACAATTGGTTTTTCAAAATTCGTAGTTAAGGGGCTCCCAGGTGCCAATGACCTTCAATCTGAATCCCTTAGTTTTCTAACATGGTATAATAATATACTCCGCCTGGTACTCCATTCCGAGATTCGCGTATGACCTAACTGACACGCGCCTACGTCATCATGCTGTTTACAGGTTCTCAAACTTTGAAATGTGGGAGAATTTTAACCAACGGTGAAAATTATTTTAACGGCATTAATTTTAAGTTATTCATGTAGAAACATAGTAAAATAAAACAAATCTAATGTATTAAATTAAACTTTATTTATCTATACAAGACAAACGTTTAAAAAACTAATTCACAGTTACACATTAATTACCAAGCTTACGACGTGAAAAGTTTGGAAAACACTGCGACTGCTGACACTGAGCGAGAAGGAAATAACAATTAACACGCGTTCGACAAGGATGACGGTCAGGGCATGAAGTTATCTAGATCCGAATTGTCAAATGTGCCCAGCGCTATCCTGTGTTGCCAGTAGTATAAACAGAATTACCCGAAAGTCTGAAATTTCTTTCGTGAATCGGAAGATATTGCTAACGAGTAATTAAAAATGCCGTGTTATTGTAAAATTTAAGCTAAAATACATATAAATGAAAATTATAAAATTATAAAGAAATATTTTAACTTATTAACCATAGGTATAATGTACCCATGTAACATGTTATGTTAAAATAAAGTGGCAATGTTATTGCGACGTAGGCCCGTGTCACTCTGGGAATGGAAGACCATGTTTTATTAGACCATGTTTTCTAATGTATTTTGCAGCTTATCATAGTAATAGCTACGGCTTTAAGCAATATACATAGTATGCCATATTTACTTCAAAGTTATTCAGTCTTCGAGATATTCGACTGCAAAATTGATCAAGTTTAGGCCAAAAACCTGGTTTTCTGGTCATAATTTTGTGTTAATTATTTTAAAATTAAAATCTATGACCAGTTTTAAGAGATGTCAAAGACGAACCCAAATATGCAGATAACATACATGTAAGATCCTTCACAGCAATCCAGTTACGAAAAAAGTGTTATTTTAGAAAATGTTTAAAAAAAACCGGACAAGTGCGAGTCGGACTCGCCCACCGAGGGTTCCGTACTTTTTAGTATTTGTTGTTATAGCGGCAACAGAAATACATCATCTGTGAAAATGTCAACTGATAGCTAGTCACGGTTCGTGAGATACAGCCTGGTTTCAGACGGACGGACGGACGGACGGAAAGTGGAGTCTTAGTAATACGGTCCCGTTTTACCCTTTTGGTACGGAACCCTAAAAATCATAAAAAAATAAGTATTCATTAGTTTCAAAATCCGGTAGACAAGAATGGAGATTAAAGATTGAAGAACCGATAGCCATTTGTCTTATAATTCTATCTATAGTGTAAATGTAGGAGTAACGGCTCAAAACGTGTCAAATATCGATGAAAACCGCGGGGAGCCCCTTAAGATGAGGTTGTGTACTGGTAAAAGCTGATTACTGTGGACAATAGTATGTTGAGGTAAGAGAGGGTCCGCTCTCGCTCATGCGCAGTGTGCGGATATAGTTCCTGCAAATACTGTTATAGCAATGTGGCGAAGTTACTAAGCGTGTGTCGTCATCGTCGTTAAAAATATATCAAGTCTCGATTTCAAACAAAAACAAGACCTGACCTAATCATGACTTGTGCTCTCACGCTCCACTGTGTGTTACTTACCTATCTACCCACAAAACAAAAAAGTAATAGAATTGTAACGTACGTGTGATGCGTGTGGCAACGTTAGGATTGGCTGCACTCACGATTACCACAGGCTATAGGGACCGTACGCGTTGGAGGGTCTGCCATCTTGTGGTCTGAATCAGAAACATATACCTACCTACATTGCCAAAGCAAGTGCTACCATCTACCGTTCTCGTAGGTACGTTTCCTTGTGCATAGTAGGTTCTGCCATCTTGTGGACTCCATTGGAAGCATAAACGTCGCATTTATGACTCGCGTCAAAAATCTAATGGCTCCAATGCTGTTTAGTTCATGCATGCTCCCTATTGTCTGTTCAGTACGTCGGCACTTAAGCAATGTCAATGTGAAAACAAATCCGTTTAAAATTACAAGAAGGGATTTCATATCATCGCTAAGTATTATTTAATTAATGCATACTAATATTATAAAGCCGAAAGTGTATCTGTCTGTTACCTCTTCACGCTTAAGCCGCTGAACCGATTTAGTTGAAATTCGGTATAGAGATAGTTTGAGTCCCGGGGGAAGGACATAGGATAGTTTTATGTCGGAAATCATCCCTGAAGATAGTGCAAAGGCGGGTGGAATTGAAAGAGTTAATGAATTGCCTAATAATTGAAGTAAGTAATGCGCAAATTGAATGATTGCTATTAGCATTATCCAGGCGCTATACCTACTTTAGCTGATGTCACTAATTCCACGCAGACGAAGTCGCGGGCAAAAGCTAGTATTTCAATATTTTCGCTAGGATTTTTTGATTGTTTAGTACAAAAACCAACTTTATTTAAATGTAATAAGGTTGACATCTATGTTCCGGAGTAGCAGAACTTCTGTATTGTAGCTCAACTATGCGACGCTAGATGGGCTATGTTCAAAAATAAAAATCGTAGATGCAATTTCGACATAATTTCCTTTACTGTAAAGTTCAAATTATTGTAATGGGCGGCTTTCGAAATAAGAAAATATGACCAAACATCCTTTTAGATTGCGTTGTGTTTGTGTTCAGTGTGCGTGTTGGCGCCATAGGTTTCCAGGCCGTAGAGAAGCATATCTATTTGTTGATGGCGAAGACTTCTGCATGAAAGATTGAGGCCTGTCTGCCCAAGCTCTGAGCTTATTGCATTGCCTTTCTTGGAACCTCAGAGCATATAATACTAGAGAGCGGACAAGCCGCCGGAGGCCGTGTCGCAGTTGTTAGCTCATTGAGCATGGTATAATAATATACTCCGCCTGGTACTCCATTCCGAGATTCGCGTATGACCTAACTGACACGCGCCTACGTCATCATGCTGTTTACAGGTTCTCAAACTTTGAAATGTGGGAGAATTTTAACCAACGGTGAAAATTATTTTAACGGCATTAATTTTAAGTTATTTATGTAGAAACATAGTAAAATAAAACAAATCTAATGTATTAAATTAAACTTTATTTATCTATACAAGACAAACGTTTAAAAAACTAATTCACAGTTACACATTAATTACCAAGCTTACGACGTGAAAAGTTTGGAAAACACTGCGACTGCTGACACTGAGCGAGAAGGAAATAACAATTAACACGCGTTCGACAAGGATGACGGTCAGGGCATGAAGTTATCTAGATCCGAATTGTCAAATGTGCCCAGCGCTATCCTGTGTTGCCAGTAGTATAAACAGAATTACCCGAAAGTCTGAAATTTCTTTCGTGAATCGGAAGATATTGCTAACGAGTAATTAAAAATGACGTGTTATTGTAAAATTTAAGCTAAAATACATATAAATGAAAATTATAAAATTATAAAGAAATATTTTAACTTATTAACCATAGGTATAATGTACCCATGTAACATGTTATGTTGAAATAAAGTGGCAATGTTATTGTGACGTAATCGCGTGTCACTCTGGGAATGGAAGACCATGTTTTATTAGACCATGCTCATTGAGCATACAACGCCGCTAGTTCGCCGTCCGTTGTTACCGAGTGTGCACGCGCGCTGTTTATCGAAAAAGTTCTGTTTTTTTCCAAAATGCCGAGTTGTGCAATAATTACTTGCAAACATCGCAGTGATTTGATTACTTTCCACACCAATGGGATCACTTTTCACAGGTAAATACTATTTATTTCAAATAAAACCACGAATTCAAAGAATTCAACGTAATATTCCGACTTGTATCCATGTAAGCTTACACTTGCTTGTCATTTAATATGTTTCATTATACATTGCTGCTGTACAAGTAACATGATTGCAAAGTACAGTGTTTACGCCGCAATGAACGGGGTACAAAACGATTCACTCAATGAGAAATTTTTTCATAGTGCAGCAGCGATGTGCTCCGCTTGGATAGTGCTGTGCGGCACCTATAACACGTATCGATAAAACCAGGATTAGTTGATGCTAAAAATAATTTAAAAATTTAAAGATGGTTACTGTCTTTAATATAATAATATTATTTAGTATACATTTTGTGTAATTGTTTACCTCATGGTTTGTACAAATTGTACACATGTGCTAATAGTGATAAAAAAATTCGAGTGAATTTCGATATTAAATCATTTTTAGTGCGAAATAATCCCTTTTCTATAGCAACGTACTTTAATTTATCATAATACCTATCTATTGTGACGACCGGTTTGGCGCAGTGGTACAGTGTCTGCCTACTGTGCACGAGGTCTCGGGTTCGAATCCTGGTAAGGTTGGGCATTTATTTGTGTGACGAGCAGGAATATTTGTTCCTGAGTCATGGATGTTTTATATCTATTTATTTATGTATTTATATGTATCTAGGTATTAAGTATATCGTTGTTTAGTACCCATAACACAAGCCTTTCTGAGCTTACTGCGGGACTAGGTCAATTTGTGTAAGAAATGTTCCATGATATGCTCATGATATTCATTTATTTATTTATTGCTATTTTAACCGTTGATTGAATGTATAATTCTCTGATCTCAATTGTGGAGTTATTTTATTTTTTTAGTCTTTTATTTTTATTTATATCGTATGCCTAAGGTTACCAAGGGTATGTATATATGAATTGTATGGTATGTATATATTTTCCCGCGTAGAAATCGTATTTCGCATATCCCTCAGGAATCGTATTTTATTACCGGAACAAAAAGTATCCTATGTGTTAATAAAAAAATTAAATGCTGCACATTTAAAATTTGAACATTAGATCGATAAGGTTAAGTTGGATAGCCAATAGGACCCATGATGTCGAGTTAGTATAACGTTCTCTCTGTTTAATGACAATTAGCCGCTTGCCTTTACCTGCAAGTAAAAGTGCAGATAAGAGTAAATGATAAAGTAATAATTGCATTGTTTGGGTTGGACCAGGTGCAAAAATACCACGTAACAATAATGTCCAATATCTAGCACTAACTCGACATCGTGGATCGAGTGTAATCTTATGATTCGGTCAAATTGTGTTTTTTGAAAAACTAATTATACCCAGCCTTTTATGAATGTAGTATGATACCTTAGTGTATGGTGCTTTACGCACACTATTGGTAAACTTGTCAGTTAAAATGGATTTTTACTTTTTTTTTCGTAACACTTAGTTTTTGCAGAGTGTTACTTGTCACTTTTTGACATCTATCAATAAGGATATTTAGACTACGTCCCATAGTAGCAACATCGCTATCAAAAAGGCGTTTTGCACTATGTAACAATAAAAACTTGTTTTTTATTTTAATTGGTATTAACTCTGAAACTAGCCGAATTTCAAAAAAGTTTATAGGACATTTTTGTCTCTAAATATGATCAGGAATACGCTGTTAAAATTATTCGGTTTCCTCGTGTTACACCGTGTATAATAAATGAGTTTCGAATCGTAAGTAAAAACTATGTTATTTCGAATTTTAACAAGCTAATACATGAATATGGTGCATCATATAAAAAAATGAATATGACCTTTTTTATTAAGAATGTATTAAGGATTATTTCTTTCATTGACATTTTTTTCCTAAAATGTATACTTTCCTCAAAAAATGTAAAAAAAACTGTGAACCGGGACATATTTCATGCAAAAAGGGGGGGTTGCGTCAGGGGGAGGGGAAGGGACGCTAGTATGCGTAAAGCACCATACCCTAAGGTATCATACTACATTCATAAAAGGCTGGCTATAATTAGTTTGTCTTCCCCATACATTAGAACACAATTTAACCGAATCATTAACTAATAATAAAGTTAAATTTTCATAGATTAAGTTAAGTTATATTTTCACAGATTTCCAAGTGATCCCAAAATTAAAGAAAAATGGATAGCAGCCACATGCAGAGGACCTGTTTGGTGGCCATCAAAAACGATACGGCTAAACACCACACATTTTTGCAGAAACAAACACTCGAGTATGTTGACACTGACAGTGACAGGATTACCGGTAATGGCTTTAGGAATAAAATATCAAATAGAGGTATTCGTTGTCAACTGGCTAAACCGATAATATTCTTGAATACCGGTATTGTTATACCTCTATTCAGAGCTTTAGCGAAATAAATACCAAAATTCAATCATAACCGGTTATACCCCAATTAAAACTGGTATTCAGAATACCGGTAACGGTCCCTGATTTGAATAGTGTTGATGAATTTATCGACACACAGTCTTTTCCGACAGTCGATCAAATATCGATATCACGGTGTCCCGCCCTAGTTCCCGTAATTATCGTTGTGTGAGTGCGTGATGACACGACTCGCTGGTCGTTCGCATGTACACAGACATTGAAATGATGCGCGTGTATTGTGCAATAGGAACGTCCATCTACAAGTGTGTGTACTTTAGATGTGTGCGTGCTTTGTCTTTATAATTACTGGTGCTTTGTGTGGGTTCAAGAACTTGCGACAGGCGTATTCAATACAAATCGCCGGGCATGTCCGATCTCCTGCATTCCTATATCTGTGCTTGGAACTCTTCAACGTACTTTCGGTCGTTGGTCCATTTGTCTCTTAGGAGAGGTATATCTGGTCTGTGTAGAGTTTAGTAAAATGACATTCGGTGTACGTGTTCAGTGGGCATGCTAAGGGTTATATTTGGTTAATGCTTGGGAGCGCCATGTGCATTTGGCCTGTTTTGTGTGCATATTATGTAGACGCACTGCTTGCCACCATTTGAATATTGTATTTAGAGCTCTTTGCATTAGGTTGGATGTCGTGTGGAGGTAGGGGCCTTTGATAAAGGCAAAAGGAAAAGAAGAATAATTTTTGAGTGGAAACGATGTTAGACTAATAATGGACTGACGGATTTAGGCTGTTAGTAGTTGTCCTTTTTCCCTCCTTTTGGTATGAAGTTTACCTTGACCCGAGTCCATTTATCTGGTACGATTCACCACGCGAAACTTGCTCGGAATATTATGACCAGATGCAGATTGCTGTAAAAGCGCCACCGATTTAAATGGTTTACATTTTTCCAATGCCCATTTAATTTTGTTTGGTCTAAAGAATAAAAATGTTTGTTGCTATATTCCAGTCGATATTGAGTGCCCTGTGGATTCGAGGATTCCTATGGGCGCAAAGCTATGTGTATTACTGGTTGAGTATGAACCGGGGAAGTGGGTGTCTCTTAGCAAGTTCCTCTTCCGTGTTCATAAATGTGCCATCTGGTGTTTAAGAAGACCGAGATGGTTGGTGTCTTGGAGAGTATTATGTAAGTTCTTGCTCCTTTATGAGTTTGGGCAATATCTTCACAGAACCACAGTGTAAAAAATAACAGTAAACCGACGCCTTTGATGTTTGCGTAAATGCAGACACCGCACAAGAACACAGTAGGGTTGTCACAGACTTTAACACAACTGCCCATAAGACAAAGAACATTGCAAATAAGAGTCGCTAGCCCTGTAAGTAGTACCGAGCTACTAACAATGGCGATGTATGCAACTCGGGTGCGCGTGAGGAGTGCCTCGCACCCCGTACGATTGCCCTGTCTAAATGGAACTTTCTCCATGACCTCATTTTGGCATCCCCGATTTGTTTATTATATTCAGTCAATGCTCTATGATACCCATACCATACTCATTCGGCGTAGACCAGGCGGAATTCTGTTAACAATTAAAACAGACCAATTCCAAAACCTGTTCTGTTGTGACCTGTTCTGTTCTAACCTGTTCTGTTGTGACCTGTTCAGTTCTAACCTGTTCTGTTGTAACCTATTCTGTTGTAACCTATTCTGTTGTGATCTGTTCTGTTCTAACCTGATCTGTTATGATCTGTTCGGTTGTGACCTGTTCTGAAATCCGTCAGTCCATTATTAGTCTAACATCGTTTCCACTCAAAAAATCTTCTTCTTTTCCTTTTGCCTTTATCAAAGGCCCCTACCTCCACACGACATCCAACCTAATGCAAAGAGCTCTAAATACAATATTCAAATGGTGGCAAGCAGTGCGTCTACATAATATGCACACAAAACAGGCCAAATGCACATGGCGCTCTCAAGCATTAACCAAATATAACCCTTAGCATGCCCACTGAACACGTACACCGAATGTCATTTTACTAAACTCTACACAGACCAGATATACCTCTCCTAAGAGACAAATCGACCAACGACCGAAAGTACGTTGAAGAGTTCCAAGAAAGGCAATGCAATAAGCTCAGAGCTTGGGCAGACAGGCCTCAATCTTTCATGCAGAAGTCTTCGCCATCAACAAATAGATATGCTTCTCTACGGCCTGGAAACCTATGTCGCCAACACGCACACTAAACACAAACACAACGCAATCTAAAAGGATGTTTGATCATATTTTCTTATTTCGAAAGCCGCTCATTACAATAATTTGAACTTTACAGTAAAAGAAATTATGTCGAAATTGCATCTACGATTTTTATTTTTGAAGATAGCCCATCTAGCGTCGCATAGTTGAGCTACAATCACAGAAGTTCTGCTACTCCGCAACATAGATGTCAACCTTATTACATTTAAATAAAGTTGGTTTTTGTACTAAACAATCAAAAAATCCTAGAGAAAATATTGAAATACTAGCGTTTGCCCGCGACTTCGTCTGCGTGGAATTAGTGACAGCAGCTAAAGTAGGTATAGCGCCTGGATAATGCTAATAGCAATCATTCAATTTGCGCATTACTTACTTCAATTATTAGGCAATTCATTAACTCTTTCAATTCCACCCGCCTTTGCACTATCTTCAGGGATGATTTCCGACATAAAACTATCCTATGTCCTTCCTCCGGGACTCAAACTATCTCTATACCGAATTTCAATTAAATCGGTTCAGCGGCTTAAGCGTGAAGAGGTAACAGACAGATACACTTTCGGCTTTATAATATTAGTATGGATTAATTAAATAATACTTAGCGATGATATGAAATCCCTTCTTGTAATTTTAAACGTATTTGTTTTCACATTGACATTGCTTAAGTGCCGACGTACTGAACAGACACTAGGGAGCATGCATGAACTAAACAGCATTGGAGCCATTAGATTTTTGACGCGAGTCATAAATGCGACGTTTATGCTTCCAATTGAGTCCACAAGATGGCAGAACCTACTATGCACAAGGAAACGTACCTACGAGAACGGTAGATGGTAGCACTTGCTTTGGCAATGTAGGTAGGTATATATATGTTTCTGATTCAGACCACAAGATGGCAGACCCTCCAACGCGTACGGTCCCTATAGCCTGTGGTAAACGTGAGTGCAGCCAATCCTAACGTTGCCACACGCATCACACGTACGTTACAATTTTATTACTTTTTTGTTTTGTGGGTAGATAGGTAAGTAACACACAGTGGAGCGTGAGAGCACAAGTCATGATTAGGTCAGGTCTTGTTTTTGTTTGAAATCGAGACTTGATATATTTTTAACGACGATGACGACACACGCTTAGTAACTTCGCCACATTGCTATAACAGTATTTGCAGGAACTATATCCGCACACTGCGCATGAGCGAGAGCGGACCCTCTCTTACCTCAACATACTATTGTCCACAGTAATCAGCTTTTACCAGTACACAACCTCATCTTAAGGGGCTCCCCGCAGTTTTCATCGATATTTGACACGTTTTGAGCCGTTACTCTATAGATAGAATTATAAGACAAATGGCTATCGGTTCTTCAATCTTTAATCTCCATTCTTGTCTACCGGATTTTGAAACTAATGAATACTTATTTTTTTATGATTTTTAGGGTTCCGTACCAAAAGGGTAAAACTGGACCCTATTACTAAGACTCCACTTTCCGTCCGTCCGTCCGTCCGTCTGAAACCAGGCTGTATCTCACGAACCGTGACAGCTAGATAGTTGAAATTTTCACAGATGATGTATTTCTGTTGCCGCTGTAACAACAAATACTAAAAAGTACGGAACCCTCGGTGGGCGAGTCCGACTCGCACTTGTCTGGTTTTTTTTTAAACATTTTCTAAAATAACACTTTTTTTGTAACTGGATTGCTGTGAAGGATCTTACATGTATGTTATCTACATATTTGGGTTCGTCTTTGACGTCTCTTAAAACTGGTCATAGATTTTAATTTTAAAATAATTAACACAAAAATTATGACCAGAAAACCAGGTTTTTGGCCTAAACTTGATCAATTTTGCAGTCGAATATCTCGAAGACTGAATAACTTTGAAGTAAATATGGCATACTATATTGCTTAAAGCCGTAGCTATTACTATGATAAGCTGTAAAATACATTAGAAAACTAAGGGATTCAGATTGAAGATCATTGGCACCTGGGAGCCCCTTAACTACGAATTTTGAAAAACTGATTGTTTTCTTTATGTAGCTGGGAAACCGCTCCCCATACTTGCATCGGGACATTATAAAATATGTACCTAAATGATTGGTAAATAAATAAATAGTCAATCACTATTAAACTTTTTTTTATTTCAGACATGAACAGACATTACACGTATTCACAGTCCAAAACACATACGTTCTTTTTATGATTTTCGGGTTAATAACCTCCACGAACCACATCCCGCGTCTTTCCAGATTAAAGTTTTCTGTTTAAGAGGCACGGAGAGCAATGATCTAATGTTGTGTTTTCATAGCACCTCTAGCAGAAGCCCCTCCGCGTGGTATTCCGAGTGTAACTGAAGGATGGGCTTCTGCTCCAGCAGTTCTTTGATCGGCTTCTTGAGATCGGTCCGGGCTGACTCCCACTTGTAAATGTCCATGTCAGGTGCTAGCTCCTCGATTGCTGAGATGAATGCAATATTTGTTTCGTCACTGTCTCCGCATTTATAATTGTATCCCAACCCCTTGTTACTAAACCACAGCCTCACAACGAGTTCAGTGACGTAATCCATTGTTATTTTCTGATTTTTTAATTACTTAATTTTAGAATGCGTATGCGCCAGTTGCAGGTTGCCGGTGTTGTGATCTCGTTCATGATATTATAATTGGAACATAAATCTAGTAGTTAACTGGATCAGTCGTGAGCAGTGGAGGGAAATGACCAAACGAGATAGTCTTATGTATCTTTCAGTAGGAGTAGCAGAGAAAGTGTTATTATTATTGTTTGTCCTTTTCACATTCTCACATTTTTTATTCCCCACAGTGAATTTAGTATGGTGTATGGTGGGTAACAAATCATCATCATCATTTCAGCCTATATACGTCCCACTGCTGGGCACAGGCCTCGTCTCATGCGCGAGAGGGCTTGGGCTATAGTCCCCACGCTAGCCCAATGCGGATTGGGGACTTCACATACACCTTTGAATTTCTTCGCAGATGTATGCAGGTTTCCTCACGATGTTTTCCTTCACCGAAAAGCTAGTGGTAAACATCAAATGATATTTCGTACATAAGTTCCGAAAAACTCATTGGTACGAGCCAGGATTTGAACCCGCGACCTCCGGATTGAAAGTCGGACGTCATATCCACTCGGCCACCACCGCTCCGACACCGCTCCGGGTAACAAATAACCCGACCAAATTACGTAGGTTATGCTTGGTATGTTATCAGGAATCTTAAAACGTGTTTTTAATTTCGTCACTTTGCGTATATTCTGTCCTCTCACGGGTGCATGCGAACGGTACGTCTATATTAAATACTAGGTCTATGCTCTCACTATTCTGGTTGAAAATATTGAAGAATATACCCCCAACATCGCACGAGTTTTATGACCATATCGCATTACAGAATTACAGCATTAGTAAAATCTACTTTATTTCTAGTACTTAGAGTTCAAAGTCTTTAAAATAAGCTTCATTATTGGACTAAGGTTACAATACTTAATTCACGAATATTTGCTAATAATTACATACAAAACTTTAAGGACAGTAGACCTTATTAACTCTAAATACGGTAACGTTTAATACATCAAACTCTCTCTGTCAAATTCTACAGTGAATGGCAAATAGTCATGGCATAATAGGAAGTTTACAGTCACATACGACTTTTTGTTTTCGAAAGTCACGGTCAACGTCTCAACTAGCTAGATCGATTTTTCGCCCCCGAAAACCCCCATATAGCAAATTTTATCGAAATCGTTAGAGCCGTTTCCGAGATCCCCGAAATATATATATGTATATATAACTAAATAAATTTACAAGAATTGCTCGTTTAAAGGTATTAGATAGATACGATAACGTTTAATACAACAAACTCTCTTTGTCAAATTTTACAGTGAATGGCAAATAGTCAAGTTTACAGTCACATACGACTTTTTGTTTTCGAAAGTGACGGTCAACATCCCAACGGTCGGCAACGCGCATGTAACAACTATGAAGTTGTAGGCATCTAAAGGCTACAGTGACTGCTTACCACCAGGCGGGCCGTGTGCTTGTTTGCCACCGACGTAGTATATAAAAAAAATCTGGGCCTTTTTGCGGTTGGTAAACTACAAACTCCATACGCACAAGCGACAAAACTAACCACAAATAAAAGTGCGCGCTTGTAAACAATAGAATTCGCAGGCGTCCATAGGCTACGGTGACTGCTTACTATCAGGCGGGGCCATTTGCTTGTACAAAACGCCGATATATGCCCCATATTTATAAAACAAACTTATTGGGTTTTTTTGCAGTCGGCAACGCGCTTGTATCAACTCTAAAGTTGCAGGGCGAAATTCGCATAATACCCAGTCTGACTAAGATATGGCTCACATATAGTCGAGAAATTGGGACCAGTTCTACCGTGACAGGGTGGCCTAGAGGTTCAGACAATGACATTAGCCCGGTTAGCTAAAGACGCGCCGGTTCGAATCCGACCTTCGCCACTGGAGGCCACCCTGTCACTTTTTGTTTCTTTTACAAAGTAGCGCGGCTGTTATCTTCGGCGTGAGCGTGAGTCTCTTGTCTAATCGCATGACGTCATCGGGGCGCTGCGGGTGCGCTCCGTGGTTTGCTATTTTAGCGGCTTTGAGCAATCGGTGCAAGTGTACTCGGTGCCGCGCCGATCGAACGAAGGGGCATGGAGCAAAATGTTGTAAGCGTCATGATTATCTCACGGCGCTTACGACGTTTTAAGGTCGCGACATGGGTGACGCGAATGTGCACGTGCCACCGCATTCCACAATGCGCAGGTGGCTTGCACCTGTGCGACCTTGAGCGCGCACGTGGCCAGCCGGCCGACCCCGATGCAAAAATACTCGAACGAAGGGGCATGGATCAAAACGTCGTAAGGGCCATGAATTTTTCACGGCGCTTACACGTTTAGGTCGCGACGTTCACGCCCCGCTTCCGTACCGACGTAAGCACCACGAATTTTTCACATCGCTTACGACGTTTTAATGTCGCGACGTGACCTGGGTGTCGTCGGGCCTCCGCCCGATGCACTCGCTCACCGAACTGGCGCCATCTAGGAAGGTGGTGGTAGGTATTTTTTTAAAGATCCGAAAACAAACTCACATAAAGTAGCGCCCTCTAACGGCTCTTTGCCGAACGAACAAGTGACGTCATCTAGCGGAGCATTTCTGAACCTCTCCTCTTCCCTCGCCCCACCCCTCTGTCCCAAACAAACAAACAAACAAAATATACTTTATTCATGTAGGCCTAGCAACAAGCTCTTATGAATCGTAATTAATCTTAATCTAATTATCAGAGCAATTTATTGATGTTAATATTATTCCATAATAAAATTGGATTATTATACATATCAAATTTAACACTAAGAATTTCACAAAAGGATCGTCAAACATTAAAAAGATTGTATAAAAATATACTAGTCTAGAATTTCTAGAATAAAATCTAAATGTCAAAAAAAAAGCATAAGTAACAAAAGAAGTAGATAGTATTACATCGGAATATCCATTTCCTCATCAATAATCAAATATACCTAATAAATAATTAATCATTTCGAATAACAATTAATCCCACGTTGTAATATCATTCATGTAGACTTGTGTGGTATAATAAGCTTTAGAAATAAGTTTACGCTTTACATAATTCTTAAAATTTATTAATAGATAATTCAGTAATATGGTTTGGAAGTTTATTATAAAATCTTACACAATTACCCATGAATGATTTTTTAATTTTATGGAGCCAAGTGAAGGGCACTGCGAGCTTATGTTTATTTCTAGTATTAATATTATGAATTTCACAATTTTTCCTAAAATTTACAATATTTTTATGTACATACAGAATATTCTCATAAATGTATTGACAGTGCACTGTCATTATGTCAATTTCCTTAAATTTATCTCTAAGTGAGTCTCTATGGTTCATTTTGTATATTGCTCGAATAGCCCTCTTCTGCAGAACAAAAATGGTATTTATCTCTGAAGCACCGCCCCACAGTAAAATACCATATGCCATAATGCTATGGAAGTAACTAAAATATACTAATCGAGCTGTTTTCACATCAGTTAACTGACGGATTTTGCTCACTGCAAAAGCTGCAGAGCTCAGTCTATTCGAAAGAGTAGCAATATGGGGACCCCACTGGAGTTTAGAATCTAAAGTTATACCAAGAAAAACTGTACTATCAACTAATTCCAATTCCTCATCCTTCACAATGACACTTGTTTGCACATGCCTTACGTTACTACTAGTGACAAACTTAATACATTTAGTCTTTTTCTCATTTAACAATAAATTATTAACATTGAACCAATTTACTACTTTTGAAATGGCATTGTTTACATCATTGTAAGCTTGTTGCTGTCGTTTGACTTTGAAAATAAGTGAGGTGTCGTCTGCAAACAATACTATATCATGGTGGGTCTTAACAAGGAATGGCAAGTCATTTATGTAGATAAGGAACAGGAAAGGCCCCAAACCAATTTACTACTTTTGAAATGGCATTGTTTACATCATTGTAAGCTTGTTGCTGTCGTTTGACTTTGAAAATAAGTGAGGTGTCGTCTGCAAACAATACTATATCATGGTGGGTCTTAACAAGGAATGGCAAGTCATTTATGTAGATAAGGAACAGGAAAGGCCCCAATATTGACCCCTGTGGTACACCCATAGAGACCAATGACCCAGGTGATCGCTGTCCATTCACATCGACCCGTTGTATTCTACCATTTAAGTAGGACTTAAGTAAATTCAGTGCCAATCCTCTAACTCCGTAATAATGAAGTTTCCTGATTAATGTTTCATGACAAACACAGTCGAAGGCCTTAGATAAATCACAGAAGACACCTAAAGCATCTCGTGACTCCTCCCAGGCATCGAAATTAGCTCAACACCGGCATCAGTTGTTGAGCGACCCCGTGTAAAACCAAACTGCTTATTATGCATCAAATTATTAACGTTAAAATGTCGTACTAATTGAGAAAGAACTAATTTTTCAAAAATCTTGCTAAATGTTGGTAGCACAGATATCGGTCTAAAGTTAGTGGGGTCAGAGCTGCTACCAGATTTAAATAAAGGAATTACTTTACTATGTTTCATTAGATCAGGAAACTCGCCGCAATCAACACTGTTGTTAAATATAACTACCAAGTCAGGCGCTACAATTTCTACTAAGGATTTGACAGCATGGACAGAGACTCCCCAGAGGTCATTCGTTTTTTTGACATTAATTGATTTAAACGCCTTTATTACATCTGAGGTACAAACATGTTCAAAATGAAGGTCTCCACAACACTCTGGAGCGTTATGTTTTAATAATGTAACAGCAGATGAGGGTGATGAATTTAAATCCTTAGTTGTGGATACTGGTACCTCGGTAAAAAATTTTTCAAATTCTGTAGCTACTTCTAAATTGGAATCTATAATTTTGTTATCAATGTTTAGTTTAAGTTCTTTAATTGTGTGTTTCGAGCGACCAGTCTCCACATTTATAACTTTCCAGGTTGCTTTAACAATGTCGGAACTACTTTTTATTTTCTGACTTAGATAATTTCGCTTAGCTATATGACAATCTACTTTAAACTTCTTCGAATACTCCTTCACATGTTCTTTAAATTCATCACTCTGATTAAACCGCCGTTCCTCATATAAGGCATACAGTTCACGTCTTCTTTGATGTAAGTCCGCAGTAGCCCACTCACTAAAAACTGATGCACCACTAACTACGACCGATTTTGAGGTGAATATCGCATTATAATGATCCATAAAAGTGTGAAAGAATGAATTATACATACTATTAGGACTCATATCGGAAGACAAAAAGGGTAGCGCCTGAACTAAACTTAGCTTCATTCTTTCTACGCGGTCCGAGGTTACTGGTACAAAAGTTATTTGTTTTCTCATGGTATTTTTCCTTAATGCCTCAAATACCATTAATTGACCTAAGTGGTCTGATTCTAAATTGCTGATAACTTTTTTAGCGATAGGAAAAATATCTGTGAAAATATTATCTATACAGGTTGCACTAGTAGCAGTCACTCTAGTGGGCTCCATAAACATGTGGTTGAGATTACAAGATTTAAAAAGATTCAATAATCTACAAGACATTGTTGAATTTTCCATAATATTTACATTAAAGTCGCCGCATATAAGCAATTTCTTACTAGAAGATGATATTTTAAGTAGGGCAGATTCCATTATGTTTTCAAATAATTCAAAATTACTTAATGGCGGCCTATACACACAGACAACAATAAATTGCTCTAATTCTACTGCACTTAGTTCTATAGTCCGTTCAACAGACATGGATACAATGTCCTTACGTTCCTTAAATTTTAACTGACTGTTTAATATAATTAATGACCCACCATGTATGGAACTAAGTCTGGTGAACGAACTTCCCGCCTGGTGATTATTAAATTGGGGCATTAATTCCATGGATGTAAGTAAAAAGAGGTAGATATGGTACCAGGCGCACGATCGTGAGCCATTAAATATAGGTTCCGGAACCTATCTTGAGTCAGTCGTACGGGTGACGCCAACGTGTCAACATTGTCATAATCGTCCTTAACCGTCTATTAAATATTGCGAAACAATGCCGTGTTGCGCCTTTTACGAATGTTTCAATAGCTCGAAACATAAAAACAAAGCTCACGGAATCACTTTCCATTCGTAAGTACTGTTATAACATTTGAAAACAATATTATTTGTAAATAAAATTTAATATTATCTTTGTTGTTAAAGAGTGAGTGAGTGAGAGGGATAGCTAAATAATGCATTACCCATGTGAGAAACACGTTTATCCGAGCGTCGCTGTCAAGTATGCATGTGTGCTTCATGCATTGTAGAGTCAGCAAAAAAATTATAAATATGCAACTTTTAAAATCATGTGCTCCTAGTCCTTGAAACTATAGAATCTTAGAGCATATTTAGTAACAGAGATGTCATCGCTGTCATTTTCTTTACGAAACAGTCTGCGGATATTTGCGGGGGAGGGGACGTCAACTACATGATTTGTACGTAACGTACAAATAGCCAGTTTGCACAATAATTGTGAAAGTTTTTCGGCAAAGGGGTAAAGGTCTTAAAGGCCACTCCAGTTATTAAATGCTCTAAGTACTTATAGAATGTGTGTTTTAATAACGATATCTTGCATTTACATACCTAAAACCGGATGTTGCAAGTATGTAGTAGTAGTATAAACTCCATGTACAGATTTCCTGCTGATGAATTATGGAGAAATAAGTGGCTCACTGTCGTCCGTAATCAAAGAAGGGATCCAGAGTGGACATGTACCAAAAATAGCAGAATATGTTCAATACATTTCAAACCGGAACATATGTACACCACCAACAAAGGAAGAAGAAGAATAACAAAAGGCGCTGTTCCTTTTTTTCGGGTACCGCGTTATTTTTATTTGACTTTCATTATTTTATATTTAATTACTATAATTATGTATATTGTAAGTTGAGCAAATGAAAACCTCTCTGTGGTCTAAAATGAAATTACAAGAGCTGAGAGGAAAATACCGTAGGCCGTGAGTTTCTGCCAGCAAAAATCTTTTTTTTTTTTCGAATAATAACGAAGGAAGTCTATTATATACCGTGGGCTCGAATAACCCGAAAGATTTTAACTACATATTTCTGAGGCCAAAAGAAGGGGAAAAATGTCATATAACATTTTGTCAATTTCGCCAAATATTTTTTTTTTTGTTTTTTATTTTCCTTTTAATCTATTTTTTCGCAAAAAATAAATTTTATTCATAAAACTACTACTTAAAACGTATTTTTATTTGTTTATTCGTAACATTTACAGCTAAATAATCGTGATTATTTAAATTTAACGAAAGATATTGAAAAAAGGGGGCCGCTATTTAAGTACCTTTAGAATACATCAAACTAGTTTCGTCGATCTTGGAACTCAAAACAAAAACGGCCGTTTTAACTTTGGACGCGTAGATTGACGAATCCAGCTACATAAAAACTAGCCTGATGTATTCAAAAGATACTTAAATACACATTACGTAGCGGCCCCCTTTTTTCAATATCGTTCGTTAAATTTAAATAATCACGATTATGTAGCTGTAACTGTGACTAGTGTGCACGTTGATGGGCTCTTAAATATAATCAGGAATACACTGTTAAAATCTTTCGGGTTATTCCAGCCCACGGTGTAAGTATAAAAGTAGATAGATATTTACTTGGCTTATAAAATTTGTTTACAATGTATTTTATTAAATCTTTTATTTTAGGTCGCTATGAGATGCGTGACGCCGAATTCCTTAATTAACGTCGATATATCAGACATGGAATCCATTTTTGATAGCCCCCGCAAAGCCTATTTGAAAAAGCGACTTCGCAAGACCGAAGCAGCTAAAACTAAATTGGCAAAACAAAACAAAAACTTAAAAAACATAAACAAAAGACTAAAACAAAAATGTGACAGTCTACGAGATGCATTATTAAAGTTAAAGGCGAAAATGAAGATTCCCGAAGACCATTTTAGAGAAGTGTGGTTAAAAGCTGAAGCTGCTGATTTGTACAAACAAATGGTGAAAAATAAAAATAAAAATCGACGAATGCCATTTAGCCAGAATTTAAGAAAATTTGCTCTAACATTAAACTTTTACTCCCCGATGGGTTATAAATATGTAAGAAAGATATTTAATAATGCCCTTCCTCATCCACGAACACTTAGTAAGTGGTATGAAAAAACGGATGCTTCGCCGGGCTTTACAGCGGAAGCTTTTGACGTCTTAAAAAAAAAATACACAGGTTCTGGAGAGAGAATGCTATGCACGCTTATGGTAGATGAAATGGCCATACGTCAACAACCTTTGTGGAATGGCCGAAAGTCATTGGGGTTAGTCGACCAAGGGATCGGAT
Organism: Cydia splendana; assembly: GCF_910591565.1. Classification (NCBI taxonomy): domain Eukaryota; kingdom Metazoa; phylum Arthropoda; class Insecta; order Lepidoptera; family Tortricidae; genus Cydia; species Cydia splendana. Next base: position 95,366 of record NW_026946888.1, on the reverse strand, counting down.
GCTTAGATAACGACAAAATTGCATCTCAAGCTTATGTAATGATGTTGGTGAGCCTTAACGAAAACTGGAAATTACCGGTAGGATATTATTTTGTACACGGCCTCACGGCGGAATGTCGAGCAAACCTCATAACGACGTGCTTAGTTAAGTGCTGGGATGTTGGAGTCGATGTCGTGGCTTTGACTTTTGATGGTTGTCGCTGTAATATAAATGCTGCGAACCTATTAGGTTGTCAACTAGACAACATGCAAAACTTAAAAACCACTTTTAAACATCCATCACCAGCATGTGACTTGGACGTAGCAGTATTCTTAGATCCTTGTCACATGATCAAACTTGTTCGGAACACTTTTGAGTCAAAACGGCTAATTCTAGATGGTACGGGTGGTGAAATAAAGTGGCAGTTTTTAGTAAACTTACTGAAACTTCAGACAAGCGAAACTCTAAATTTTGCCAATAAATTAAGTCCGAGGCACATTGAATTTAGAAATCAAATCATGAAGGTGAAACTCGCTACACAACTTTTAAGTCAAAGTGTTGCCAGTGCATTGACACTGTGTACTGAACTGCTATCTTCTTCAAGTTTTGAAAATAGTAAAGCTACGGTAGACTTTATTGAAAATTTTAATAATATTTTTGATATTATGAACTCACGAAAACGTGGTCGCTTTGGATTTAAAAAACCTATTTGTCCCGATAATAAAAATGACTTCTATGATTTATTCGACAAAATTAAAAAGTACATATGTTCTTTGCAAATATTTTCAAAAACAAGGCGGACCATCAAAAAAAAAATCGTTATGAAAATTACAAAACAAAAAATTATTGACGCGACATGTAAAACCGGATTCATTGGCTTCATTATTTGCATTGAGAGCTTAAAACATTTATATTCAACATTGATTGATAATAATAACAAATTGAAATATATAGCGACATATAAATTGAGTCAAGACCATTTGGAATTGCTATTCGGTATACTCCGCAGACAAGGTGGTTATAATAACAATCCAAACGTGACACAATTTCGGGGAAGTTATCGCAAGGTGTTAGGTCACTTAGAACTGCGCTCTTCTTTTTCTGGGAATTGTATTCCACTAGACAACTTTCCCCTCCTTACCTGTTCTTCGGCCACGGATAGCATTAATCAAACGACAGAAAGAAATTTATTTGATTTTGATGATGAGGAACAAATGGTCTGTGGGAACTTAGAAAAACACAAAGTCACTAAAGCAAGCACATATCTGCGCGTAAAAAAAATTAAAAACAAAATTGAAAAAAGTGATTCCACTGCAGAGGACAATGTCTATGTGTTAAATGAACTCCTCGATAACCCGTCCAAATTGTCGGTCTCTGCGGAGCAAATCGTAGGGTACATAGCCGGATGGGTAGCACGAGCCCTCATCAAAACTGTTAAATGTGAGACATGTTGCAGCGCCCTTTTAACAAACATGAAACTCGACTTTCACAAACTTATCTCAATAAAAGATATGGGAGGTTTGTGCTACCCATCCTGCGATTTATTTAAAATATGCGCAAAAGCGGAAACTACAATAAAAAAGTTTAATGCTGATAATAAATCGGTCTATTTTGCACGAGAAAGTGACACAATGAAATTAAAAATAAATATTTTGAAATCTTTTGTAAATTCAAATATTTTATTAAACTTAAGTGACCATGCATTCGATCAACCAGCTACATTAAATCACAGATTGTTACTTTTAAAAGCAATAGTTGACAAATATTGTGACGTCAGGATACATTACCTTCATAAAATTGATCCAAACTTGAAAAAAGTAACAAAACGTCAACAGCGAAACAAACTTTCTTTGTTTGAGGGTACATAATTGTTTCAGCTGAATTTTTACCTCACCTTTTTAATCGACTATTTAAAGGGATGAGTTTCTCTAGTCGGGTATGTTTTTTTATGTTTGTTACCTAAGAACTCCGTCATTTAGGAACCGATTTATTAATTTTTTTAAATTAAAAGTTTTCGTATAGGTACCTACTTACAACTTTATCACATTTTTTAGAAGTTCAGTTCTGATGATGGAATTCAAAAGGAATTGAGGAAACACTTAAAATCTTATAGGTACCTATACATATAGTTACTAGATTTTGCCCTGTGCGCGTGTTGTGTAGTTGTTGTTGTCGTGTTGTTGTTAGTAGAACGCTTGGAAGCACCGCATTCACGCAGCTCGGCCTTCGGCCTCGCGTTTCGGGAGTCAGGGTGGAGGCTCCGGGCCTTCGGCCCTCCACCACCGACAAACTTGGAAACCGAACGCCATTTTGAATCCGCCGTTTTGAAAAATAAATTGGGGTTTCAAAAACTGCCAGGGTCCTTCTATGACATTTGGTCGAGCACCCTCCCTCTAACTCCCACCGCTTAGCCGGGCCGTCCAACATTTTTGTGACCAAAGACGGTAGACCAAGTCGGAATTTTCTGGGGGTCATGAGCCCACCCTCTATACGACCGTACAAAAGTCAAATACGTACCCCACGAACCTCCTTCTGGAAGAACAATTATGTCAATCAATCATCGGATTGCGGCTTAATATAATAATAATTTTTGTAGTTTTTGTCTGCAAATTAAGCATTTTCATTCAAAAAGTGGCAATTAGTGTAGTGCAACTGCTGATGATAAACAGAACGGAATTCCTTAACTTGTCCTATTTGTTGAGCATCAAGGTTCTAAGCAGTTGATGAAAATCTGAATGAATACTTTAAATTGAAAATTCTAATATATGGACACACTTGTGGTCTTAAATCGAAAAAAGTGGGACATTGTTGATTTCGCTTTAAAAAAATCGCATACGATAGGGAATTTGATTTAAAAAAATACCACGTATTGCAATTTTTCTAATAAAAATGGTTATAAGTAAGCGGTAAAAAATTAAAGTAATAATGTTTGGAGGAAATTACTCACACTTTTTTTTCTCAAAAACGAAACTAAACACCATTTTCAAATGTTAATATGTTAAAGCATGTTAATATTGTTATACAGATATATTTTCATTTTTGTAAACATATAAATGAATAAACGAAGTGCCTATTTATTTCAATTTCATATTTATTTATTTCCTGACGCTACCTAAAGACCAACGTTGAAGCCGCGTAGGTATTCCCATGACTTACAACTTGGCCAATATAAGTGAATCCGTGTATCTGTTGTAACTATGAATAAACAGGGTTCACACTTTTACATTGGTTCCTTTGAATCGTGCGCTCGGTAAACGATTGGAATATACATACTAGGAGTACCTAGCACTGGTTATTCGCTCTTGCCAAGCGTGTCTTTTTGGACGAACCATTTTAATTGAGACCTCGAGATCCCTACTGCCATGCGTAAACAGAGACCATATCTTTATACTGGTTTTTTTGACGCGACTTTAGTTTAACATGGCGAATACTCGACCAGGGTTTCAGAAGTATAAAACGAGGGTTAATTTCGTGTTTTAAAATATGATACTCAATGATTCGATATTAATCTCAGTGCAACTCGCTCGCTCATATATTTGCGTGAGAGAGACGAACTACGTTTAGGTAATATCAAATCGAGATATTAATAAAAAATCTAAATCTAAATGACATAACTTCAAGACGACATTGTAAGAACTATGTAAGTCTCGCCTACACATATGCATAATGTTATAAGTTTATCTCTGTCGCACCTCGTGCAATGCGAAAAATATAGGGGTCTCGCTTGCACAGCTGTGTTAACTGTATTCGGTTATCTCTATTACTCGTTGTGCACATATACAGTATAACAGTGTGTAAGTTTTTGCAAGTGTATGGGTGCTGGATCACATTTTAGTTTTAGCAACTATGAACGTCACGCGTCTATATTAATTAATAAGGTCATTGATTAATTCATTATTATTTAACCAATGTTCAGTAAGACATAAAATATCAATATTAAAATCATTCAAAAAAAGTTCTATCTGTAATTTTTTTCCTCTAATACATTGAATATTCTGATGCACCAGGTGGATATACTTTCCATGTTTGCAGTATTTTTCATTATATTTATTTAAAACTAAATTGCCAGAGACAGAATCTTTTGTCTTAACAGCTAGTTTAAATCTATTAAATCATTGGTTATGACTGGAACCAATTCCATGTTCATACTGGGCTACTCAATAGGAGCAGAATTGTCTGCCAAATTCTTGGCAGAAATGTCAAGTAAATATGATAGCGATAAAGCTATTTGTCTTTTGTAATAATTTGAAAGGCAACACTTGCCTTTAGTCAAAAACACCATAGGCATATGGTATTTACTAACAAAATTGTTAGTGTAAATTATGCTTAACTTACTACTATATGTACAAAGATTATATAGAGATATATTTAACTTATGTCTAGTGGTATTTTCTGCCTCTGACATTTGCTCACAATAGGGGAATGTGAAAAAAATAATTTCATGCACTGCAAGCGAGTTTAACTGTTCAAAGTATTTAATTAAATTATTTTTGTTCACATTACCCCTATTCCCCATAAGAATAAGCAGTGTTGTCTTAGAATTAATATTACTGTCATTTAAAATTTGTTTTAAGATATTTTCAAAGCTATTGTGAGGCAGACAATTGCTGATTGTACTAAGTCCCTTTAGGTAAAAGCTTAAAAATGAGCTCATATTGCTTCCAATTTCATCAGAATACATAATAACATTAGGTTTAGGTGTGCTTTGTTGCCCCTCTCACCTCTCCCCCTTTCAACCTTTCCCCCTCACCCCTCCCCTCGCACCCCTACCCCTCTGGACCATTCCCCTCCCCTCTACCCCTCTCACCCCTCCCCCTGCTCCCTATAATCTCCCTGCTCCCAATAAATGAATTTGTATGTGTAAAAATAAATAGACGTTTAATTTTATTACTAATCTAGACTAAATAGCTCGCTAACGTCTTACCGTGCTATGAAAACTCTCTAAGATTCGATGCCTATTGATAAGAAACTAAAATAACTTTTAGAGATGCCACGAATTCGGTAAAACATAATGTATTATTTTGAGTTACATTTATGCGAAATCTGGTCGCCTACAATTGTTATGCGATAGTAATACTTTAAAAGTTAAGGTTATATGTATGTTAATAAAATACGGCAAGACGTTAAATTAAGTTAATAATTTGTGTGGTTTCATAGCTCAGAAGCACTACCACCAGTTTTAACATTGACATATTCACTCACGTTTAAGTAACTTACTTTCTATGCATCTCGCTCGTACTCGCATATTAGTGCAAGCGAGATGTATAGAAAGTAATTTACGTAGACGCGAGTTAATCTGTCAATGTCAAAACTGGTGGTAGCCGTACAGGAACATCAGTACCTCGCGTTGGGTTGGGACACGACAGGTTAGCGGATAAACGTAGTTACAATATTTTTTTAATTTTTTAAATCAATATTTATTAAATCTTTTTCAAAGTATTAGGCCTCTGTGTAAAAAGTCTCTCTAAATATGTATTAAAATTGTATATATAAAAATTATACATAATGAAAAAAAGTTCTAACATAAACCTATTTACAGGTGGCGGTGCCAACTTTTTGAGAAACGATCTTTACGATATTTTTCTCGAAAACTAAGCCACTTATCGGAAAACGGGTCAGAGTGGTCGATGCAGCTCGATATGTACATTACAAATATCACAAAAAGTCAATTTTGGCAAAATGTCGAAAATCTGCCTTTTAGACTAGGACGGCAGTATACATTGTAACGTAATACGTTACATGTTTCGTAAAAATAGACCTTAAGAAATACTACTTAACTAATTAAAATATATTTACAATCCTAAACTAAAGTACATACTAAATTATACAAAAATACTGTCTTAAAACTAGCTAAATTATAAAATCATCATCACGCTGGTTAATTTAAATATGTCGCGCCATAGTTATAACATTCACTCACACTAATGTTCACATTCGCGAGTGCATGAATGTATGCACTGAACGGAGCGCTGTGTCATCGCCCACGGCCGCTGGCTCGTGCATTTTACCTTTGAAGTTGAGTGGAACGCACGTCGTCTAATTATCGATCTCTGCTACGGATAAAATATTGAAACCGTAATCGAATTTTAACTTCGTCCCTACGTGTTCCTCAACTATTATAAAATCACTGTGGTGTTAATTATGTTTTTAAGTGTACCCCGAATTGGGTAAGTGGATACATTTTATATGCTAGTTGCTTAGAATGTTGTAGTGTTATTTTATTGCTTTGGAATTTTAACTTGCATATCGAAATCACAACCATTTCATAGTAATTGCCATTTAACTAAAGATTTATCACTTCTTCACTATAGTTTTGTTCATAGTCATCATGGCCTTTTGTCAATCGACCCTCCATTTTGTATTAAAAATATAATTGCATTTAAATTTCTCTCTTTCGTTTAATTACTTCGCCTTTTTGTAATCTCCGTATCTGAATTGTGGACTTCCACGGCAATATAATTCCACTATAAACTCCACGAAAGCCAACTCCGATGGTATGGACATGTAATGCGTCGAGAAAAAGATCACCCGGTAAAAATTGCACTTGAAATTGACATAGGCAAACAACCACCGGGCCGCCCAAAAGCCACCTGGTGGAGAAACCTGGAGAAACAGTCGCTAAAAATACCAGCAACCTACTATGACAGAGCCAAATGGCGGAAGCATATTCAGAGGGCCGACCCCAAATGAAATGGGAAGTGGCACGGAGAAAGAAGAAGAAGATAATTGAATCATCCTGGATCTTTAGGGTGTGTAGCTACAAAAAATTTGATTTCCCGGGAAATGCTTGAAAAAATCTAGACCAACTTGGTCAAGGAAGTACGCGTACTTGAAAAAATGGGGTTTAACATAAGTATACCCTAATAATGTAAAATAAATTGTTACGTGTAAGCTAACATGCATTGTAGTGTGTGTAACTTGTGGGACTTTAATTATGTCCTTGACATGATATTTTCCGATTTTCCCAGTGTCTATCTCCTGAAGATCGTATACGACATCCGAATGCTTCTTGATGGCTTTGCATTTCAGGAAGCGCGGTGCCAATTTTGCGGAGAAGAAGTGTGCTGCGTTTGACTGTACAAAATTACGCCGCCATACGATATCGCCTACGCTTAGCCGTATTTCCTTACGGCGCAGGTTATATCGTACCGCGTTTTGTTTGTACGCCTTGGTCAAAGCATCAGTGACACGCTGGAAGATATCTGCCATCTCGTTGAGAGCAGTTGCTCTGTCGGACCGGTTGGAAATTTGGAGGTCCTATGAAGTATTTGAACAAATTAAATTATTTTCCAGAAAATATTTTTAATTTGTTTTTTATCAAGTAGAAACACTACTATATAAATTATAAACTGAAATAAATGTCATATACTAAGAAAAAGTGACCAAGGCCTCCAGTGCCCCAGGCTGGAATCGAACCAGCGTCCTCTGCTATCGCGGCAGGTGTGGCCCGGTGGCCGAGTGGTTCAGGCACCTGCCGCGATAGCAGAGGACGCTGGTTTGATTCCAGCCTGGGGCACTGGAGGCCTTGGTCACTTTTTCTTAGTATATGACATTTATTTCAGTTTATAATTTGGAGGTCGTCTAACGAATTTGGAATACCGCCCCTAATGGAATGCAGCATGCCATCCGTCATCATCTCTCGCCCCTTTGCCAACAAAAATGGTGTATGCCCCGTTACAATATTAATAGTGCTATTCAAAGATAGCTGGATTTGCGGTAGGTACTTAGACCAATTCCTTTGGTCTTGTCCTACTAAAATAGCTAGGCAGGTCTCGATAGTTTGATTAAAGCGTTCCACTGTATTAGATTGAGGTGCATAATATGCGTTATAAAATATTCGTGGTATTGAATGTGTGGCACAAAAATCTTTAAATTGTTTACTTTGAAATATTGTTGCGTTGTCGCAAATTAAAACACATGGAATTCCTTCTTTATTTAAAATTTCTGATTCTATAAATTGATAACCGATTATGTGGTTTGCTCGAACGCAGCCCTACGGCAGGTGTCAATTGTGACACTCGATTGGCGCGGCCCGGACTGTCAGAAGAGGATCGCCCGCGCCATTACTGCGTCGGAGTGTGATTTACTTGAAGCTACGCCTGTTTTCCGAGTTTTATGTATTAAATCCTTTATTTAATGATGTATGGTGTTTTCCCTCTTAACAGTTCAGAAGCGCGATACGTAATTATACTTGTGCTTCGTCCTCGAGATTAGTATCCTGGAATATTTATATATTTGTAGTAACACGTAAGTGACACCACTCCAACACTATAGTTTAGATTGTTGTTTTTTTTTTTTTGTAGGTAGTCTCACCCTTGGCCACGAACGTCAAGTCATTCACGTTTTAGTGCGGAAGTGCAGAATCTAGGGACGAACGCGACCGTTACTATGAATACTCGGATCGCTCGGATGAAAACTCAAGTAAGTAATTATATTTCTTCATTAACCTACATAGGTGGAATTGATACTTACCTAAAGGTAATGACAATGACGAAAAACGTAAACAACCGTGTACCTGCGACAAACGTGTCTTAAGATTATTTGTACCTACGTGCAATAAGGAATGTAATCTGGGCGGTTTCTGGGACCGTTTCGTACTACCTTATAAGGCGCGGACGTAAACAAACCACGACCAGGGCAGTTTTTGGGACTGTTTCGCAGTGGATGTATATACGATAGGTACCTACCTTCTCAGGACAGTTTGTGGGACTGATCCGATACAAGGCTTAGCAAACCTGGACAGTTATTTGGGACTGGTCCGCAGCAGATTATGTATGATACTTGCCTTTCCAGGACAGTTTGTGGGACTGATCCGATACAAGGCTTAGCAAACCTGGACAGTTTTTGGGACTGATCCGATGCAACCTTATCACTTGGCACTTCTCGTATATGTACCCGTTGTACCTATACACACCAACAATTTTAACATGTCTCATAATTATCGATTACAGTTCGACACGAATCGGAAAATTCGTTGGACGGAGATATTTATGGAGATTTCCCAGAATACCCACCAGAAGAAGATCCCGTGGAGATCATAGAACCCGACGCCCCTACACGTGCAGTCGTGGGTAACGCTGCACCCATCGCTACGCCCATCGCTGGACCCGCCGCTAGTCCTATCAATACGCCTACCACCACGTCTACCGTTACGTCTACCGTAACGACAGCCGCTACACATACCGCAGCGCATGTCACGTGCCCCGCCGTAGCGACAGATGCGCTTTGTGCCGTAAGTACTGGCGCGGAGGTACTGCAGAAGGAGAGCCCTACGGCGTTAGACAGCTCTGTACTGGAAATCCTGGGCGAAGATCCGTCTGAAAGTATACAGTACGGAAGCGAGATACGTAAAGAATTAGCAAACAGGCTCGAACACATCGCCACTACTGGCCTATCAAAAGAAGTGCGCAAAGAATTATTAGAGGCCTATCTCATACCGGCAAACTGTACCAAGATTGGCGCACCCCTGATGAACGCGGAAATTAAGGCTGCCGTCACCGACGTAATAACCAAAAGGGACAAGGGCATCGAAATGCGACAAAAACAGCTAGCATGTGCAATTTCAGGGCTAGCAGGAGTAATTAATACAGAACTTGAGTCCAGTGAAAAGAACAATGAGCGGCTGAAGCAACTCATGGATATAGGCCGCATTCTTTGCGACGTACAACATAGCGAGTCAGTTACTAGACGTAACTTTGCCATATACTCTATAAAAAAGGATCTCAAGGATCATATAACAAATACCAAAATCGACAAATACCTGTTCGGCGAGGAACTGGCGGAAACTTTAAAGACTGCCAAAGCAGTATCAAAATCGGGCACTGAATTAAAAGTGAAAAGCCAAGTTAGAAGCGTGAAACCATTCACACCTACCAGCAATTTAAACTGGAGAGCGCGGGCCCCAGCACGCAGGCAGCAGGGCCCTCAGCGAAACCGCGAGCCTGCTCATCGCTCATCGACGCCGGGTCCATCTTCAAGACACACACGAACTCCGAGGCACGGCTACTCGTCCAAGACATCGCAGCCTCCGCAGAGACAACAGCGGCGTCGTTAGACACGGTAATGTACGCTGGCCAATTGTCTAGGTTTCGTGCGCAGTGGGAGATGCTAACCAATGACCGAACAATCCTATCATGGATAACAGGCTACAAAATAAAGTTCACGAGCCCAGTCGTTCAGCACCAGATCCCCAGCGCAGTGCACTATACCAACACTGAGAAAGCCCATTATAGCGAGGCAATACAAAATTTACTCAACATAGGGGCTATCTCAGTCTGTAGACCATGTCATGGCCAGTTTTTGTCCAGCATATTTCTCCGTCCCAAACCAAATGGTAAAATGAGATTCATCTTAAATCTCAAGAATCTAAATAAATTCATAAAAACCGACCACTTTAAGCTCGAAGATTTTCGTACTGCAATCAAATTAGTGTCGAAAAACTGTCATATGGCTACAATAGACCTCAAAGATGCCTATCTACTGATTAAAATACATAGAGAATCTAGAAAATACCTTAGATTTCTATGGGACAACAAAATATTCGAATTCAATGTGCTACCATTTGGTTTGAACGTGGCGCCATACATTTTCACCAAAATAATGAAGCCAGTTGTAAAACTATTAAGAAGTTGTGGCTATTTGTCAACCATCTACTTAGATGATTTATTCCTTATAGGTCAAAGCTATAAGGAATGTAAAACAAATGTAAACATTTCAACGGAACTGCTACGCGGTCTTGGCTTCATTATTAATGAGGAAAAAAGTAACCCTATACCCTCCAAAACATGCAAATTTCTAGGACTGATCATAAATTCCGAGAAGCTCCAAATATCCCTACCAGACGACAAAAGGTCACACATTTCAAAAGAAATAAAAAGCATGCTGACTGTGAAAAGGTGTAAAATTCGGAAATTTGCACAACTTGTAGGATCTCTAGTTGCAGCCTGCCCGGCAATCGAATACGGTCTCCTCTATACAAAGGAATTTGAAAGATGCAAGTTTCTTAATCTAAAAGACGATGACAACTATGACAGACACATGACTCTGCCAGACACACTACTGCCAGATTTTCATTGGTGGCTTAAAGCTGTCAAGCACTCAGTACGGCAAATCAGAATCGACTCATATTGCCTCGAAATCTTTACTGACGCCTCAACTACTGGGTGGGGAGCCGCCTGCGGGAACGAAACTGCGAGTGGAGTATGGTCACGGGAGGAACAGGAAATGCACATCAACTGCCTGGAACTCCTCGCGGCATTTTTTGGGCTAAAAGTCTTTGCAAAAAATCGTACAAAATGCCAAATTTTAATGCGTATAGAATAGAATAGATTTATTCGTAAGCACAAACAATCGGAACAGTACATAGTATAAAAGAAAACACAAAATAAGATTAAAGTGCCACGAAATGGCCCCATCTCAGCATGTTGCTGGTGGCTTCCAGCGCTGATCTTCCGATGAGACCATCAAGTGAGAAGAATCACGGAAGGTAACAGACAAGAAGAAAAAAGACAGAAATAACATACAGTAAACAGTTAGTTAAATAAGAAAAAAGTTACACAGCAAGAAGATACAACATAACGACTATTTACAATTAAGATTAATTAATACAAAAACAAGCATCGTGCTCTAAATCGCTGTATCGATCCGGTCCGACCATATCTTGGCTGAGCATTACAGCTGTATATACTACTAGCGCCAACGGTGGCTACACTAACTAAAAAGCAATGTCAGACCAAACCAATATCGAGCGTTCATGAAATCTACGTTAAAAAATCTTGTAAGATTAGCTTATTAGCAAAACAGCATTGTAGGATGACGAATTTACGAAAATGTACGAAATACTAACATAACAGCACTCTACTAAGTATGGCGTAAAGGAATGATGAACCCTTGTCAGGCCAAAGGAACAAAACACTTGAGGTAAGCATAAGTAAAATTACAAACTACAGGCAGCTGGTATCAAGTCTGTAGGCTTCTTGGCTACGTTGGTGATTAAGTAAATACAGTTTAATCTTTGACTTAAAGCTATGAATACTTTGCAGGTTTCTCAAAGGCGGAGGTATATTGTTCCAGACTTTCGACGCGGCATAGCGAAAACTTCCCCGAAACGCTGCTGTGGCATGGCGTGGCATTAACAATTGAATTCCACAGTTACGGCGTTCGCGGAGCTTAATACAAGAAAGCTTATTGAAGAGATAAGGCGGAGTACCATATTTAAGCACACCAAAGAGCAGACAAGCCAAATGAAGTTTACGACGGTGTTGCATCTTGAGGATCTTATGGCTGTTCAGAAATGGTGTCACGTGAGCTCTCAACGGAATATTGAAACAGAAGCGAGCACAGGCATTTTGAACACGTTGAATGAGTCTCTTTGTCTTTGCAAGAAGTCTAGGCCCAAACACTACATCCACATAGTTTAATTTTGATAGGACAAGTGATTCAACTAGTTGACAGCGGAGGATTTCGCTTAAATATGGCCGAATTTTATATAAAACTTTAAGCTTGTAAAAACAACTCCTAATGGCCTCGGAGACATGCTTCTCATAACGTAGTCCACAATCCATTATGAGACCTAAATTACGCGCTTCATACACCCTCTCAACCGGTGTATTCATTAGCGTAACATCCGTTGATATACTGACACCAGCCAGTTGTTGCCTGCTGCCAAATACTAGGTATTTAGTTTTATTTGGATTAAGCAACAGGCAGTTTTCTGTGGCCCATGATGCTATTGAGGTGAGATCTTGGTTTAATTTCTCTATAGCACTGTCAATGTCAGCTGGCTTACATGATATATACACTTGTATGTCGTCTGCATATATATGGTATTTGCAATGCGTGTTGTGGGACCCTATATCTGCGGAGTATAATATGAACAGGAGTGGGCCGATCACCGATCCCTGCGGAACTCCTCTTGTTATATCAGCTTTTTCGGATAAAAATGAAGATCCGTCACTGCAACATACTTTCACAATTTGTGATCGATTATGTAAATAGCTTTCAAACCACTTTACAGTTTTGTGATCAAATCCGTAAAAACTCAATTTGGAAAGAAGCAGATTTATATTCAGACAATCAAATGCTCTTGAGAAATCGAGGAGGACTAAAATAGTGCACATTCCTTTGTCTTGAGCATCCAAAATGTTATCAGAGACATCGAGTAATGCGGTCACAGTGCTACGTCCCTTCCGAAAACCTGATTGGACATCTGGTAGGATGTTATTGTTTTCTAAGTAGGCGGTTAGCTGTAAGCATACTACTTTTTCCATTATTTTGGACAGACAAGGTAGTATACTTATAGGCCTAAGGTCTGAAAGCACAGATGGGTTCGATACTTTAGGCAAGGGAGTCACGACTGCTAACTTCCAGATATCTGGAAAGGTAGATGTAAGAATGGAGGTATTTATTAGGCTTGTAATGAAATCAATTGTGTGTGGAAAAGTCATAGTAAGCATGTTTAGATTTATCCCGTCAATACCCTCAGCATTCGATTTTAAACATTTAATTACTTTAATTATTTGATAAGAACTAACAGTATCTAGATGGAAAACAGAGTCATTGAACTTATGAAATTCAAAATAGGTCAGCTGTGATATAGTGACACTTGAAGTTCCAGGTAGATCTAGGAAGTGTTTGTTCAAGGTATCAGGATTATTAAATATATTAGGTAATTCATTATTCTTTTTAGGCAACACTGTATTTTTTAAATTTTTCCATAAAGTTTTGGGTTCATTAATTTTATTATTAATACTATGTTTGAAATATGCTACCTTTTCAAAATACAGAGCTTTATTTACAATAGACTTAAGGTCTTTGTAGTATATCTTTTTGACTTCGCTCTGGCTTTTGTGAAAATCTGCCGCAGCACTGTCACGCAATCTCATCATCAATTTGACGGTGTCCGTAATCCAGGGGTATGATTGAGCTTTAATCAAGGATGTCTTAAGAGGAGCATGCAAATCAAATAGATTAAGAACTTGTTGATTAAAGGCTGTTACCATGTCATTGACATTTCCAAGGTTTGTTATCAAGTCCCACCTCACGCTCTGCAAGTCCACATCTAGATCTTTTTCGCAGATGTTTTTAAGAGGCCTATAGGTAACGCGGTAAGGCTTGTGTTTCTCACGCTTAACATTGAAATTACAGACAACAAGGCAATGACCAAACAGGGAGCCCACATGATCAATTGCTGTAGTATTGGCCTGCATGTCCGTACAGACAACATCGATCAGCGTCTGGCTGGTGTCAGTGAAATGTGTTGGCTGCGACACTAATTGTGTTAAACCAAAGCAAGTTATAAAATTATTAAATTGAGTAGTTTTTGTGTCGGTGCCATTCAATAAATTTATATTAAAATCACCTAGCAAAACTAAGTTGTCGTAGCTACGCATTGAACTAATTGAATCACTTACAGCATCTAAAAACAGTTGGAGATCCATCCAAGGTGGACGGTATGCCGTACCAATTGCTAGCTTCCTTCCGTTGAGAGCAAAAGTGATCCACATCTGCTCCACCAGCTTATGCAGCGGGTCAACTGGATGAGGCCAGGTCCGAGCCCTGAGATGACGCTTAATATAAAATCCTACGCCCCCACCACGGGACCGGTCGCCCTGCGGCCTAGGAATATGCCGAAAGCTGTATCCAGGAAGTGTCGGTGCCCGCCCTTCTTCGCCCGCCCTTAACCATGATTCGTTAATCGCCAGCACATCAACATCTTGTCGAGTAGCAGCCGCTATGAAATTGTCATGATTTGTGCCAAGAGAACCCGCATTGTACAAACCAATTCTAAGTGTTTTATTTACTATAACAACAGATGTATGTACCAGACCACCCGACAGTTGACACCACGCTGACAGACCTAATAATAACAGTACCAGACTGACATCGATAACATATGCTGCAAATTATAAACGACTTATGTATCATATTCATATACCAACAATAATTATCTGAGATGACTAAACATGCATTGGTGTGCCACAGTGGAGATACGAAACAAGAAAACATTAAACTAATAAAAGCTAAACTACACACGGCCGCCCGGACCTCAAACGGAGCTGGCTCCAAAAACACGCGCTAAGTCAGCTTCTGAGCGAATAGGAAAAGCCGACTTTCCTTCTCCTTCTCGGGCATAGATTCTTCCTCGCCTTGTCCACGAGAACCTCCACTGGTGTTGCCTACACAACTCACGAAGTTTGTGAAACAACAGGCGGTTCGTGCGTGTGAGTCGCTCGTTGACAAAGACCCGACGCGGGGGGCCCGGCAGGTTGTCAACTGAAAAGGTGAAGTTTCGCCGTACCCGGGCGGCCTGCAGCAGTTCGTCCCGCAACTGTCGCCGCGCCAGCCTAACGACGACGCGACGCGGCCGGCCGCCGGCCTCACTGTCGGCCCCTTCCCCGCCCCGGTCCACCGCACCGACTCGCTCGGCGAACACGATGTCACGCTGCTCCAAGGGGACACCTAACTTGGCCGCGAGGACGGTGATCGTGTGGACAACGTTCTCGCCCTTCGTCTCCGGAACGTGGCCAATGTCGAGGTCCGAGAGCAACGCGTCCTGGTCGCGGTCATTCAGCTCCAGCTGAAGGCGCGCCACTGTCTGCTGCAGCTCCACCGTTGCTCCTGACGGCGATCTGTCTTCTGGCTCACCGTCGACGGGCTCCACGGGCCGCTCCTCCAGGCGCCTATCCTTCTCCTCCAGGACATCCAGACGGCCAGTGAGACCACCAAGGAGATCATTAAAGCGCGCCACCTCTTGGCGCAGGCCCGCAACTTCGTCGCGCACAGAGCCGAAGTCCGCACGAAGCAAGCGCAGCTGCTCAGCGACGTCGGGCTGCTGATCCAACGACGCATCCTCCTCGCCGGCCCCACTCGGCTTCACCGGCGTATTGTCGGAGTTGTCACGCCGAGGGGTCGTGGCTTTGCACGCCGGGCACGCCCATGTACTCGCGACACGCGCATTTTGTCCCATGCCTATACAAGCTTTATGGTAAGATTGGCCGCAGCCGCACTTAGCGACACCTGTCGCACCAAGGGGTTTACCACAAGCCGCAGCGCAGACAACCATTTTGCTCGCTATGGATTAGAACTGAGAAGTTCCTACGGGAGCCACTAGATGGCGCTTAACGCAGTGTTTATATAATTTATATAAAATGTAATGTTTGGATTGCGGTGGTGTTATTAAAAGTTTCTATGTGTATGCCGTCGTAGTACCAAATTGTATTTATTAAAAAAAAAGAGATAAAGTTTCAAAGTTAATTACTGTTGTATTTTCCTAATCAGTACCTACCCACCACACGCAAAAAGTCACTTATTGTTACACAGTAAACAGTCGCTATCTATTTTATCGCACTATCACAAGCGCGCGCGGATCGCGCACACTCACACAGCTAAGGACAACACAGATTCACACACCGGTGGCTGCGGATGCAAGTAAATATCACTATTACTATTTTAATCAAATAAAGTACCGCGAGTGTGACAGTGTGTGTTACCGTCCGTGACGTCACTCCAATAGTATAGATAACTCGACAGCCATCGCATACATTAATCGCATGGGTGGAATACAATTCCCCCATCTTACGCAGATAACCAAAGATATCTGGCAGTGGTGTGAATCTCGCAATATACATATATTCGCCTCCTACATCAAATCAGCAGAAAATGTAGTAGCTGATGCCGAATCTCGGCGCACACACCCAGATATTGAATGGGAATTGGCCGATGGGGCATTTAAAGAAATCACAAGGAAATTCGGGCATCCTCAAGTCGACCTATTCGCTAGCCGGGTAAATGCCAAGTGTGCTAAATACGTGTCTTGGCATCGCGACCCTGATGCATTTGCAGTCAACGCGTTCACTTTGGACTGGTCTGAACTGTACTTTTACGCTTTTCCCCCGATTTCGATTATTCTGAAAACCCTAAGAAAAATCATTTCTGACCAAGCTCGCGGAATTATGATTGTCTTGTCCCCTTGTGGAAAACACAACCTTGGTACCCGCTATTCCAACAACTTGTCACGTCAGAGTTAATAACATTCAAGCCTAATGGAAACATTATCTCATCTCATTCCAGCAACCCGAAAATACAGACAAGTCTTACCCTGGTTGCCGGAATATTGTGCGGTCAGCGCTTCTGCGACGCAACGTACCAGCAGAGTCAGTAAACATAATGCTGGCATCACTTTCAGAAAATTCAATTAAGCAATATGACACGGCGCTTAAGAAATGGTTCAAATTCTGTGCAGAAAATAACTTGCATTTACATGACGCGCCTATAACATCTGTCCTCGCTTTTCTCACGGAACAATTTAACAGCGGTAGCCAATACAGTACGCTTAACTGCCTCAGGTCAGCTATCTCGTTAGTACTAGGACCACATATCTCCATAGATGATCTAGTATCACGATTCTTTAAAGGCATTTACAGACTCCGGCCGCCGTTGCCTAAATACAATGCCGTATGGGATCCTTCCGTTGTATTGGATCATCTGAGTACTCAGTTTCCTAACGAAAACTTATCACTTGAGGCGTTGACTAAAAAATGTGTAACTTTGTTAGCATTGGCTACCGCGCACAGGGTTCAAACACTGACTAAGATTCGTACCGATAATATAGAGAGAAACGATTCTCAGTTGATCATTAAGATACCGGATTTGTTGAAGACTTCCAGGCCAGGTTGTAAACAGCCGTTGTTGGTGCTCCCATTTTTTCTAGAACGGCCAGAAGTATGTCCCTCTAGAACCCTAATTGCATACTTAGAAAAGACGAGTCACGTCCGTAAGAATATTGTGCAATTATTTATTAGTTTTAAGAAACCGCATAACGCTGCATCAGGACAGTCACTCAGCCGTTGGATCAAGTCGACACTAAAAAGCAGTGGAATAGATGACTCAATATTTACAGCACACAGTACAAGGCACGCTGCCACTTCTAAAGCTTATAAATGTGGAGTCACCGTCGATTTAATCCGGAACACAGCAGGCTGGAGTGACAGTTCTAACACGTTTGCAAAATTCTATAATAGGACTGTAACATATAACGATAATAGTGCCTTAGTAAAGGCTGTGTTCTCTTCGAATCCTTGATTTATGTGTAAATTACAAAAGACCTAATTATAATTTTATAGAGTCAATTTGTACTAGTTAAAAATTCTTGAACGAGTTAATCACAACTCCTTCAATCAATTGTATAACTTTGATTATGACCCTGAAGCAATAAATACATAAATATGATTGATACTTCAGTCTCCTTCATTGCCGACATTCCCTGAGTGAACTCTCAAATTCTACAAATATATAAATATTCCAGGATACTAATCTCGAGGACGAAGCACAAGTATAATTAATGATTAAACGAACTTACCTGTAAGTGAAGTTCTATCATAATTATACGAAGTGCTTCGTCCGAAGAGATTAGTATCACCCCCCCGCCCTTAAGTAATGCCCAAAAGCAGAGAATGTCATCAATGACGACTTGCTTACTCTGAACTTAATGACTTGACGTTCGTGGCCAAGGGTGAGACTACCTACAAAAAAAAAAAACAACAATCTAAACTATAGTGTTGGAGTGGTGTCAATTACGTGTTACTACAAATATATAAATATTCCAGGATACTAATCTCTTCGGACGAAGCACTTCGTATAATTATGATAGAACTTCACTTACAGGTAAGTTCGTTTAATCATTAATTTACGTCCACAATATATTCTGAAAGGCAAAAAGCCGCTTATTGTTGCTAACCAAATGAACGCCGGTTCAAGTGATTTTACTATTATATTCGCACCATTAATCATTGAATAATATAAACAAATCTTTGGTGAAGCCTTATTAAGGCATATTTGATGAAGAAAATTATTAATGACGGTGTACATCACCGTGGTTCATGGCGTCATAACCACTCTTGTCCAATACGAGAAGTTAGTTGAAATACGACATTTGGTAAGCTATATCGTGTCGTTTCAATTATTGGAACGATGTTCGAGCCACGTAAGTTATAAAAATGATCTATGGGTAAGTAATCCAAGAACTATGTGCCATAGTGTCCAATCTTAAATATCATTATGCAATCAAGGAAAATCTGTGAAAGGTTGTCTTATCCACTTAGTGTAGAATAGTATTGCACATATGCAAACAATTTACAGTCTAAAATATCAGCTATAATGGCATATAATCATGTAGACAACATTCGTCATAATTATTTAGTCTTAAAATATGCAAAGAAATGCAATAATCAAAATTACCATTATGATTATGAATGCCAGCTAGACTACTGCAATGACATTATAGTCACACTGTAATATTTATTCTGGACCCCAATTCATATAACGGAGACAATGTTCAAGTACATGTTGAACAATGTCGGTGAACGTTCAGCGCAGAACGTTCTATCAAGGTGTTATTAAATTGCTTATGAAATTTATCAGTCATAGTGGTTTGGCTTATGGTGTATGGTTAAGTTTATGTTTAAACACTTAGTCTATGATTGATGATGGATAATATTAGCATTAGCAATAAAAATAAATGGATTAAGTATTTTACATATTACCGACATAAAAGATTGGTTATTTAACATTGAGTAATGCTTTATGTTACTAATATTAAAAAAAAAACATGCTAAGATGAAAAGTACTATAGTTTGAGAGTACTTATGTTGTGTGTTATTATTACTATGCCTATTTATGCGAGATCGACCAAGTTGCTTTCTTGGGTCATTGAATGGCATAGTATTATAAAGCTATGTTAAAATGATCCCTTTGAGAATGTTGTTTGTGTGTGAGTGTGAGTGCAGCATGATCACATTATGGGGAAATATGGTAATAATTGTCATTTCATATGAAGTTGTTGCTTCATTTATATTTTCACAGAATAAATGTGTTTTATGCAGGAGGTATTGTTTACCAGAACAAGCTTTATGTCTGCATACTCACAGAAGCTTTGCGCTTGCAGAATGATTGCACACAAATGAGTAAGTAATACTGTCCTGTGTGAAAGGTTTTGGCGGTATAAGAAATATGATCAGCAACACAAAATTGAACGAGGTAAGGCCAAATTAAATTGTTGTGTTATGTGAGCGACATTCACATATAATTTGTAGTTATAGCATGGTTAAAATAATAAAAATAATAACAAGTGGTCAGATATATAATTGACTTACACCAAATTATACATATTTAATTACACAAACGGGTCTACCGCGATATAATTTCATTGTTTTTACCTTTAATAGCCAATAGGTAGCTGCAATTTCTTTGTCTACCCCGAACATTTTTATAAACTAATTTCGGGTAGTTTAGTGGTGTTTTATTAATATCTCCGTTGACATTTGTTGGGACGTCAGTCTTTCCGTGACCACAGCTGGTGCAACTCAGCTGAAACGTCGGAATTAAAGGTAAAAACAATGAAATTATATCGCGGTAGACCCGTTTGTGTAATTAAATATGTGTACAAAACGCGAGAGTTTAAAGTGTTATACCAAATTATACTCAAAGCGGCGATTGAGGCATGTTCCTAACATATTCAAACTGTCATGCACCTACACTAAATAATTAGTATGTGTTAATATGTTTCAAATAAAATAGAACAGGTCAGCATAGCCACTAAAGGCCTGTGATGTCCAAATGGAAAGGATAAAGTGACATGTGCCGTTAATAAGCAGCTGTAATGTTGACTGTACTTTAACATGCAGTCAGTTCAGTGAACAAATAAGTATAAAATAAGAATAATTGATATGGTGATGATACTTCTAAAAGAGTTCATTTAAATTATTTACTATTCATATACATATTATGTTGATGATTGAAAATTGTGTCATTTTAAGAGACCTACCAGTTAAGTCTTGGTCAGTCATGAAAATTTAGTCAAAACTTAGTAAAGTGCAATAATCTTGTATCTAATTGACAAATAATAATGTGGAATAAGATGTGACAGAAAACAGATCACATATTTTTGTTGTTTGTTAAATGCATTTTATGCATTGCATGTTGTGTGTTGTTAGAATGTTCAAATGTCTTCACAAATGGCTACTGCAGCTGCTTGAGGGGAGTCCTCACCAGGCTGGATGGTGCAAGGAATTCGTGGCAGTGAAAGAAATCTGTGGTGGGAGATGACTGCAGGTAGTATGTTAAAAGTGGCCAAGTTGGATGCTGCATGTACCACTATGAGAAAAGTTAAGTATTCTCAACACAAGTTCTTTGTTTCACCAAGTTGAAGTATTTGGCTGTTTCATGCAAGCAAATCATAATAATACTACATCCCATTTTATTGAAAATCTGACAAGGTCATAGAATAATAGTAATAATATAATGGCATTACATATGTGTTATAAAAGATAAAATAGAATAAATTTTTGGGGTATTGTCATGAAGGTGAAGGTGAAGGTGGTAAATGGCTTACTAAAGCTCATACAGTATTGGAATACCTACACCTTAAGCTAATAAATTGTACTTACACATGTTTTATTCACATTACTTATTCTAACAAAACCCTTTTTATGTGAGGGATAGTGTCAATACTTCATAAAGAATCTTGATAGAGTATGCGACATGTCTTGTGTGTGTATCTTGATGTAATTGAAGCCAAGATCATTATTTTATAACCCGCCTGTGCAATGTTCCACTGCTGGGCATAGGTCTTCCATGGGAGACATTAAATCTATCCTGATCAAATAATATGTTTATAAATTATTAGAAAATATTGAGTGAGCCAAGGATAGTTGAACTATAATTTCAAAAGTTGAATCCAAATATGATTTGTTATGACACAGTTATTGCCCTGAGTTATGGTTGCAGAATGTACTTCCTGAGCCGCGGTGCGAGTCTGTGCGCCTGCATGACGGTGCGGGTCTGCCTGCCTGAGCGGCGGTGCGAGTCTGCGCGCCGACCGATGGTGCGAGTCTGCACACCTGAGCGGCGGTGCGAGACTGAGGCAGCCGTGTGATAGCGGGACTAAGTCCCATCTATATGCTCAAAGAGCCACCGATACAAATGTACACCGATACAAACCTATATAACAAAAAAAAAACTAACAAAAAAAAAATACAAATATATAAATACACAAAAAAAAAGGGAGGCTTAGCAAGCCTATGAGACGTATCAGCTTGGCGAGCCATGATACGAATGCTTAGCGAGCCTGTGAGACGTATCAGCTTAACGAGCCCATGATACGAATGCTTAGCGAGCCTGTGAGACGTATCAGCTTAACGAGCCCATGATACGAATGCTTAGCGAGCCTGTGAGACGTATCAGCTTAACGAGCCCATGATACGAATGCTTAGCGAGCCTGTGAGACGTATCAGCTTAACGAGCCCATGATACGAATGCTTAGCGAGACTGTGAGACGTATCAGCTTAACGAGCCCATGATACGAATGCTTAGCGAGCCTGTGAGACGTGTCAGCTTAGCGAGCCATGATACGAATGCTTAGCGAGCCTGTGAGACGTATCAGCTTAGCCAGCCCATGATACGAATGCATAAAGAGCCTATGTTACAAAAATTCTTAAAGAGCCTATGTTACAAAAATTCTTAAAGAGCCTATGTTACAAAAAATTCTGAAAGAGCCTATGTCACAAAAATGCTTAAAGAGCCTATGATGCAAATGCTTAAAGAGCCCCTGTTACGAGACGCATCAGCTTAAAGAGCCTATGATGCAAATCCTTAAAGAGCCCATAGTACAATTCTGCTTAGAGAGCCCATTATACAAGTAAGCTTAAAGAGCCCGTGTAACGTATCAGCTTAAAGAGCCTATGATACTAATGCTTAGAGAGCCCATTATACAAGTAAGCTTAAAGAGCCCGTGTAATGTATCAGCTTAAAGAGCCTATGATACAAATGCTTGGAGAGCCCATTATACAAGTAAGCTTAAAGAGCCCGTGTAATGTATCAGCTTAAAGAGCCTATGATACAAATGCTTAGAGAGCCCATTATACAAGTAAGCTTAAAGAGCCCGTGTAATGTATCAGCTTAAAGAGCCTATGATACAAATGCTTAGAGAGCCCATTATACAAGTACGCTTAAAGAGCCTATGATGCAAATGCTTAAAGAGCCCATGTTACAAATCTGCTTAAAGAGCCCATGTTACAAATCTGCTTAAAGAGCCCATGTTACGAATATGCTTAAAGAGCCTATAAAACGTATCAGCTTAAAGAGCTTATGGTACATATGCTTAAAGAGCCCATATTACGAATCTACTTAAAGAGCCCATGTTACAAATCTGCTTAAAGAGCCTATGTTACAAATATGCTTAAATAGTCCATAAAACGTATCAACTATCAGCTTAAAGACCTTGTGATACAAATGCTAAAAGACCTAATATTACGAATCTGCTTAAAAAGCCCATGTAATAAATTTTCTTAGAGGTCATGTTACAAATCTGTTAAAGAGCTCTATAATACCAATTAGCTTACAAAGTCCATAAATTAAAGTGGCTTATAGAGAGCCCATGATTTAAAGTTACTCAAAAAGCTGACAGTTTATATACGACATCTGCGTGATGTTTTCCTCCAGTAACTGTTATTCACTTTGAGGGTGACAATTTATTACAAGACGTTTGCTTTAAGAGCTGACAGTTGTCTACAATGTAGACTCTACATGATGTTTGCTTTAAGAGCTAATATTTGTTTACATTCTTTTAATTCAGGAGTTAATATTTGGTGTTAGCTTTAAAAGCTGACAATTATTATAGGACGGTTGCTTTAAGAGCTTATAACTGTCTACAAGATTTAAAAAAAAAAGGTTGACAGTATACAGTTTTCATTTAGAAGTTGATATTTGCTTTAAGAGCTGAGAGTTGCCTACAAAATATTTACTTTAAGAGTGAATATTTTATTTGTCTACATAATGTTTTCCTTTAGAGGTTGAGATTTGGTTTAAGAGCTGACAGTTGCCTACAAGATGGTTGCTTTAAGAGCTGACAGTTGTCTACAATGTAGACTCTACACGATGTTTGCTTTAAGAGCTAATGTGTGTCTACATGATGTTTTTCTTTAAAAGTCTATATTTGATTCAAGAGCTGACAGTTGCCTACAAGATGTTTGCTTTATGAGCTGACAGATGTCTACAAGATGTTTGCCTTAAGAATTTATATTTGTCTACCTGATGCTTTCCTTCAGGAGTTGATACTTGCTTAGAGAGGCTGAGTATTGTCTACATCATGTTTCATTTAAGAACTGATATGTGTCTATATGACATTTGCTTTAAAGGGTCACTCTTGACTACATGATAATTCTTTAATCCTCCTAAATTAAAATAATAAGAGGTAGATTTAATACGGTTAGATATAATATGAGCCGACGACTGCTCATTGTTTTAGAGTTGATGATCGAATTTATTTACTTTAAGAAATAGAAACCTCTGATGTGGCCTAAAGGGGTCTCAACGTCAGAATATGACACTGTAACAGATGCAAATTGGCTTGTGTTTTGATATGTGTAGCACAGTCATCGCGGTCAACGGAGTCGCTGAGTACCAGTAGGCTACGTCACGATTCCCTTTAACCGACTTGGGAGGTGCGCGAAGACGGAAGTGCTGTGGCGCCGCTTGCTGACCTTCGTGGGCGAAGGTTTTTTCATCAGGAGGCCGAACTGATAACCGATTATGTGGTTTGCTCGAACGCAGCCCTACGGCAGGTGTCAATTGTGACACTCGATTGGCGCGGCCCGGACTGTCAGAAGAGGATCGCCCGCGCCATTACTGCGTCGGAGTGTGATTTACTTGAAGCTACGCCTGTTTTCCGAGTTTTATGTATTAAATCCTTTATTTAATGATGTATGGTGTTTTCCCTCTTAACAAAATGAAGTTATTGTTTTAGTTGTTGCAGTTCTAAGTGGGTGAATCCAACAGTATTTTGTGAATACTGTACCTTAACCCTCTACTAACTATTCTACTTTAATAGAACTCAACCAGAATTGATTATAAATTAAGAAAAATAGATTAATTTGGCCATGTGATCGTCTAGTGAAATTAATACATTGTGAACCTTAGTACCCATCGTCTTTTATGTGCAGACTGATTAGATTTGGATTCAAAATATTACCCCTAAAATACCCTATGTAATTGTAAATATTGCTACTGTAATTTGTATATTATAACACTATCGTATGAAAAACAAAATCATATGAAGAATAAATAATAAATTATATTTTTTAGATTTTATCTCCTACCGAGCCCTACCGTGACCAGTTACCATGAACAGTAGTATAAGCCCTTGTTGTTTGTAATTATATTTTCCTTTTAAATCCATTCGCTAACCTAGCTAGCTAAAGGAAAATATTTATATGTAAATGATGCAAATATTAATACGTACAAACATACTTTATCTACTGTCACGCCTCGGATGAAGTCGGGTCTCTAAACTAAATAATACCTATTTTATTTTGTTTTGTTTTTAATAGGTATTTCTAAGCACTATGTAATATTTACTTTTATCTGCGTTTCGGAACCTATTTTCAGACAAGAAGAAACGCCAAGAAACTCATCTGGATATTCTTACTATAAATGTATGGAATACTGAAGCAATCGTCTATTAAACATGATTTAATACCCTTAGTTACCCCGATATAGAAAAGCTCAAATTGTCACTAGTGAACTGCTTCGCCTGTCACTAGCTCCCTATAACAAAATTATTTAGTATGTCCTCAAATAACTTTGTTCCCCTATCTCACCCAATATAATAATGTATTACCTTTAAATCAAATCTAATGTACGAGCCTCAGTAACCCATCCATATGCTACTGAAACTAGACTTTAATTTTATTCTGCATTTTAAAACAGTTAACACTCTAATGATTTTAACACTGTGTGTAACCAAAATATATGTGAGAGAATAAATAATAATAAAGAAAGAAATAATAAATAACCCTAACTCCCAAATAATGACTCTACCCTAACTCTAACCCAATGTCCCTATTCTAATGTGTAAATCTAGAGGCGAACCTCTATCTTTACAGGGAGGAGTGTGTGTAAGAGGGACCCTAATTTAAGCTGTAAACGTTCGGCCGACAAAACCGAGGTATTGCAAACCCTAGTGTCTGTGTGATTGCCTCCCTCCGCAGTGTAGGCCGTAGCCAAGGGTACTGACGAATAAGGCACCCTATTCCAAATATAAAATGTGAATATATAAATATATATAACAAGACCACGCTTCTTCAATTACCAACAGATTTCAGTGAGTAAAGATTACTCCTAATGATCCACACGTGAGATCCTCACATCCCTCTGTCAGACCTTGAAGAGAACGTAAGAGGTATAATCGTCACCTGTGTAGATAAAAAGGTTGACGCCAGGCCCCTCTCGCGACCTGGACCTAACACTCTACTGGATTCCCGGAAAAGCCTGTTTATCACCGCTAGGTTAGGCGTTTCCGGTTGATTGACCGTGCAATCAGACACTAATCTGGCTCTAAAACACAAAAAACACCAAAACACACGTAAGTATTTACACTGAACTAACAATTGAACAGTCTGACAAAAAGCAGCATAGTAGCTACGTAAAGTCAAACATCCAATCGTCAAAATAACACCTTTGTTTTAACGTCTACGGGCGAGCCAGAGATCGTGACAATCCGACGGACAAAAATAGAATAACCAGTTCCCAGCTTGGCGTGGGGGTATTTATAACCATAAAAGACATTAACGAAACGCGTTTGACGCATTTGACGCGTTAGGCGCACTTCAATATAAGATCTTTGTTATTTATTTCCTTTAAACTCGAGTACCAATCTTGAGTAGTTTTAGCAAAGAGATGTGATTCCCATAAGACAAGTAAAGTCAAAAGAAACCCCTCGCCTCGGAAATCAAGACAAAGTTACTCTCTAACAGATGGCGCCACTCCCTTGATATTAAACAATTATAGCTCACATCAATGTAAAAAAACACGGATCAAAGCACATGACGATCCAAAATTAATAAAAATCATTTATGTCTATATGTAAATATATAAGTTTTATGGATATTTTTATACATTTTCATCTTTAGTTTCAATACTGCGTCAACAGATGGCAGCATAACCTTCGCGACTACAAAATTCACCGACAGTAATTCTCTATACACATTCCATTCTCTTTGGTTTCAGCGAATCACTTTTTCTGATTAATGGCCCACTACGAAACTTGACTCTGTTAAGTTTTTTGTTTGTTGTTTCGGATTTCTCGTGAGAATGTTTTGTTTTTATTTAAAATTAATTTACTGAATGCATACATTATAGTTACTTACATGTATTTATTTTAATTAACATTTGTACATAATAATTGGGGTTTTAAAGTTTATGAAAATATTATCGATTGATCAGCTGTGTCAATCATTATTTATGTTAACTAGATCAGCTAGTGCGTCTAGTTACAGTCGCCCCCTCGAGAATTTGCAATGTATGTGCATACACATACATGTAGAATTCTCGGACCCTATTCGAATAAAAATGAAAATTATATCCTTAATTTGTTGGTATTATCCCCTTTTTTTCCCCCTTGTATACTAAACGTGTGGTGTATGATGTGTGTTTAAACCAATACTCATTGATTGTGATTGATTAGATATAAAACTCAGATCATTGAATTTTAATAATGTATTATGATTATCTTTTCGTCACGATTTTCCTACCAGTCTAGGGTATTGGGTCGTGAATCCAATAAACTCTAGTAGCTCGATTTTATGGTTTCATCCTAGTCTATGGATCTTTCTATCCGGCGACTTAACCACATTGTCCGGTTAATAAATGAACCAATAAAACCTCCCTTCACAAAGTAGAAAAAACATTTGGTATAAGTACTGGGATACTCATTCTCCATTAATCAAAATCCAATCCGAATTCCATTACCAAATCATCCCTCCCAATCAAGTTTTCTTGGAAAATGTCACATACATGAACAAGATATTTGACTTCAAACTTACTCCCATATTAACAATAAAGTGTTAAAGAAACCTAAAATACCATGATAATATCCTGATACTTGTATCAAAATATTACCTTCACAAACATAACATAGGTTTAAATCAAAACTACTATGTAATGTTTGTAAATAGATCCTAATAAAAATATTTATACATGAAAATAAAAAATAATAATATAAAAAAAATATTTTATAACTACCTACAGTACTATAAACACTTCACCATTATAACATATGAAAATAAGTCTTACTTGTAGACATTTTAATACATCTTTATATTTAATAAATAATAAGATAAATCCATTTTTTATATAAAACCATATCTCAAAAAGCTCTATAAAATATATTTAAAAATAATGCACCAATAACTCTTTCGCATATAATAATGTGATAATGCATGTTCGTTGACATGTCATCATCGTGTTTTGGTATCAAAGATCTTATTCACGATGAGGTGTGTAATTAGTCATGGGCTTAGCTTCTTGTGGAGTGTATAGTCAACAAAAACTACCCTTTGAAATGGGTCGAATCGTCATACGATTTTAGCCTACTGATAAGAATTTGTTGACTATTTTGTGTATTATTCGCAACAAAATACCAACAAATCCAGGTTGATTGCAATCTGACATTTGCCTAACCGTAAAAATCATTCATACAAAAATACAAAATTTCACACACTTCTTGCAAAATCTCCAGATATCCATCAATCTATTATTATAATTAAATAAGTTAATAATCTTTCATTGCCTTTCAATTGCCAGTTCATTCAATTCTTACTAAGCCATTTCTACAGATAGCCAACGTCAATGATTTGCAATCAAAATAAAATGCATCAAATAAAACTTAATTTTTATTTATGAAAAAAACAATATTTCTGACATAACCCCAAGCTCCCTCCTATTTATTATAAACAATACCAAAAAATTGTATTTGCAAAACTATTTATATTGAAGTTAAAAAAATTCAGTTGAAATAACGTTAATACCATGTTAGTTAACGTTGCATTATTACATCTTACTATGGCAATACGATAACTCATTATTTTATTATGGCAACCCCGCAAAGATGCGCCTCGAAAATGATAATGGAGAGATGCATCGCGCGTCTATCTGTCCGTTGTCATTGAACAGTTTTGAATTTTACCCGATGTAGTGCAATTGGGTGTTATTGTGAAGTGTAGTGCTATAGTGAATTTTGTTGTTGAATAATTGGTAAGTTTGAATGTATTTCTTACTTTTTATTTCTATATTTTATCTAATCATTTATGTATACAACTGAACTCGTTAATTTTGTATATTTATACCAATGTATCTGCATTATGTATATACCACATGTATTATTTTATCGCTAACTCTCGCGTGAACTATTTATTATATAGTATTATTTTTAAAGTATTAACCCCAAATATATTTTTGTTCTCTTGATATGCAGAGTAAGATAAAGATTGAATTTCATGTTTT
This sequence comes from Cydia splendana, assembly GCF_910591565.1. Classification (NCBI taxonomy): domain Eukaryota; kingdom Metazoa; phylum Arthropoda; class Insecta; order Lepidoptera; family Tortricidae; genus Cydia; species Cydia splendana. The sequence goes on along the minus strand of NW_026946888.1, from coordinate 66,053 downwards.
TAATAAATAGTTATTATATTTGATGATAATGTAACAAATTTTATGTTAAAGTACTTATTTATTTAATATTCAAAAATACCATTGTATTAATATTTTATATAACCTATTTCTAAACATGTTAATTCTTTGTACATTTACACTATAAATACTAGACATGCCAAAAATATTTGCAACTATTCGGCATTCTACCTAGTCAACCACCTTTGCTGAATAATCAGTATTCAATCTAAATCACTATTCATGATATATTTATTCGATACTTGTGTATTTTTACTATCTAAATTAATTAAATAAAACTTTATCTCTAACTTTGTACTCAAAACACCACGCATTTCAACAGCAGGTAAAGATCCCTTCGAGCCGTTGGCTGATTTTTTGTTACAAACTCCAACATGTGCATTCAATATGACCCTTCTGTGTAATTCTATTGTTTTAAACGGTTCTTTGTTTATACGACCGATGACTTCAAATCCAACTTTCTAAATTTTATGACTTCAACATGTTTTTATGACAGTGAATATTGATATTTACTTAAATCCAAGTTTAAAATATTTTAAATTATTATATTTCAATTAATTTGTTTGCTGGCAACATCAGTGAATACTATAAGTACTCCCCTTGCTTTGCTTGCTTTGTCTTTGGCGTCCACAGTGGCGCCCCCTGGGATAAACCATAGGTTACAAATTGTCAATTTGTTATACGCAACGAAAAACCCTCATTTGAAGTGTTAACTTGTGTTTGTGAAGTGTACACTATTCAAAAATGCGACTTAAAGAAATTGACTACAAAATATTGCAATTCCCAATAATTTGGGACATCAATAATTTATATCATGGTGATGAATTTCTAACCGAACTTGCCCGTCTAGATCTTTTAATATTGTGTATGAAAGACGAACCTCACTATAATTTTAAAATGCTTAACAAGAAAATCAGGAATTTCAAGGACCGTCTCCGCAGATTAAGGGTATATAATTTTGTTTGTATACATTTATTTAATTATATTTATATTAAATAATTATATAAATATTTACATCATTATTATATTATATGTATATTTTGAGAAATATTTTATTTTAATAATCTGTTAATTTTTATTACAATACTGTTTAACGCTAAAACAAAAACATTTTTTTTTTTTATAGGAAAAAACTAGTCGCCAACGGACAACGATTCAGATACGTTATACAAATAATTCAAGCAGCTCCGGGGTCCCCACACCACGCTGTTATTGCTATTGAAGTAAGTATGATTAACAAATCAATAATGTTATTGCTGTATAAACATGCTTATTGCATAACTGTTTATTTATTTTACAGCCTTCACCAAGTTTGCAAAATATACTTTTTGATATCCCGGAGCAAATAGTTGAAAACGAAGAACCTCCGCTGGATTTCAACGTAAGTTGTTTTAATTTGAAGTACATTTATTTTACTTTCAGATTCCATAGAAACTTAATAATGTTTATTTGATTATTATTTTTCAGGCCCTCATAAATGAGTCCGGACTGTTAGACGACGTGGGTGATCCTATTTGATTCAACATTTTATGTAAGTAATACTCGGTTCTTTCTACTATCATACATTTTTGTTTTAATCTAAAGAACAATGTTTTTTCTAGGAATGTCAACTTGGTAGAACACGGTCAGTTCTTTCAGTACATAGTATATATTACGTAATGCTAATTTATATTTAATATGTTATATTATCCTACTGCCATTTTAATTACCCATAACATATAGATATGATTGGTAAATTGAACTCATTAGTTTACACCATATTATTTTTCTCGTTTAAAAACTTTGTTTACACTAACACGATAAGAAAGCGTCGTCACACACAGTTAAAGGAGTACCTGCTAACCTTTTTTTTCCCGATCTTTTATAAGTGGCTGAATGCGTCTCACGATGTCTTTCAGCTATTTTTAGAACTATTGTTTTGATTTTAAGATTTTTAAATTTTTACATAATATGATTTCAGGATACGTAAGGCGTTCGTGTAAGATGATTATATGTAATTAGTCTTCCTAATTATGAGACAACATTTTCTAAGTAAGTTTGCTTTACCTAACCTAACATTTTTCAATTTTATTTAACTAAAATAATTATAATGAACTATATCGCAATAATCAAACTTTTACTGTAATTATTTTCTAATGATTTTTTTTTTACAACAACTTTTTTTTATTTATTAAAAGTAATATAAATGTATGTCTTATTTAATATGTTATTGATAATTTTCATCTACTGAAATTTATGTCTACCTAAATAATTACAAAACATCTATGTTCTCTGTCTAAACTGAATACTTCCCGTTTTCCAGATATTCCACATGACAAAAGACCGAGTGTCGCTGAATGCTGTTCCTTCATTTTATTTTAAGGTAATTAAAATGCTTACTTATTATTAACATACCAAAAACGATACTATTTATAATTAATATATTTTTCAAAATGATTTAATGAATTCAAGATATTTACTATTCATCTCTCTTTTATTTAAAAGATATTTTGATTATATATTTTAATTAATTTTTTTTTTTTATAATAATAATGAAAAATATTTTTTTTTTTTTTTGTGAAAATCCACTACCGCTATTTGTGCCTTCGGGTAACATTAGGTAGCCCAACCCTTTAATATGCATGCTTAAAGGGTTATTGTAAATTAACATATTTCTTTTTTATGATAATTACCATTACACAAAATCAAAGTTATTACAAAATCAAAACCAAAGTTAGTTGCCTATTCTACGTGTATATGAATGAAGCGACTTGTATATGTGAATAGTGTTACTTTCACACATACGGACTACTGTTATGCCGGATGTGGATGGAAGACCCTATTCTAACCTACCTACTTATTATTACAATTTTTTTTCTTTATTTCTAAAAATTCTTTATTCTAATTTGACACTTTGTTTTTTTCTTAATAGCTATTAAAAATCTCTATAACAATATTACGTAGTTCCAAAAATTATTTATTCTAATTAGACATTTTTTTTATTAAAAACCTTTATAACAATAATGCTTATGTATACATTTTTTTTCATTTAATAAAATAAAATTCTTAATGATTTCAGCTACAATACAACATTCAGCGCCTTCGCACTCGACTCGCCTTAATAGAACTTCTGTGCTACTATTCTAAACTTGGTAAGTACATTTAAACACGTCATTAATCTCTATGTTATATATTAGAAAAATTCAAAAATATTACTCAATGTCTAATACATCTATCCTTATAATATTTAACCTATTTTTTTTTTACTTTTTAATATTTTTTAACAGTTATTTTCTAGTCAAACCTTTTTATCAACATTAAAACATAACAATTAGTTCTGTTTATCTAATTAACATAACAATAAAAATACAGTCATTAACAAATGTCAGTTAAACATTACATTTTAATGAACGTTCACCGGATCAGCTATTTTTACTCAATTCGCCTTTATAATATCTTGACAAATGTATTGTATTGTATTTACCTCGGTATATATTTGTATATGGATCTACTAAAATATATACGTTTGGATAGGGAATTGCGGCAATTACATAAGGTCCCTCATAAATTGCTTCGAACTTTTTTGTTATCTTTTGCTGAGCATTTGATTTATTTAACTTTTTTATTTTAACCCAATCCCCTATTTGAAATTGAATCAGTCTATAATTTTGATTAAACTTTGCCTGCCTTATCTCAGCTGCTTTCTTTAAATTTTCTCTAACCTTTTGCCTAATGTCCGCTATGTTTTTCTTTATATGACTAATAATTTCCTTATCAAATGTTAATTGCGTAGGCTGACCATACATTATTTCACATGGAGTGAACCCTGTACTATCATGAAACGTATTGTTATATAGAGTTTCTATCTTTGGTAATATTTTCACCCAACTTTGATGTCGTTTTTCACAGTAAGTCCTGAATAATACTCCAAGTTGTCTATTCACGCGTTCTGTAGTATTTGGACGAGGATTTCTAACTGTTGTATATATAGTTTTGACCCCCTTTTCTTTCATAAAACGCCTCCATTGATCACTAATAAACTGCGAGCCATTATCTGTTAAAATTGCTTTTGGTTGAATGATTTTAAAGAATTTTTTCATACTAACTACCACAGATAACGCTGTAGCCTTCCGTAACGCAAATAGTTTGATGAATTTACTAAATGAATCTTGAACTACCAAAATATAGCTCATTCCGAACTGTCCTGATGGTAAAGGCCCATAAAGATCCGACATGACTAAATCTCCGATATCATTATTCACTATTGACTTACACGGTCCTACGTGTTTGATATTATCATTTTTCACCATTTGACAAGTATGACAAGTTCTTATTAGTTTTTTAACATCTTGCGTAATACCCCTCCAATAAAATCTATCTTTTATGTATTTTATGACCTTGTAAGCCCCTTGATGACCCATTTCTAAGTGTATTTGTTTTATTATATCCGATACTAACATTCTTGGCAAAAATATAACTTTATTTGGACTATTATCGGGTGTGAAGTACAATACACCATCCTGTAATGAGCATCTTTGAATTATTCGACCGATTCTATCACTAATATCACCATTTTCTAGACCTTGAATTATTTCGTCAATTTCGGGATCTTGTTTTTGTAATTCTTTAACCTTTTTTAATTTACTTATCAATTCTTTATTTATTTCTGTTTCAGTATAAAGAATCTCGGGCAGCCGTACCTTATCTTCCTGCAAAAGATCAGTTTGAGGTGGGTATCTAGATAACACATCCGCTCCTATATTATCTTTGCCTTTTATGTGTTCAATTTCATATTTAAACTGCTCTAAGTAATTGATCCAACGTATTACTCGCGCATTATATAATTTCCAGTTTTTGACAAATAGTAAAGCCTTATCATCCGTTTGAATAATAACCTTTGAACCTCTCAAATAAGTTTCGAACTTTTCTAAACAGTTAATAACGGCATAAAATTCTTTTTCAGTCGTCGAATAATTTAATTGAGCCCCTCTTAGAGATTTACTATGAAACCCAAGAACTCTCATTTCCCCATTATCATCAAGTTGATAAAGTATGCCTGATAAGCCGATACCTGAGGAGTCTGTTTGCAAATAATAAGGTTTGCTAAAATCAGGATGTTGTAATTGAATAACATCTACGAAAGTCCTTTTTATTGTCTCAAAAGCTTTTTGTTCATTGACACCCCACTGCCACGTCACTCCTTTTTTCAATAAATGACACAATGATTGTACATTTTCGCTATAATTAGGGATAAATCTTCTATAAAAGTTACACAGTCCCAAGAAAGCTCTTAATTGTTTTATTTTTCTTGGAGCTGGAAATTCCTGTATCGCTTTAATTTTATCCGGATCGGTTTTTATTCCATCTACTGATACTATATATCCTAGCATGTGCACCTCTTTACATAGAAATTTGCATTTTTCTAAATTGCAAGTTAGGCCCGCTTTTCCTAATTTTCCCAACACTATATCTAAGTGTTCCAAATGTTGTTGCAAGGTACCGGTAGTAATTATGGCTAAATCGTCCAAGTAATTGACACAAAATTCGCGAACGTCATGACCAAGTATGCAATCCATAGCACGACTAAAACTTCCCACAGATGTTTTGAGTCCTTGCGGCAACACGTTATACACGTAAGATTTCCCATTAAAACTGAAACCTGTATATTTTTTACTTTCTTCCGATAGTGGTATTTGAAAGTACGCATTATTCAAATCAATTACGCTTATAAATTTCGCTCCGTGAAATGAGTTTAATACGTCCAATTGTAAAGTTGGTTTTTCGGTTTCAGATATCATGTTCTTATTGATTTCACGCGCATCTAATAAGACTCTTATTGTTCCGTCTTTCTTTAATGTAAATGTTAACGGACTACAGTATTCAGTTTGTGAACGACTAATAATTCCCTGTTCTTCTAATTCGCGTAATTTTAATTCTATTTTCTCGCGATACGCATATGGCACGGGGTACGTTCTCTTTACTACAGGTGCGCGTGATTCCATTTTTATCACATGTTGATAGCAATTAGCCCTGCCTAATTTTGAATCAAATAATGTTTTATGTTTTGTCAATACCGAATGTAAAGCTTTTTTCTCACTTTCTACTAACGGTATTCCGACTTTACATGTCACTTGCGTTTGAGATTGATTTGACGACTCTATACTGCATTGATCTTGCCATCCATTATATCGATCATGAAACGGTATCCAAGTAGTTTCACCTTTATATTCGACATTGACTCCACATTTCTCTTTTCTTAGGTCAATCGATACTATATTTTCCTTAATCCAGTCAAATCCTAATATCACTGGAAAACTTAGATTAGGTATTACTACAAACCCGATTTCCATCTGTAAATCATTTATACCGATAGGTAGTAATGCTGTAATTTTAATGTCTTTACTTTTGTGCCCTGACGCTGATTTGATATTAAAAGGCTTGATCGGCATTACTGGAATTTCAGGATATTTATTTTTTACAACCTCCCAAAATTCCTCAGACATAGCCGTCACATCGCTACCTGTATCTAGCAAAGCTCTTATAAGAAAGTCTCGCATACGTATAATTATTTCACTCTTAAACGAACTTGATTCCGGAATTTCTTTTTCTTCCTCAAACACGGACGCGATAAATTCGTCATCTATATCAAATTCTACCAATTCACTTTTTAATTTTAAAACGTTAATTAAATCATGTAACCCTATTAACTGGATCTTTTCTATATTACTGTAACCTAATCCCACTCCTTGTTCACCATTGACTATTTCTAGTTCTATCGGCGCTCGCAACCCATTATTATTTTTTCCTAACAATTGGCCTGGCAACCAATTCATTCTATACATCATTTTTAGAATTTTGACCCTATCATCTGTTTCTGTAGCTGACCCGGGGACGTTTTTATCAGCAGATATTAGTTTTCCGAATCGTCGATAACTATTTCTTGCTCTATAACAGCTGTCGTTGCTTCTGGTTTCCGCCAATTTTGATATTGTGTCTGGTTTTTTCTCATAGTCTGATTGGATGGTTTCGAGGCCCCGGACGTTGATGGTACTGCTCGCGGCTCTTGTTTGTTTACGTCGTCCATCGCGCGTAGAAACTCGGCAGCTTCAAAGATAGTAATAATTTTTGATGACGCAAACGCTTGTTGTATATAACGAGGAAAGTGCCTCATTATATCAGTAACTAATTGATTCTCCGAGATAACATATGTCAACATTTTTGCTTGTCCAACCATTTGCACAAAATAATCATGCATACTATTTACTTTTGTTTTATCCCAAACTCCGTGAACAATATTCCTGCGTAATTCATTTTGTTCATGTGTCCCCCAGTAGGATTTGAGAAAGTCGGCTTTGAAATCTGCTACACTGGTCCACCTGTCTTTATACAATCTGGCCCAATCACGAACTGTTCCCTCTAAACATTCGAGAACCGATTCTATTTCATTTCCATCAGATACGACCCTTTTAAGATACATTTCTAGGTCTTCTAGAAATGTCACTGGATGCGATTTAGTTTTGCCGAACTTGGGACGTTCCATATTAGTGTTTTTAATATTGTATATGATTGTTTTCTTCTCTTCAGTAGAGAGCTCCTTTTCACTGCCTGAAACTGGTTCAATATGCTCTGTCTCTTCCATGAGTTGCTCCGATGTATCTGCAGTCTCTATAGCTTCCACTTGTACAGGACTAATTGCCGTTGCAAGCTCGTTTCGTAGTTGACTAAGCCCTGCTGTCATTTTCTGTTCGGTCTGTTTTAGCAAATGATAGAACAATCCACGTCTAACATCTGGTTTCTTCTTTATGCTTCTACGAGCTACTCGTGCCTTTTGATTTACCCGCTCAACAGTACTTCTCTTGATTGACGGCGTAGTTTGTTGTATGCTTTGACGTGTAGATTTAGCTGCGACCTTTCGCTGTCTTGTAGACCTCTCCATTTAAATAGATTTTTAATTAATTAACTCACTTTTTGACACTGTTTTAACACTAATTTTCACTTATTTAAAACACTTAATAAACACACTTATTTTTAATTTTATAAAATAACACTAATTTATCACTTATTTATCACTTATTTAAACACTTAACTTTCACTGGTTTTCTACACTGTGTTGATAGTTTAGTTTTAATACATATATGTATATGTCCGTACATATACAAATATGCCTATATTTGATTGTTAAAATTTAACTATCGCCCCCTATTTTCTTTTGGACTCGTATAACGCATTGTATTTTTAGCTAGTTTTATTTGTCTATTTATACTAATGTATTTTTATGTTTGTTTCAGGTGACGTAAATCCCTAACACGCAAGCTACGTCAATACAATGAAGCCACGAGGAGGAGAAATTGATATTGTAGTTAGATACTAGTATATAGAAATATTTTATTTTATATTTAATTAAATCCAAATCAAATCAACTCACATTCCAGTTTTCTTACGGCAGCAAAAATGTAGCCAAAGAGGCTACTTTATGAAACAAACTATTTATATATATAATCCTGGTCACTACGGCACCAAAAATGTACCTTAACCCTCTACTAACTATTCTACTTTAATAGAACTCAACCAGAATTGATTATAAATTAAGAAAAATAGATTAATTTGGCCATGTGATCGTCTAGTGAAATTAATACATTGTGAACCTTAGTACCCATCGTCTTTTATGTGCAGACTGATTAGATTTGGATTCAAAATATTACCCCTAAAATACCCTATGTAATTGTAAATATTGCTACTGTAATTTGTATATTATAACACTATCGTATGAAAAACAAAATCATATGAAGAATAAATAATAAATTATATTTTTTAGATTTTATCTCCTACCGAGCCCTACCGTGACCAGTTACCATGAACAGTAGTATAAGCCCTTGTTGTTTGTAATTATATTTTCCTTTTAAATCCATTCGCTAACCTAGCTAGCTAAAGGAAAATATTTATATGTAAATGATGCAAATATTAATACGTACAAACATACTTTATCTACTGTCACGCCTCGGATGAAGTCGGGTCTCTAAACTAAATAATACCTATTTTATTTTGTTTTGTTTTTAATAGGTATTTCTAAGCACTATGTAATATTTACTTTTATCTGCGTTTCGGAACCTATTTTCAGACAAGAAGAAACGCCAAGAAACTCATCTGGATATTCTTACTATAAATGTATGGAATACTGAAGCAATCGTCTATTAAACATGATTTAATACCCTTAGTTACCCCGATATAGAAAAGCTCAAATTGTCACTAGTGAACTGCTTCGCCTGTCACTAGCTCCCTATAACAAAATTATTTAGTATGTCCTCAAATAACTTTGTTCCCCTATCTCACCCAATATAATAATGTATTACCTTTAAATCAAATCTAATGTACGAGCCTCAGTAACCCATCCATATGCTACTGAAACTAGACTTTAATTTTATTCTGCATTTTAAAACAGTTAACACTCTAATGATTTTAACACTGTGTGTAACCAAAATATATGTGAGAGAATAAATAATAATAAAGAAAGAAATAATAAATAACCCTAACTCCCAAATAATGACTCTACCCTAACTCTAACCCAATGTCCCTATTCTAATGTGTAAATCTAGAGGCGAACCTCTATCTTTACAGGGAGGAGTGTGTGTAAGAGGGACCCTAATTTAAGCTGTAAACGTTCGGCCGACAAAACCGAGGTATTGCAAACCCTAGTGTCTGTGTGATTGCCTCCCTCCGCAGTGTAGGCCGTAGCCAAGGGTACTGACGAATAAGGCACCCTATTCCAAATATAAAATGTGAATATATAAATATATATAACAAGACCACGCTTCTTCAATTACCAACAGATTTCAGTGAGTAAAGATTACTCCTAATGATCCACACGTGAGATCCTCACATCCCTCTGTCAGACCTTGAAGAGAACGTAAGAGGTATAATCGTCACCTGTGTAGATAAAAAGGTTGACGCCAGGCCCCTCTCGCGACCTGGACCTAACACTCTACTGGATTCCCGGAAAAGCCTGTTTATCACCGCTAGGTTAGGCGTTTCCGGTTGATTGACCGTGCAATCAGACACTAATCTGGCTCTAAAACACAAAAAACACCAAAACACACGTAAGTATTTACACTGAACTAACAATTGAACAGTCTGACAAAAAGCAGCATAGTAGCTACGTAAAGTCAAACATCCAATCGTCAAAATAACACCTTTGTTTTAACGTCTACGGGCGAGCCAGAGATCGTGACAATCCGACGGACAAAAATAGAATAACCAGTTCCCAGCTTGGCGTGGGGGTATTTATAACCATAAAAGACATTAACGAAACGCGTTTGACGCATTTGACGCGTTAGGCGCACTTCAATATAAGATCTTTGTTATTTATTTCCTTTAAACTCGAGTACCAATCTTGAGTAGTTTTAGCAAAGAGATGTGATTCCCATAAGACAAGTAAAGTCAAAAGAAACCCCTCGCCTCGGAAATCAAGACAAAGTTACTCTCTAACAGATGGCGCCACTCCCTTGATATTAAACAATTATAGCTCACATCAATGTAAAAAAACACGGATCAAAGCACATGACGATCCAAAATTAATAAAAATCATTTATGTCTATATGTAAATATATAAGTTTTATGGATATTTTTATACATTTTCATCTTTAGTTTCAATACTGCGTCAACAGATGGCAGCATAACCTTCGCGACTACAAAATTCACCGACAGTAATTCTCTATACACATTCCATTCTCTTTGGTTTCAGCGAATCACTTTTTCTGATTAATGGCCCACTACGAAACTTGACTCTGTTAAGTTTTTTGTTTGTTGTTTCGGATTTCTCGTGAGAATGTTTTGTTTTTATTTAAAATTAATTTACTGAATGCATACATTATAGTTACTTACATGTATTTATTTTAATTAACATTTGTACATAATAATTGGGGTTTTAAAGTTTATGAAAATATTATCGATTGATCAGCTGTGTCAATCATTATTTATGTTAACTAGATCAGCTAGTGCGTCTAGTTACAATACATCAACTATAGACAGTATGTAGACGTGACCAGAATATGATTGTACTAAAGGACCTATTAGGTCGATGGATAAAGTGTGTATAGGTTTATTGACCTTTTTCTGGTTTGTCATGTGCCCATGTGGAGGTTGGTTTGAGTGTTTGTATTAGAGATGCAACGGATAGTTGTTTGGCCGGATACCGGATATTCGGCCTGACCATCGGCCGGATATCCGGTATCCGGCCGCCGAATATTCGGCCGGCGGAGCTATACCTACATTTCGGTTTTTCAAGTGCGCATTGTGCAGGTTTGACCTGTTTCCTAGTGAACGTTCGCGCGGACACATTTCTAGGTTCGAAATGAGTGCGCGTGTAAGTCAGTAGAATGTTTAAATTGTTTTAAAATAATAAACAAGTACGATTATGACTGTCACTGTTTCTTAAATCCAATTTGTTTACTCCGAAATCAAGCAATGTTACTATCCGGTATCCGGCCGGATAGTAAGGCACTATCCGGTATCCGGCCGGATATTGAAATAATGGCCGGATAGGCCGGATAGATTCAGTCCATAACGTTTTCCCATCATAATTTTTATTAGTCATATTGTCAATAGTCATACATTTTAACAATATAAATTGCAGTTCCGATTTTTGCAGGTCATTATTATTGTTAGTCATAAAATCTGTTACTCATAATATTCAAAGTCCAGAAGGTATACCATTACATAATGTTGAAGGCAATAAACTTGCTTACAATAATCGTTGTAAGGTCTTTTATCGCAGGTTATAATGATAAGTAGGGGCTCTATTGCATTCCCTAAATTTCAAGTTCCGATTTTTTTTAGACCATAACGTTTCCCATCATAATTTTTATTAGTCATATTGTCAATAGTTATAAAATTAAACAATACAAATTGCATGCTTGCCTACCTACCTGGGGATTATTTTAAATTTGGCTTACTGATTTCCCCTCCATTTCTTATTTTTCATGTAGTTTAAAGCCATTTCGCCCCGCCAACGAGTCCAACGATTTCCGCTCTGAGGGACACAAGGTAACTAACGAACCTACCTGAGGAAACAGATTTTTTATTGTTTGGCTTACTGATTTCCCCGCCATTTCTTATTTTTCATGTAGCTTATTAAGCCATTTCGTCCCGCCAACAAGTCGACGAAGCCCCGCTTCGCGAAGCTCCTATTTCCTCTCTGAGGGACACAAGGTAACTAACGAACCTACCTGAGGAAACAGATTTCTTATGTTTGGCTTACTGATTTCCCCGTCATTTCTTATTTTTCATGTAGCTTATTAAGCTAATTTGTCCCGCCAACGAGTCGACGGAGCCCCGCTTCGCGGGTCTCCTATTTTCGCTCTGAGGGTCACAAGGTAACTAACGAACCTACCCGAGGGAACAGATTTTTTATTGTTTAGCTTACTGATTTCCCCGCCATTTCTTTATTTTTCATGTAGCTTATTAAGCCATTTCGTCTCGCCAACGAGTCGACGGAGCCCCGCTTCGCGGGGCTCCTATTTCCGCTCTGAGGGACACAAGGTAACTAACAAACCTACCTGAGGAAACAGATTTCTTTTTTCTTTATATGAAGGATGTTATTGATTTGGTTTCTTAGACGTAATTCACTTTAGTCATTAAAAATGGGGGTCCCTTTGTTTGACATAATTATTGAAAGTCATAATGTTTAATATTATAGCTCCTAAATATTAGAATATTAGAGGATATCATTTTCTGACTATCGAAATTCGAAACAGTAAGTTTATGAAAAACAAAGGGATGACATTGAAACGATATGATTAACGACCATTAGTCCGATAAAATATATGCCTTAAAATATTTCTGAATAATTATTGATATACCTTTGAATGTTATACTCATAAATTTTATAACTTTTGTGATTATAGCGTTTAATATTATAGATGTCTAACATTAGAACTATGAAACGTTATACTTAACAAAAATTATGACTTTTGATGTTTATGTCCATAAATTATATGGATATCAATTTCTGACCATCGAAATTCGAAACAATAAGTTTATGGGAAACAAAGGGATCCCGATTTATTGAATCCACTAATGCTAGAAGTTCGCGTTCGGTTGTGCTGTAATTTCGTTCCGTTTTCGTAAGCAACCTAGAATAAAAAGCTACGAGGTGTTCTATACCGTCCAATTCTGGAATAAGTACGCTCCCGATGCCGACGCTTGATGCATCTGAATGAATCTGAAATGGTTTGGAAAAATCAGGGCAGGCGAGCACCGGAGCCTGGATGAGGGCTTCTTTGAGCGCTAGGAATGACCTCTCTGCTTCCTCTGTCCAGTCTACGGTGTCTATACCCTTCTTTTTGCCGATTAGAGCTGTCATTGGGGCTATGATTGTTGAGAAATTTGCCACGAATCGACGGTAATAAGAACAGAGCCCTATAAATGCGCGTAGTTGCTTAGCGGTTGTTGGGCGCGGGAAATTCTTAATGCTATCTAGTTTCTGTGGATCTGTTAGTAGACCTTGTGAACCGACTATGTACCCAAGGTACCTGAGCTCTGACTTACAAAATTCGCACTTACTAAAATTTATAGTTAGACCTGCCTTGCTTAAAGCTTGAAAAAACGTCATTTAAGATAATTATATGATCTTCAAACGAATTGGTAGCTATGAGAAGGTCGTCGCAATATGCGAAGATCTTCTGGCCGTATTTATGATGAAAAAGAGAGTCTACCAATCGTTGTAATTCGCAGCCCGCGTTCGAGATACAGAACGGGATGCGTTTAAATTCAAATAGTCCGCGGTTTGGTACCACAAATGCACATTTTTGACATGACGTGCTGGAGCCGTCGACGTTATCGGAATCACATAGAGAAATTTGCCAGTAGGCCGCCGATAAGTCGATTGAGCTTAAATAACGTGTGCCACGTAAATTATCTAAAATTGAATTAATGTATGGTACAGGATATGAATCCTTGACTGTGACGTCATTAAGTTTCCTGGCGTCTAAACAAAATCTCCAGGAACCGTCTTTTTTTTGGGGTCATAACAACGGGGTTGGACCTGTAACGTATAAAAATAAAAGAATGGTATGGAATAAGATTGTGAAAGGTGGATTTGAATTTGTAACGTCCCTTACACTAAATACTTACGGATACTTACTAAATCAAGGCGGGATGAGTCTTTGGAAAGCGGTGAACTTTTACTTCAAGGGCCGTTCTTTACTGATATGAATGGGATGGTGCTTTTGGCAGAAGTAAAAACAAGGCGATTAATTATCACTTATATTACGGACCCGCGCACATGGTGGCCTTCGATAGCGCTTTGTTTAAACTACAGTGGAAACTGTATAAGTGGAACCTGGGTTAGTGGAAAACCTCTTTAAGTGGACCCAAGTTCTCGGTTCCAGTCCCTTGGCAACGAATTACCTCTATAAGTGGAATTATGGGACCTCTATAAGCGGAATCCATTTTTTCTAAAATTTCTTATTTTTACCTCTGTAACTGGAAGCAGCCGTCTCCGAAACCTCTATGAGTGGAATAGCTCGGCGTTATAAAATTTGTATTTTTAATAAACCGTCACAAGGAGGGTAGTTTGTTTCGTTAACATTATGGTTCGTGTTTTAACTACGTATTTTGTATGAGATCACACATCGTTCAGTTTTGTTCTTTTAGCCGTGGTGCGGTGCCGTGCTGTTAGATAAGCAATGCCTAAGCGCAAAATCAAGTGTTTATCTCTTCGGGATAAATTAAAAATTATAACAGACTATGAAAGTGGGAAGTCGCGTGAAGATATCAGTGTCCAGTCTAGTGTGCCACAGTCTACGCTTTGTAGAATAATTAAAGATAAGGAGAAGATTCAATCTTAGTGTATTATTTAAGTCTGGATCTTTTATTTGACCATACTATACGTGACCTCTATAAGCGACATTACTAGCATCCACAACCTCTGTTAGCGAGAGCCTCTGTAAGTGAGAAAACGTTTTATTTGAACCTGGTTAAGTGGAAAACTGGATAAATGGAAAACCTGGATAAGCGGAACTAAACAGCCGGTCCCTTGCGATTCCACTTATCCAGTTTCCACTGTATATTATTAACTAATACACTAATTACTTATTTTATATTAAGAACTTATGTAAAAAGTAATGTATTTGTATTTGTATTTGTATTATTATTCTTAATCTACTGATTCTACGGGGCCCCTTTAAAACCGACCGCGAAAGAACGCTCGGACGTTGTGCACGCGCGCGCTCATGGCCACGAGAAATAAGGTGAACGACTCACGATTGTCCTGAAGATCGGCGCTTCGCGCCGACGAAGGTCCGAGCAGGGAAAGTGATGGTGTGGTCGCAGGGCCCGCGCCTTGCGTGTCCGACGCAAAGCACGCCAGTGTCAATTTAATGGCGGCGATCGCGCCTCCTGCCTCCATCGGCAAGAATGGTGTGGTGGAGACCGGCGCGGCGCGGAGGGGACGGCGTTGGGCCGCTGCCTCGGCCCACGCCGAGCTCCGGAAAGGATGCGCAGATGCAGACGGGCCTGACCCGAGTTCCCGACTCATGCTGGCATGCCCCCGCCACCAATCTCTCGCCATCCGTCGAAATCAGGGCTCACGCCGCTATGTCTGGCCTAGCGCCATCGCAGGCTGCGATGCGCCAGCCGTAAATCTCGTTGACTTCCTCGATTCACGTCGATTTCACTTTATCACCAAAAATCATCCATCTTTACTCCCTAAATCACCGATTTGAAGTCCCAGTGACAGCCCCCTCTCTTCCATTGGTCTATGCCCGGTCGTTCCGTTTTACTCGATTTCCATCATTGTCTATGGTCAGTCCGGGACGGACGGTCGTAGACCAATGTAAGATTTTGTTACCTAAATGATGAATTATCAATTATTGAGAATACATTAATTTATATCTTAAACATTTTCGAAGCGTTCTCGTCAATGGTACCTGCGTGTGAGACCTCCATTATAATACCGGTTCTAATCGTAAATGTTAAGAAAGAAGAGCGCATCTCTATAACAGTGACGCTCACAGATGTCTAACCTATGAACGTCGGTATTATGTGGATGGATCGCTAAAATTTGTGAATGATATTTCATGTTTGTGGCGTGTTTAAAACGAAAGCAGAAACTACAATGATGGGGACAAGCGCGCTATCCTGGTTGGTGTTGGTGCTATGTTATTTGAGGTTTCAATCGCAACTCGAACACAGGCTTGAGAAAGTCTGCCTTCGGTCGGATGTCGTTAGGTCTCCATTGCACACTTGGATTTTTTGTATTTGTGACACATACCTGCCTGTGAAGTATGTGTTACAATATCGCCGAACGCGAATAAAAACGGCTTGCCTTATGGCTGGCCGTTTCAGCCGGGGGAACGGTGGAAAGCGTGCTTGTCGGCGAAGTGTTATGAAATTGATTGTTGGAAACCGTGTGACGAGAATGTGTATAAAAGACGAAAGTTTGAAGCATTATCAATTAATTGGAGAAGAAAGAAAGATGAATTACTTGAAAAATGAGATAATGTATTTTATTGTGCTAACTATTGGACTTTAATGATAAGAGAAAATTTTGATCTAATGGAGGTTGTTTGTTTAATTTAGTTACTGTTGTGTTTAAGATTAATGGAGTTAGCGTTCGTAGGCTGGGCTTTGTCGCCGCGGCTCTACGGGGACGCTCTTACACTGGAAGCCTGACCCTGCGGTCGTTCACCATGGTGACCGGCCGCACGATCAAGATTCGCAGCGGGGCTACAGCATTTATCTAAATAAGTTTTGTTATTGAAGTTATCGTATGTTACTGAGGGGTTAATGGGTAACGTTCGCAGGAGTATGGTTTTTTTTAACCGTGTTCCTGCGGTGACGCTCTTCCACTGGAAGCCTGACCCTGCGGTCGTTCACCGTGGTGACCGGCCGCACGATCAGGTTTTGCAGCAGGGTTACGGCATATAGCCAAGTGATGTTTCCTTACAAACTAACAAGCGTTGGTGTTTACAGGCCTAGCTGTTCATAGCTGAGGTCCTGTAAATTTTATTTCTAAAGTTGGTAGTACACCATTACTAATTTAAGTTCACAATCATGCGTGCTACATGCATAGCGCCTCTTAACGTGTCTACCAAGCTATGTACACATGCCTTACATTGTAGTTATATTCGAGAAGTTCTAACTTCTAAGTTATGAAAAAATAAAA
The DNA here is from genome assembly GCF_910591565.1 of Cydia splendana. NCBI lineage: Eukaryota > Metazoa > Arthropoda > Insecta > Lepidoptera > Tortricidae > Cydia > Cydia splendana. Next base: position 48,895 of record NW_026946888.1, on the reverse strand, counting down.
AAAACTTTTTTTATTGTGAGTTAAACTCTTAATATGTAAGTAGTTTTATTCTAATGAAACGTATCTAAGCTATAACTTATAGTTGTTGCTGGTCATTGCCATAGCAGCACTAAAGTTTTTTTTTTAACTAAAAGTTATTTTTATTTATTTAAATAAATAAATAAATAAATAAATATTAGGGGACATCTTACACATATCAACCTAGCCCCAAACTAAGCAAAGCTTGTACTATGGGTGCTAGGCGACGATATACATACTTATATACATAGAAAACAGCCATGACTCAGGAACAAATATTAGTGTTCATCACACAAATCAATGCCCTTACTGGGATTCGAACCCAGGACCATCGGCTTCGCAGGCAGGGTCACTATCCACTAGGCCAGACCGGTCGTCATTTCTAACTAAATTTACATTTACTATATTACAGCTGCTATTCTCTGGCCTTGAGAAGCAGGTTATGCAAGACCTGTTTGGTACTTGCTGTCCTAAGTTGAGAAATAATTGAAAAGTTGCAATTGTCTAAGTCCGAGGCAGGTTTCGCATGAGTATGGTTTTCCCATAATCTCTCAAATTTAAATTATGAAAAAGTTCATGGTACTAAGGTTATGACCTGTAGAGCCTTCGCTTATTCATAAATATGAGGTTGTCAAATCCGGGATGATCCGCAATGAGCCATGTGGCTATGAACGCATTGGGATATAAAAATAAAAAAAATAAGTTACAAGTTGAAACTTGTAACAAGCTGCATGGCACCATGGTTTTTACCTATAGAGCCTTCGCTTAGTTACAAAAAATAAAATAAAATAATTGACAAAGTCAAATTGTTCCGCAATGGGCCATGCAGTTTTGGACGCATTGGGATTCTAAAGAAAATAATAATTTAAGTTTCTCTGGGAAACTTCTAAGAAGCTTCATGGCACTATGGTAGTTGCCTATAGTGCCTTCGCTTAAAAAAAAAATAAATATAAAAAATTGTTCCGCAATGGGCCATGCAGTTTTGGACGCATTGGGATTCTAAAGAAAATAATAATTTAAGTTTCTCTGGGAAACTTCTAAGAAGCTTCATGGCACTATGGTAGTTGCCTATAGTGCCTTCGCTTAAAAAATAAATAAATATAAAAAACTGTTCCGCAATGGGCCATGCAGTTTTGGACGCATTGGGATTCTAAAGAAAATAATAATTTAAGTTTCTCTGGGAAACTTGTAAGAAGCTTCATGGCACTATCGTAGTTGCCTATAGTGCACTGAGAGAAAAATCACCACCAGGAATTAATAAACAGTTCTGTACTGGGGGAAAAAATGAAGTTTTAGTAGTAATCATGGAAGTTTCACTATTTCTGTAATGTTTATTTATTTCTACAAACAGCCCAGTAATACTAAATCTAATTTCAGCAAACAGACTTTAGTAAATGGAGCATTAAACAAAGTTCAGTATTTGTTACAATCCATTTTTATTACTAGTAAAATTCTCCGATTTTTACTAGTAAAGTTTGTGATTTTTGGAAAAAAGCATCTGTGATTTCAAGTTATGATTTTAGTAAATGTCTCACTTACATAGTTTTGTAATATCTAAAAAACGAGTTCGCGGGAATAACATTACCCCATTTAAAATAACAATTCAGTTGTTACTATAGCGACATTACAAAGTTTACTTGTATTTAGTAGATAGACTTGTTGTGTTTATGTCACAGACCAACCCCTATAGACATAGCTTATAGGACGACTCGCGGCCTCCACTCGTGCGAGCAATAGCGCTTATAAAATATTTCACGCGCGCCGCTCCGATCAGTTGCGTCTAGGGCTTGCAAATATTCGAAACTTTCAGGTATTCGAATATTCGACTTTTTCTGACGACATATTCGAATATTCGAATAATTATTCGAATATTATAAAAAATAAGAAAAAGAACGAGAAATCGGTTTATTATCGTTTTATTCAAAAGCTTATTTCACATATTGCTAAAACTAATGATATTTTGCAGAAATCCACTTAATTGACTAGATTTTATCATCCTACTATGAGATGCCCACATTTATAAAAACAAGTAAAACGCCAAAATAAGACGTATTCAATATTTCTAGATAAAACTTTTATTATAAATGCGCCGTTGAGTGAAATAATATAACTTTAATCATCTAAACCAAACCTAGGTATGTAAGAAATTTTTTTTAGTAGGTAATTATTTTCTGATTTAAATTAACTTGTAGTCACTCAGAGGCCTTAATTAATGGTCGGCTTAATTATATAATATTGGAATATTTAAGGGAAAAAGTTAGTTGACTACTGGATTATTTGTCAGCTAAAGGTGCATAGTTAGATTACCTAGTTGGGCACTTGGGCAGGTTTGGTATGATCAAATTTGAGAATTGCGATAAGTGAGGGCAAGGTTTAGTCTTAATAAACAGAATGACCCTTTAACTTAAAACTTATGCACCGTAAAAATAACATACTTTTTGATTTCGTTTTCTTTCAAATTGAGTTAGGTTTCACTGTATTCACGAAGTCTATCGAGAGGAATACAGTAAAAATATTATTTCCTTCGTATTTGGGTACCTACCATTACTCATTATCTGTAAATACCCGGAAAACACACAGAAACTGTAACTGCAGCGGATTAAATAGATTTTTTATAGTAATAAAAAATATTCGAATATTCGAAACCTGAGCGGCCGAATATTCGAATATCAAAACAGGCCGAATATTCGACAAATTCGAATATTCGAATATTCGAATTGCAAGCCCTAGTTGCGTCCAAATTCACGACCTGTTAACAGTGTGCGCGTGTTTACGAAAATAAATCGCAATTTATTCCAATCATGGGATTTTGCAGTGTGAAATGGTGTGGGAAGTCATCTAAGACTTCCAGTTATAAAACAGATGGAATAACATTCCACAGGTAAGTCAAAATCACTATTTTGTTGAAAATTATTTCTTGTCCGCGGGGCTCATTTTATACTGGTCAATATGGTTGTACTGAGCGGCAGTGAAGTAGCCCGTCCTTTTCCGTCAACTTGAAAATGCAATGTGCTATCCCTTTCACGTCAACAACTAGTGATGTGACGGTGATGGTTTTGTCAATTGCGGTAACTTCGTGCTTTCGCTCGAACCATATTGTACCATTTTAAGAAATGTAAAAGATAATTGTGATTCTCTTTTATTTTTAATTGAGAATAAATAAAATTGATCTGTAGAATCTATAGTTTTAATTAGGTAGTTTATCTTAGTGGGTATATGTAGTATGTAGTTTAGTTTTTAGTTAGTAGTACCATTATTGAGGTAGCATCAAAATAAGAAAATGATCATATTTTAGCAGGTTTTCAGAGCAACGCCCATGTGACATTCTCCTAGTTGCAAGCGCCATTAGTTAGTAGTATAGTTTCCATAGGCTGCGTTTGCCACCAAAGTGTATTTTTGAAATTCATGATTGATTTATTAATAATAAATGAATGATGTAATTTTTTTTTAAGAAGCCAGGTGAGCAGTTAGGTCACGAGATGGACCTGATGATGAACTTTGAAGAAGTGCGAGGGAACTCGGTGTTGGTTTGTGATAGACACATGTTGTGTGGGTTTATTAGAATCCTCTAGGTGAGCAGTAAGGTGGGGGGCCACGAGCTGGACCTGATGATGAACTTTGAAGAAGTGCGAGGGAACTCGGTGTTGGTTTGTGATAGACACATGTGTGGGTTTATTAGAATCCTCTAGGTTAGCAGTAAGGTGGGGGGCCACGAGCTGGACCTGATGATGAACTTTGAAGATGTGCGAGGGAACTCGGTGTTGGTTTGTGATAGACACATGTTGTGTGGGTTTATTAGAATCCTCTAGGTGAGCAGTAAGGTGGGGGGCCACGAGCTGGACCTGATAATGAACTTTGAAGAAGTGCGAGGGAAATCGGTGTTGGTTTGTGATAGACACGTGTTGTGTGGGTTTATTAGAATCCTCTAGGTGAGCAGTAAGGTCTTGGGTCACGAGATGGACCTGATGATGAACTGAAATGGACTCCGACGAAATGTGAAATTTATTACACATTTATATTATTTTATATTTGTTTATGTTATTGCCGTAACCAAACTAATTTTACAGATGTGCTGGGATCATTATACAAAATTGTCGCGTCGGTTTATTCGTAAACGTAGGTACTTAGATGCTTTAAATAGATTATGCATGGTTGTTTAGTATGAATTAGACTAGGAAAATAATACAGTATTTTTCATTAGCATGCATGCATTGGTGTATAGCGGCTTTTGCATTTGTGTCAGTGACGTGGTGCCTCAAGTTTGGCTTTAGAAGGATTTTCTTTTAAAGCTTTGATGAAGAAGGAAAAATCAGTATATAATATCTACTTTAATTGGTTTCACATAATAACTTTTGATATAAAGGCAAAATAAGTGAGTAGTGGTTATAACAAATTCAAATTGTTTGTTATTGCATGTAATTGACACATTACGTGGGGTCAGATAAAATAATCCGGTGGTCTTTCAGATTTCCAAAAAATCCTGCCGTTAAAACAAAATGGATCGAGGCCACGCACCGTGGAGAGTTATGGTACCCATGTAATACGAGTGTCATTTGCTCAAGGCACTTCACTGCAGATAATTTCCATCCAGTAACGAGCCAGAGGAGACGATTACTGAGTTCTGCAGTACCAACTCTATATTTACCGGTTTTGGTAAGCAGATTCAATATACAATAGATTATCTACTTGTATTTTTATTAAAAAATAACTTCTTATAGTTTTAATTAAATTTACAAGACAAATACCTACAAGTACCTACTCATAAGCCTTCATATTAAAACATATGTAATAAAATATTTATTTTGCAGGCTCCACTTCCGACAGATATGAACGTGAAGCATACCGTTGAGGCAAAAGTACAACAGCGACTTGATGTTGATGAAGCCCCATCTACCAGTACATACCTGGTTCGAATTTTGTATTATTGTTATTTTTATAGGTAAAATGTTACAAATTTTACATAGTATTGATATTTCAGATTGACCATAAAACTCAACAACATAACAACCCGACAGTAGCAGTTCAAATACCGCAAAGCATTGACTGTGGTGAAGGAACGTCTAAAAAAGAGGTTCGATTATAATATTACTGTTAATTCCGAAATTTCTAAAGAGCGAGTATTAAATAAGTGTAGTCATCATTTATTTTGTATTTTCAGGATCATAGTTCTACTCTGCAGGGCTCAATGTTGAAAACATCATCTCAACAGCAGAATACTGTGTCACAAACGCCTACGAGGAAGCGAAAACTATCCCAGGTCCGGGACCCTGACACACCATCTGCTTATGATACTCCGGTTAAAAAACGACTTTGCCGAAGAATCATGGAACTTAAGAGCAAAGTAAATGAAAAAAATGATAAATTGCGAAAGTTACGTGATTCGAACAGGAGATTGAAACGAGAGATCATATCATTGAAATCTCTTTTAGGAGAGTTAGAAAAAAAAGACTTGATCACACCGGATACAAATTTAATGTTAGATTCCTTAGGGGTGAAGTGTCGTGAAATTGTTGAGCGTCAAATTCAGAAAAGAAAAGCTGGTAAAAACATACGCAAAAAATATTCACCGCAGCTGAGGGCATTTGCGCTAACCTTAAATTTTTATTCCACTAAAGCCTACAACTACGTTCGCAAAACCTTTAATACGTGCTTGCCTTCCGTGAAAACAATTTCAAAATGGTATCGATCAGTTGATGGAAAGCCCGGTTTTACAAAAGAGGCGTTTGAAGCGTTAAAGTTTAAGGCTGATCAGTCGAGCACGCCAATTCATGTGTGTATTGTGTTTGACGAAATGAAAATCGGGGCTGACATAGATAAAAATTACGGGTACGTTGACTTTGGTGAGGTGATAGATTCTGATTTTAGAGAACAATGTACTGAGGCCTTAGTTTTCCTTGTTGTACCATTACATGGGAAATGGAAAGTACCAATTGGGTACTTCATGGTAAATAAGGTCTCAGCTGACCAAAAAGTATTTTTACTGACTAAAGCCATCGAATACTGTAATGAAGTCAACATTATTGTTAAAGCTGTAACCTTTGATGGTTGTCCAGTGAATATGGCTATGGCGAAAAGACTTGGTTGTGATTTCAACCCGGATAACCTTAAAACTGTAATCAAGGTAAACAATAACGAAATAGCTGTATTTCCCGATCCTGTCCATATGCTTAAATTGATACGAAATAGTTTTGAACATTATAAGGAATTTCAGGATGCTGAGGGACAAAGCATTAAATGGAGTCACCTTGAATTACTTCACGAATTGCAGGAAAATGAAAAATTTCACGCGGCAAATAAATTACGGGCCCAACATTTATTATTTAAAAAAAATATAATGAAAGTTAAACTCGCCACACAGCTTTTTAGTCGAAGTGTTGCCGTCGCCCTGCAATTTTGTAAAAATAATTTAAAGCTCAAGGAATTTCAAGATATAGATGGGACTGCAAAAATGTTATTACACCTCAACGATCTGTTCGACATTCTGGACTCTAAAGTCCATGGCTATGGGTATAAAAGGGCATTAAATTCAGAAAATGCAGAAAAGGTCCTCGGCCGACTAGAAGAGTCCAAACAGATGTTGTTAAGCCTGACAACTATTTTTTCAGGACAAAGAACTAGATTAGTCAAAACAACCAGACATACCGGTTTCGTTGGATTTTGTGCTTGTATCGAAAGCGCAAAATTTTTATTTAAAGACCTTATTGAATCGCAACGTTGCCGGTATTTATCATTCCACAGAATAAGTCAGGACCACATCGAATTATTCTTTTGCAATGTCCGATCTCGGGGTGGGGCTAACAACAACCCTACGCCAAAACAATTTCACGGGATTTACCGGAAAATGCTTGTGCATATGGAATTGCAGGACCTAAATACTGGAAATTGCGTAGCCTTAGAGAATATCGCAATTCTCAATTGTTCCTCGGCTATTAAGCGCATTAATATTACTACTGCCCGAGGTGATGTATCAGAGATGGAAGAAGATGGGGATGATAATTTCCTAAAATCATTAGAGGAAATTCCATTTTCTCATTTCTCTGAGGGCATTATTGAGTATATTTCAGGCGCAGTAGTACATTACCTAACAAGGAAAATTAAATGCACAACTTGTGTCAACGCCTTAACGTCATCAAGTGAAATAAAGAGTAGCTTGATATATGCAAGGGATGTTGGTGGCCTTACATATCCATCAAGTACGGTTACAAAAATTTGTAAACGTTGCGAGCAAGTAATAAGAAGTTCTATGGACGCAACTTCAAACAGCACAACTGTGTTTTATAAAGATAAACTTCGTTTTGTAACGCTCGCACTGAGGAGCTTCGTGAATGAAGACTTGTTCCCAGAATTGAGAAGCCATCAGTTCGATCACGAAGACTGCAATCACGTCATCGATTTGACTAAGAGCGTCATGGAAAAATATATTGATATTAGATTGCTTTACTTGTCGAAGAAAACAAATCCTCAAAATGCTGTTAGGAGGATATACACAAAATTAATTCATTTTAAAAACCAGTAATAACAATCATTTACTTATATTTAGGTAGGTTTATTTTTTGTATTCTAGCACGTCTAAAAGCTCGACACCTGGCCAGCATCGACCCAACTCATATGCTCGCCGTGAGCCCTAAAGGGGCCCACTGGTTACCAGTTCACCGGACGATATCAGCCTACAGCAGTTAAACGCAAAATTTGACAGCTTCGATCAACTGATAGGCTAATATCGTCCGTTGAACTGGTAATCTGTGGGCCCCTTGTGCGTTACAGGCCCCGTAGACAACATGCCAATCGCTAAAGCTACGTAGCGAACGAAACGCAACTGTCACTATCACACTAATATGGCAGAATGAGAGAGACGCAAAGCGATTCGATGGCGAAACGCAAGCGATTGTCACCTTGGCTAGGCCGCCAGGTTTTTTACAAATACATAATACAGGTCAGGCTGAGACAGCGCCGAGCTTTTATTTAAGTGTGCTAACACATCCTTTAATTAACATTTAGTTTTTTTTTTGGGTGATTGTCTCCATTTACATTACGAGAGGCCCGAAATACATACAGCTTATTATGGTTTGTGCTAACTAAAGTGAAACCTGCCAATATGTATAAAGGTTGCGGCTATTCACCTGCCCATTCCCTCTTTTGTTTTTTCTACGTCTATTTTATTTCTTCGCTAGTGTAGTGTAAGTTTTTTTTATACCACATCGGTGGCAAACAAGCATACGGCCCGCCTGATGGTAAGCAGTCACCGTAGCCTATGAACGGCTGCAACTCCAGAGGTGTTACATGCGCGTTGCCGACCTTTTAAAAACCTGTACACTCCTTTTTTGAAGAACCCCATACTGTAGACCCTCGGGAAAACCTCGGAAGGGAGCTCATTCCACAGCCGGAGCGTCCGCGGGAGGAAATTCCTCTTAAATCGCACAGTACGCGACCATTTAGGTTCTAGGGTGTGAGGATGAACACCCTGCCGACGGCGAGCGGTGCGGTAATAGAAAGCGGCCGTTGGCATCATGTCAAATAGTTAGTATGTAACGTATACGCTTTATTCACTTAGGCTTGGTTGTAACAAACCATCTGCTATTATTAAATTATTAAAGCGTTCTCTAAATTTTAAAGTGAAACTTTTATTCTATCGCCTCAATTTTTTGGTCTGTCTTTAGCATATTGCATTAAATAATTAGAGCATTAGTAATTTTTTTTTTTACTATTTACATACAATATATATACAGTGGTACTACTAAACGAAATTAATAACTAACTTAAATCTAAAATAGGCGCTTGAGGCATTGTACCAGTTAGTAAAATTATACTTTATTTCTAGTACTTAGAGTTCATAGTCTTTGAAATATGCGCGAATAAGATTAAAAACGCGATTTTAATACACCAAATCGAAAAAAAGTCAGAAAATTTTCAGCTAAATACCTACAATCCGTAATAAAAGTTTCACTTGCATCGTGGTTTCTTAAAACTACACAATACACTTACTTTTTTATTATTTGAGAAGTTTCAAAGTTATTTTTTGTTTAAACTGTCTTAAGAAGCTTTTTTTACAATAGGCCCACAGACTTTTAGTTTTTTTACCAATGTTTTGCTAACTACAATAATTAGAGAGAACGGGTACCTAGTATACTTCGTGGAATAGATACTGACGCGCCACTCCTGTGCTAGGCCTGTTGGCGATATTATACTTAAACTGTCATAATAAAACATTGGAAATAAAAGAAATTAATTAATTGAAATATTGTACTTCATGGTTTTTTTTTTCAGTTTTCTTTGCTTTTACAGGTTTTATAAATGTATGAATCTTATTGTTCCTTCTTCGCAAACCATGCATCGCTACTTTGCTCACTACTGATTTGTATGTTTTTTACTTGTTCGAAATAAAATTTTTGTTTAAACAGCAATAAGATTTTATTTGTTACAAAACCACCTTCATATATCCATGAACATTAAACATCAATGAATAAAGGCCAACACTTCCGTACTGCAACCCTGCTGTAAAGTTAGTCCTTAGCAAGGCCTGTCATTTTATACTTTTGAATAGGTATTGATTACTGTACCGTCTAAAGTGGCAACTTTACCTTCTGTAGTAACTTTACCATATGGTATAACTTCATAGAAATAGGTCATATTCGTAATACCTAATATAAATAGTTCAAAGAAACCTAAATATATTATAACCATGACGGAGAGGGCAGGCATGGGTGTTGTACACAGGATGGCGGGTGGGCGTAGTATCTCAATGTATTACGTATGTATGTAGCTTTATTATGTATGTAGCTTTGCACAGCAAACATAAAAAATCTAAAATGCGTGTTTTCCTAGAGTTAAGACGCCTCGCCTCCGTAAACCCCCATATAGCAAATTTCATCGAAATCGTTACAGTTTTTCTTATGTTTACAATCTTAGCTCATTAATAATATGCAAAGTAACATTTTTAGATACATTTTTAAAGTACCTAATGAATGATTATACTTGGTCAAGCAGATCTTGTCAGTAGAAAAAGGCGGCAAATTTGAAAAATGTAGGCGCGAAGGGATCTCGTCCCATAGAAAATTTGAATTTCGCGCCTTTTTTTACTGTCAAGATTTGCTTGACCAGCTGTATATTGTATGAATATTCTGAAGTAATTAATCTGTGGACTTTATTGATAACAATTATTTTACCACAACAAATTACGGTACCATTGGTACCAGTACCACTGCAAGTAATGAACATGTCCCATCCCTACGCTTACACGTGTCAGCGCGCCACGACCAATCGTAACGCCGGGAGCACCCCTCCCGCGCCTCACAGTTTGGTGATTTGCGTCGCGAACAAAATGGCCAATATTAGGTTTCTAGTCGGGTGTTCTGTGGTTTATGTTCATTGTTGTACAAATCACTAAACGAGTTTTGTAATACCAACACAACGAACGTTTTGATACGTACAAAAAAAATTGTTGTGTTTACATTTATTTTGACTGCAATAGCTAAATGAGGTTAGTAAATTTTACTAAAATCAGTAACATTCGTTGTGTAGGTATTACAAAACTAGTGTACTGATTGATGTTCATATATGTAATACAGATAGATATAGGTACAGGATACAGGGTAGCAGCACCAATTGACGAACCAGAAACCGGCCAAGACCACTGCTGGACGGGAGGCGCTCATACACCGCGGGCCAGGAGCAAGTATCGTCAGTCATCTCATCACCTTCCGCTTGATACTTTATCAGATGATAGTTTAGATGTATTACGAAAAAAAAAATTTTTTTTCAGTCATCGCCTCCCGATTGATACTGTGTCAGATGATAGTTTAGACGCTACTATAAATTAAAATAACCGTCAGCTGGTTGGTTAGCAGTGGAAGGATCCGCAGCTGGTCGCATAAATATGTAATGGCTCCTTTACACGATGGGCCAACGCCGGCCACTCCAAGGGACGCATTTATGCGTTAGAGGGACCAAGTGATATTGCTATCTCATTCTACCGCATAGCTGCGTCCCTTGGAGTGGCCCGTGTTGGCCCATCGTGAAGAGGAGCCATAATGGTCTAAGATCCCACATATATGGTCGACCTTCACCAATCTGTCTGACGGCTGAAACTATGAAAATATGAAAGAAAATATGTTCCAGAACATAAATAATTAGGGTTGCCTAAAGAAATATGGTCAGGGCTATTTTTAATACATTTTTGGAAAAACATAACAGACGATCTGACGATCGAAATAAGTTTCAATGGAAAGTACAAAACTTGTACAACATAAATCATCTAGGTTGCCTATCTTTTTCCGGTCACTATTATGTGGTTGCCGTGTTTAAAGAGGTGATTTTATATCGATAATTGTACTCATCTGTATTGTTACTGTGTTGTACTCATGTGTGTTGTAATCATACATCAAAATAATTGGGGTTGCCTGCGAAAATCCGGTCACAAATGAGGGTTGCCAGGCTTTTAATTAAAATAAGAAGGGAAGACTTTTAGCGATAACTCATAAACGGCTGAACTGATCAAGTTTGTTTTCTTTTTGATTTTTCTGTCTGGATTGGCATTAAGGAAATAAGACAATATTAAATACGACTTATTCTAGTTCTCTCAAATATGGTTCATTATGTATGTGACTGTACATAATAAAGGGCATTTAACACGAGTGGGGGTTTATTAAATTCGCCTTCGGGTGCATTCGGCTTGTTTCATAATAAAATCACACGAGTTACATACACTACTTTATCTACCCAATTATTATATATGTTGCAGTCAAAAGTGTGAACTGGTCAAAAGAACTTTTAACCGACAAAAACAGGCAAAACTGCTTTTGACTGAGCATGTTGGTGAAAAGTAGTTTTACCTGAAAATCATACCTATTTTTGGCAGCAATTTCGTTTTTAGGGCGTAGCAAAAAAAAAATAACCCTAACCTACCTATCTCTGGGAACAGTTTCGTTTTTTGGGCGTAACAAAAAAAAATTACCCTAACCTACCTATCTCTGGGAGTACTTTTGACTGATAGTAACAGTCACAATTACTATTAACCAATGATTTTCAGGTAAAACTACTTTTGACCAACATGCTCAGTCAAAAGCAGTTTTGCCTGTTTTTGTCGGTTAAAAGTTCTTTTGACCAGTTCACACTTTTGACTGCGACATATACTCGTATATTATGACGGGCATCGCGGCGTTGTTCAGGGCCACTAACAGTAATTATTAGTAAAATAAAATAGAAAACAAATTCGAATAATGAAGAAATTTATTTAGAACAATAATAATTATTCACAGTTTGGATGGTGCAATTATGATAATTCACTTGCCCAGCTCGGACAGAAGTATCATCTTGGTCGATAGTTGTTGATGTTGCTGGCAAGTGAATATTGACCACTACTTTCTTTTGAATACTATTCAGAATTTTGTTTGAAATTTCAACCTTATTCTGAATTGATTTGTCGATGTAACCTTCTGCTACAGTAGTAGAATTCCAGCCACCATGGTATTTCAGCGCCGTTATATCTTCCCCTGCATCAACTAATATAGTAGCAGAAGTTCTGCGGAAGCAGTGCCTGGTGTACAGTTCTGGGTTTGGTAGACTTAAATATTCGGCTATTGCTTTCTCCAGATATCCCAATTTGTTAATTCCAACTTTTTGTGATGTAGGTACATTTACCTCCCACATATTTGATAAAAAACCTGGCATGGTGTATTGATTTGGGCGAAGTTGTATATATTTTTTAACCATCTGGCAATAATTGCCTGTAATGGTGAAAGCCCGGTTGGTTTTGGTTTTTGTGTTCCGAATAGTGACAATTATGGTGGAATCAAAGTCTTGCACATCATTGAACATAACATTGTATATCTCTTGTCTCCGGCAATTCGACCTGAAACAACAAAATTAAAGAAAGTTAATTCTAACAGTTGAATAAAAAGGATTTCTGAACATGAAAATTGCTATAGAAAATGAAAAACATAAGGTATAATTTATCCGGTGCTTCTTTTAAGAACTTGTCGACTTCGTCTGGTGAAAACGTCTTGTGGGCCTACCGCGAACCACATCGGATGTGTTGCCTTTTTGTCGCACTTGTAAATTCGTACATAAGTGCGACAGGGAGGCAACACGTCGAACGTGGTTCCCGGTAGGCCCTCCGGATTTCTTCCCTGACTGTACTTCCTTCGTTCTTTCGTTTAAGGAAAGCAGAGGGCCTACCGCGAACCACGTTCGACGTGTTGCCTTCCTGTCACACTTACATTCGAGTTTACAAGTGCGACACAGAGGCAACACGTCGAACGTGGTTCGCGGTAGACCCTCAGTTAGTTTCGAGTATTTTGCGATGTCCACGTTGTGTTTGCTGTTAAGAGTACTTTTGAGCATTGAATATAATGTCTACGTACTTGTAACTTTAAATTTAACTCTTCAAAATACGCCAAAAGTACATTTTCAGACAGGGACGACGTATTTTTCTCCATTTTCCACTTCATAAACTCATCGTAACGTTTCCTTGACTTACCTGGTAATAAGTCATTTGTGACGTTAGTTGCTTTGTCACGGATATCAGGAGGCTTCGCCGAAATATGTATATCATCTTGATCGCTCATTGTATGGTTTAAATTCAACAAATCGAACAATTATGCAACAAAACAAATTTTAATCGGTTCATTCATTCATTCTTTTAAAATTATGGCTTCAGCCCATTGGGGCTATTTCGCCAGTGTCAAGGTCGTAGTAGCAGGGTAAAACGATTGAAATTGTACGGTTAGTACAAGACAGTGTACGGTGATTTAGCTCTTGTAAAGCGATAGCGGGCTTTACAAGAAACACGTGGACAACCGGCCGTAGACTCCAAAATGATGGTTAAACGTGCTTCAAGATAAATTCTCCATTCACTGCACACTACCACATTAGTTTACTGTATAATAGGCTATCGATATTACACTTTAAACAATATTAATGAGCAAAAAACGAATCAATTAATCTCGCCGCGTGCCATCAAGATGGCGCTCGAACCGGAAGTCCATTTTAATCGGTATCCAATCAATCAATCTTTGGGTGTTATGGCTCCATCGATATTGTCGATGATTCCGCCAACGTCAAGGTTTAGGAAGGCACGTGCTTTATGAAGACAATTGGCCGGTGAATATCCACGACGCAGTTCATTCAGATGAGAATCGAATGTAGATCTACCTACAACCAGGACAAAACAAACATACATTATTAAAACTAACTACTACAAATACAAGTTATTGTTTTTTATGTGTTTAGCTAAGACGTTCACAAAAGGGGAGGTAACTAATGTAAGGAGGAAATTAATGTTAACCGGACGAGGAATTTTAGGGGGGAGGATGTCATATAAGGGGGTAACGAGACGATTACAATCCCAAAATACGTGTTCGAGAGTACCCTCCGCCAGACCACATTCACATAGAGAGTGGTCTCGAACACGCATCTTTTTTAAGCGAACGGGGGTGCAAACGTGGCCCAGTCGAAGGCGAATGATCGTTGATGTAATGTTCTTCGGCATTGACTTTCGTGTACCAGAGAACCACGGTTTATGGAGAATATTTGGTTGGATACTGCGAAAATGTTTAGCAATCTGTAGTTGAGTAGTTTGCCATCGGGTGTTCCAGGCATCTCGCAAGTGGATCAGAGCTTGGGCCTTAATGTCGCGAGGGAAGCATCGGTCATACATGTGGTTGCCAATTGTTATTGCCTCTTTAGCGCATTGGTCGGCTATCTCATTACCTGTTATTCCGCTATGACTTGGAATCCACGCCAACATTACCTGAATATTCTCCAAATGACATTTGTAAAGCAGGTCTTTGATTTTTAAAGTAATGCTGAAGTTTTCTTTAGCATGAAAAGGCCTTTTAACTATATCTTGCAAGCAACTCAACGAATCAGTTAAAATAATGGATTTATTAAGGTGGTGGGAGTAAATGTAAGACACGGCCTCCAACAATGCGACTGCTTCTCCGGAAAATACCGAATTACCAGGAGGGAGTTTAAAGCTCAAAATAATTTTATATTTGGGAATCCACACTGCAGACCCTACTGGACCGTTGTTATTTAATTTGGACGCATCCGTAAAAATAGCCAAATGATCTGGATATTGATTGAACATTACTGTGTTAAAGATACTATCTGCTCCTATTTGATCTTTGTATATGCCTAAACTAAAAATGACATTTGGCTGATATATAAGACTATCATAACTTGTTTCGAAAAGAGGGTTTTTGTAATTTTGAAAAATTCGAGCCGGTAACTCTAAATACTTTTTATAACTGTTAACCAATAAAGGAGAACTTTTATGAGCCCAGTAACGAGAGGTATCTACAAGTTGTTGTAAGGATTCCAAAATTGGGAGAAGTGGGTGGGACGCTGTTTGGAGCGTCTTGAATAAAAACCTGTCCGCTAAGAACTGTCTTCGCAAAGAGTAAGGAGGGTCCAAGCATTCGACCTGAAGGGCAATTGTCGGAGAAGACCTCATAGCACCCACAATTATTCTAAGACATCTTGCTTGTATACGGTCCAATCTACTTAATGCTTTCTTGTTGCAGGGTTCAAGGATAATGCTGCCGTAATCGAAATGACTCCTAATAATTGCATTATATAAAAGTTTCTGGCAATATGGGTGTGAACCCCACCTTACGCCGGACAAACAACGAATGATATTAATATTTTTTTCCACTTTATGACACAAGTAACGAAGATGGCTTACGCCCAGAAGCTTGGTATCAAGAATAATGCCTAAAAATTTTACCTCGTCTGCTATCCTGACATTTTCTTCCTCGATCAAGATATTCACTTCCGGCACATAACGTTTTCTAGTAAATATAACCGCACTGCTTTTTTCCGCTGACAATGAAAGGCCGTGATCAGATAACCACGTGCTTAGGTAGAAAAGAGCAGAATTTATGGATTGCTCAGTGTCTGAAAATACTTTAGAAGAAGCATAGAGGACAATGTCATCCGCATACTGCAAAATTTTGCAAAAACAATTAACGGAGGTATCTAGATCTGAAGTGTAAAGACTATAGAGAAGAGGGCTCAGTACTGAGCCCTGGGGGAGACCCTTCCACACAAGATTTGCCGCTGACACCTTCCCATTTGCTCGTACAAGAATAGACCGGCCCATATACATATTACATATGATGTTGACGATCCTCACAGGGATACTCAGATTAAGCAGTTTCTGCCTGAGTATAGGAAGATCTACATTATCGTATGCAGCCGTGACATCCAAAAACACACCGATAACGTGCTTGCCCTGAGTCAGCGACAGACGAATGTCTGAGGTGAGAACGCTGAGGCTGTCCGTAGTACCCATTCCCTTTCTAAATCCAAACTGGGTTTTCGATATCATATTTTTATTTTCTGCAATCCACTCCAGTCTATTTTTAATCAGATGTTCCATTATTTTTGCTATCACTGATGACAAGGCGATGGGTCTATATGAATTTGGATTAGCTGGATCTTTTCCGGGTTTTAGAATTGGTATTACAATCTGGGTTTTCCAGCTATCTGGAATATTTCCCGTTAAAAAAATATTATTAAGTATTTCTAAAAATTTTCTTTTTATGGATTGCGAGCTTTGTACCAAAAAGGAGTATGGGATACCGTCACAACCCGGAGCGGAGTCCCTGAGGTGATCAATCGCGCAGCAAAGCTCATCAAAAGAAAAAGAATCATTCATTCTCTCAGATGGAGCTGAAACTGAGCAGTACCCACCAATGCCTTCCCGACTTGGGACATACGGTGGAGCCATCCTAGATATAAAATCTTCAAGCCACATACATTCATTAGTACTGACATTATTGTTGGTTTGAGAGTGTCGAAAAGCTTTAATCTTTTTCCATATCAATGTGGAAGGAGTTCTTGGGGACAGGGACTCACAAAAAGTACGCCAGCCTTGAAATTTCTTTTTGCTAAGGAATCTCCTAGTTTTGGCAGAAACGCGCTTGAAATTAAGATAATTATCTAGGGAAAGATCTTGAGCAAAAAGAGACTCTGCCTGTTTACGCTCCTTTACCGAAGCAGAGCATTCGGCATCCCACCATGCTGGAGAAGGTATTTTGTTACGAGCTGAATTTTTCAAAGGGATAGAGTTATCAGCCGCTGAAAGAATTGCCTCAATAAACGAGTCATACATTTCCAGAATACCTGTATCACTTGCACTGAGAGTATTTGTTAAGGAGTGATCTAATTCAGATCTAAACTTAGGCCAATCTGCTCGACATGTGCTATATTTAAGAAGTGGTGTCTGAGGGGGCGTTGGAGCCATAAAGGAATCTTGCAGGATAGTTAAGATAGGAAGGTGATCGCTCCCAAAAGAATTTGAACAAACTGACCACACTAATGATTGTACTAAGCTCGGTGATGCCATAGTTAGGTCAGGGACACTTGCATTTTGAATGGGCGAGACTCTACGCGTTGGGGTTCCGTCATTTAGAATGCATAAGTTAACGTTGTCCATAAGATCCAAAACGTACCGGGAATTCGCGTCGTAATCTCTTGAACCCCACAAGGGGTGGCGGCAATTAAAGTCTCCTTGTACGATAATAGGAGCTGGCAATGATAGCAGAATGGAATCAAGCTCTTTAATTATTTCTCGATTGGGGTGAGGAATATACACAGAAGTAAAAGATATGTTAAGGCAGCGAACTGCCACAATGTTAAAATCAGGTGAATGGGGAGGGAGGGGAAGTTGAGAAAAGGTTACATTTCTTTTAACAAAAATAGCACAGCCAGCACGCCCGTCGTTCCGGTCATCCCTGAGGCAGGAGTAGCCTGTTACCCTAAAGCGGGATTGAGGCTCTAACCATGTCTCCGAGATGGCAAGAATAACTGGGCTATATAAATTAATTAAATTAATAATTTCATGCTTCTTATTTTTAATACTTCTAGCATTCCATTGAATCAGGCTGTGTGAGGCCGTTTTGGATAGCTTTATTTATTGTAGCACAAATGTGAGCCTGGAAGGCTTCTAGAGCATTGTACGGTAATATATCTGCAAATCTGCTTAGGAGGTCATCAATAATCATTGAAATTCCATAGCCTAGGTTGTCATTTGGTGTCTCTGAGGACTGTTGTCCTAGTGCACATCCATTGGATTGAGAAGATCGAGGGGTGAAAGTGATATTCCTGTGTGCCTCTACATCATATGACTTACCTAGGATAGGCTTGGGTCGCCTTTGAACGAGGACAGTTTTTCTGTATGACTTTTGTTGGTTGGCGATGGTGTTGTCGTTCTGAGTTGATGACAGTTGGACTGGAGTTTGAGAAGGGGAGGAGAGAATCCTTGGGCTTGATTGGCTTGCCTGGTTCATCTTAGAAATATCAGCAAATGATGTTCTGACTGGCCTGAATCGTCTCGCAGCTTCGATATATCCTATGTTTTCTTCTACCATTACTAACTTTATTGATTTTTGGCGAGAAAATTCTGGACAGCTTTGGTCGGTTGCTGCATGGGGGCCAGAACAGAAAAGGCAGGACACCTCAGCATCCGGTACAGAACAATCAGTTGCCTCGTGATTTTGCGCACAACGTGAGCACCTGGGATTTGAGCGGCATTGGTCTTTCATATGGCCAAATCGGACACATTTCCTGCATTGGATTATAGGTAGTTTATAAGTGTCGACTGGTATAGACATGCTGAAGCTATAGATTTTTTCAGGTAAAATCTGACCTAGGAATGTTAACACAACTGTTCCCGTGGGTTCCCAGACGCGTCGACCTTCCACTTCTTTTTTTTTATTAAGCCTACGAGCCTTGACCACCGGGCCGGCCCCCGAAGGGCAATCAATGCTATTTATGAACTCTTCTAGAGTCCAGTCCAAGGGGATCTGCCTAACTATCCCCATCCGAGATACCTGGAACCGCGGAATTGCTGCAGAAAACTTATGCGTCGCCAAAATGCTGTGAGACAAAAATGCATTTGCCTCTGACGCCGTCGCGAAGTGAATCTCCATTTTAGTTTTCCCTAAAGCTTTAATTTCCTTAATGCCCGCAATCTTGCTATTATATATTATTTGGGCCATTTTTAAAGCTTTCATCCTGCTCGGGGTGTTAGATTGGTCAATGTCTTCACGAGACACATGGACTACGAATGGACCTAAATCAGTAGACGCATACTTAAAATCATTTGCGTTTTCGTATCCCGGACGAACGTATGTGTGCTGAATTGACGCGCTTGGAGGGCTAGATTTTTTCCCATGAAGGTCTACTACACTGTTATCCTCAGGAATAGGACGCTTTTGACTTCCTATATTGCCACCGTTTTTATCCGGTGGCTCGGTATCATCTCCCGTACCTCCCGTTTCCATGTTAACTACTACCATACACCACAAAAACTCACCTCAACTGTTTATTAACCCACCACCAACACAAATATTCAATCCTCAGTGACTATTAACAAGGAAAACCACTAAAACTCGAAATTTTAATCCCGGCACGTGCGTTAGCAAAAACCGCTGACTCTAAGCTCACACGTAAACCTAATCGGTATCCGTAATGAAAAGTTTTCTGGCAGCTGTCATAGTTTTTTTTTTAATTCAGACTCAGAGACAAACTAGAGTCGACCCCAACTATCATTCGATATCGTTCGATATCTTACGTGCGACATTTGTCAAATTTGTTTGCAAATTAACAATTCAATATCTGGTTGCTCGGAAAACATAGGTATACTTGGTCAAGCAGATCTTGTCAGTAGAAAAAGGCGGCAAATTTGAAAAATGTAGGCGCGAAGGGATATCGTCTCATAGAAAATTTGAATTTCGCGCCTTTTTCTACTGACAAGATTTGCTTGACCATCTATATAAAAACTCAAAAAGCGCGTTTTCCCAGAGATAAGGTCTTTTTAGATCGATTTTTCGGCCCCGAAAACCCCTATACACCAAATTTCATAGAAAACTTTAGAGCCGTTTCTGAGATCCCCGAAATATAATAAAGGTATCAGATAGGGTCATTGTGCTAGTTTTCGTCCGGTGTCAGTTTCCGTCCACTTGACGAAATTTGAATATACTTGGTCAAGCTGATCTTGTCAGTAGAAAATGGCGGCAAATTTGAAAAATGTAGGCGCGAAGGGACAACGTCTCATAGAAAATTTGAATTTCGCGCATTTTTCTACTGACAAGATTTGCTTGACCATCTATATAAACCTTCATTGCTGTACAAATTTGGACTTATTGCATCCTTAATATCTAAACAATGTCTACATAAAAATTATACTTCGCAAGTACCAAATTATAAATGAAATGTGTTATTTACTAATCTGTCAAGTGGACGGAAACTGACACCGGACGGAAAACTGACGCAATTAATTATTATTAATTGAATTATTAAGATAGATTAATTTCGAACTAAACGTCATCTCGACTGATATTAGAATAGAGGTCAAATCAAATTTCTTTGTTTTTCAAAGATGTTCGAAATTTGAATAAAATAATATTATCGAAATCGATGTTATTTTACTTATTATTTAATAGCAATAACAACAGAGCGGCTACCGCGAAAACCAAAATTCGCAAATTGCGGGGATCTTTCTCTTTTACTCCAATGGAGGCGTAATTAGACTGACAGAGAAAAATGGCCGCAATTTGCGAACTTCGATTTTCGCGGTTATAGCCCAGTTTTACAGATAAGAAATTTGTTCGAACAAAACAGTATTATTATGGTGGTCATAATGTTCTTGGACGCATCATGGAGGGTATATGATATTTGGGTAGATAAATTACTTAACAGAATAAAAAATCGGCATTCGTAAATTGGGGCTCTTACCCTGTCTTTGATTGTACAGCTTTTGCTGTGATTACAAAATTATGATGACTCAAGTATGTACTTAATATTTTCAACAAAACGCTATTGATTCCTACGGCTCTTATCCTGTTTTTTCAAACACAGTTTTTACTGTGATTACAAAATAGAGTTGACTCAAGGATGAATTTAATATTTTCAACAAAACGCCATTGATTCCTGCGTTAGTAATGTTGGCAACACTACACACGCCACCGCGCTCGACTAACGCGGCGCCGACGCCATCTTAGTAACTGTCGGGATATAGTCGGGATGTCGGGCGCAGGTTGGGCGTCGCTCGTGTCAAATTATATAAAAAAATATATTGTGCGTGTGCGACATGGACGTTTTAACACGAGACCTACTAAGTAATTGGGGATTAAAGGAATATATCAAGGATTTTAAAAGTAAGTTTTGACAAATATGTTACCTTGCTAAACACTGATTTAAACTTTCACGATTATTAAACATTATCAAACTGCACAACGGGACTTAATCGCGTATTTAAGTTTTAAGATTTACCTCCGACGTTTCGAGGACGGCGTTGTCCCCGTGGTCTCGGAGAAGACTGGCTCAAGTTGACATCAACATCTTCTAGCCGCGCGAGTTTTTCGAACTACCCGCACTTGGTCTTGTTTATCAGTTTGAACGTTTTGCGCACTAGGGATGTCACTCTGTCGACACACAACACTAACGATATTCGATTTATCGACTGTCGATATTCGTTTCCGCTATTCCGATATTTTAATCGGGACGAGGGTTTTAAGATCTCATCCACATGGAATCCAGTCATTAGTAAATGTAAGCGGAAACGAATATCGACAGTCGATAAATCGAATATCGTTAGTGTTGTGTGTCGACAGAGTGACATCCCTAGTGCGCAAAACGTTCAAACTGATAAACAAGACCAAGTGCGGGTAGTTCGAAAAACTCGCGCGGCTAGAAGATGTTGATGTCAACTTGAGCCAGTCTTCTCCGAGACCACGGGGACAACGCCGTCCTCGAAACGTCGGAGGTAAATCTTAAAACTTAAATACGCGATTAAGTCCCGTTGTGCAGTTTGATAATGTTACCTTGCTATTACGTAGTGCATTCTACGCATAACCGCGAAGCGCTAAGCTATTTCATCGGCGCCCTTCAGATGAATCGCAACACCGGGCTGTGCTGTAGATGTTGCCTCGACGATCATTGTGCCGTTTTAGCAGTGTACACCGATTTCCGATACCGTGTAGTCCAACTTCAAAGAAAAAAAAATGAGCGGTCCCCGCGGGTAAAAACAAGCGAGGACGCGATAGATTTAAGCACGTTTGCGTCGCCGGCGAGCAAATGTGTCTGAGATTATGAATTTCGAACGAGGATTATTTTAAAATGTTCGAAGTTGGACTACTGGGTCTATAAAGACACCTTCCTTAAGCCCGTCACAGACGGAGCGATAATATACCAAAAGATATCTTATACAGTACACAGTGGCTAACGATGAGCCATTTACTGTCCTTGATGTAATGGTTAGTCAATAAATTTAATGTCTTTATTTTTTTAGAAGGAAAAGTAGATGCAGGCATTTTGAGGCTGTTGACAAATGATGAAATTCTACAATTAATTCCTATACCCGGCGACAGAGCCAAGTTCAAAGCAAACCTACAGAACTGGAAGACCGAATTGAAGTCTTTGGAGTTTTCAGAAGAGGGGAATCCAGAATATTTCCATTATCATAACAGGACAGAAAGTGTAAGAACCTACTTGTTTTTTTTTTATATTACTTGGTGATCAGTTTCTTGTAGTGACGTCTTGCCTAAAAATCGAATATTTAACACTACAACACAGACCAACCCCTATAGACATAGCTTATAGGACGACTCGCGGCCTCCACTCGTGCGAGCAATAGCGCTTATAAAATATTTCACGCGCGCCGCTCCGATCAGTTGCGTCCAAATTCACGACCTGTTAACAGTGTGCGCGTGTTTACGAAAATAAATCGCAATTTATTCAAATCATGGGATTTTGCAGTGTGAAATGGTGTGGCAAGTCATCTAAGACTTCCAGTTATAAAACAGATGGAATAACATTCCACAGGTAAGTCAAAATCACTATTTTGTTGAAAATTATTTCTTGTCCGCGGGGTTCATTTTATACTGGTCAATATGGTTGTACTGAGCGGCAGTGAAGTAGCCCGTCCTTTTCCGTCAACTTGAAAATGCAATGTGCTATCCCTTTCACGTCAACAACTAGTGATGTGACGGTGATGGTTTTGTCAATTGCGGTAAATTCGTGCTTTCGCTCGAACCATATTGTACCATTTTAAGAAATGTAAAAGATAATTGTGATTCTCTTTCATTTTTAATTGAGAATGAGTTGAGAATAAATAAAATTGATCTGTAAAATCTATAGTTTTAATTAGGTAGTTGGTAGTTTATCTTAGTGGGTAGATTAGATTAGATTAGATTCATTTATTTCTTGTTGTAAATATACATTAAATTTCACACGTCAAAATAGAATGCATTTCACAAAAAGATCGTCACAACAAAAAATATCAATAATAATAATCTAAAAACAATAAAATAACAGTAATACAATATAAAACGACTTTCTATAAAATAGAAAAGAGTAGGTAAAATGTAAAAATCAGTCAAATTATAAAGAATATAAAAAATAAAAATGTCCAAAAATAATAATAAAAATATTTAAAATATACGACTAGCCTAGGTAATGTCTAAAGGTCAAAATTAATATATTACAATAATAGGAAATGTATGTCAATTGTTACTAATTTATAAAAATTTAAAATATACTTATTAAAAAATTAAATAGTCAAGATTTTATTCTTTATATTCTTTGGTATTTGGTATATATTATGTAGTATGTAGTTTAGTTTTTAGTTAGTAGTACCATTATTGAGGTAGCATCAAAATAAGAAAATGATCATATTTTAGCAGGTTTTCAGAGCAACGCCCATGTGACATTCTCCTAGTTGCAAGCGCCATTAGTTAGTAGTATAGTTTCCATAGGCTGCGTTTGCCACCAAAGTGTATTTTTGAAATTCATGATTGATTTATTAATAATAAATGAATGATGTAATTTTTTTTAAGAAGCCAGGTGAGCAGTTAGGTCACGAGATGGACCTGATGATGAACTTTGAAGAAGTGCAAGGGAACTCGGTGATGGTTTGTGATAAACACATGTTGTGTGGCTTTGTTAGAATCCTCTAGGTGAGCAGTACGGTGGGGGGGGGGGGGGGCACGAGATGGACCTGATGATGAACTTTGAAGAAGTGCGAGGGAACTCGGTGTTGGTTTGTGATAGACACATGTTGTGTGGGTTTATTAGAATCCTCTAGGTGAGCAGTAAGGTGGGGGGCCACGAGCTGGACCTGATGATGAACTTTGAAGAAGTGCGAGGGAAATCGGTGTTGGTTTGTGATAGACACATGTTGTGTGGGTTTATTAGAATCCTCTAGGTGAGCAGTAAGGTCTTGGGTCACGAGATGGACCTGATGATGAACTGAAATGGACTCCG
This sequence comes from Cydia splendana, assembly GCF_910591565.1. NCBI lineage: Eukaryota > Metazoa > Arthropoda > Insecta > Lepidoptera > Tortricidae > Cydia > Cydia splendana. Next base: position 24,610 of record NW_026946888.1, on the reverse strand, counting down.
ACGAAATGTGAAATTTATTACACATGTATATTATTTTATATTTGTTTATGTTATTGCCGTAACCAAACTAATTTTACAGATGTGCTGGGATCATATACAAAATTGTCGCGTCGGTTTATTCGTAAACGTAGGTACTTAGATGCTTTAAATAGATTATGAATGGTTGTTTAGTATGAATTAGACTAGGAAAATAATACAGTATTTTTCATTAGCATGCATGCATTGGTGTATAGCGGCTTTTGCCTTTGTGTCAGTGACGTGGTGCCTCAACGGTACTACTGTAGAAAACAGCGTTAATAAAAACTGAATATCTGAGAGACCGAGCTTTGCACAGCAAACATAAAAAATCTAAAATGCGCGTTTTCCTAGAGTTAAAACGCCTCGCCTCCGTAAACCCCCATATAGCAAATTTCATCGAAATCGTTACAGTTTTTCTTATGTTTACAATCTTAGCTCATTAATAATATGCAAAGTAACATTTTTAGATACATTTTTAAAGTACCTAATGAATGATTATATTGTATGAATATTCTGAAGTAATTAATCTGTGGACTTTATTGATAACAATTATTTTACCGCAACAGATTACGGTACCATTGGTACCAGTACCACTGCAAGTAATGAACATGTCCCATCCCTACGCTTACACGTGTCAGCGCGCCACGACCAATCGCAACGCCGGGAGCACCCCTCCCGCGCCTCACAGTTTGGTGATTTGCGTCGCGAACAAAATGGCCAATATTAGGTTTCTAGTCGGGTGTTCTGTGAGTTGAAATAAAGTCACAAAACTTGGTGTATTTTATCAGCATTATAAGTGTAACAAAATTAGGGGGTGCCCTGTCAGAAAATAAAAAATAGGTGTTGGGTCTGTGTTTGTGCATGTACTTTTTATTTTCAGGTACCTACTGAATCATTATCCAGTAATTTAGGATCAATGCTGATGGACATAGGTTCAATTAGTGATGCCTTCTCAGATTCCTCAATCACCAATGTGCAACTAACAAATTCTGGTCTCTTATTCATTTATCATGCATGTATTATCTTTGTATTAATTATGTCTCATGAATGCACCAATATAATGTTCGTTATTTTTTTTAGATCAAGGTGCAACTGTTAATCCACCAGCAGCTGCAGCTGACTTGAGGCATCATACACAAGGTGATGTAGTTATCATGCATGTATTATCTTTGTATTAATTATGTCTCATGAATGCACCAATATAATGTTGGTCATTTTTTTTAGATCAAGGTGCAATTGTTAATCCACCAGCAGCTGCAGCTAACTTAAGGCATCATACACAAGGTGATGTAGTTATCATGCATGTATTATCTTTGTATTAATTATGTCTCATGAATGCACCAATATAATGTTGGTCATTTTTTTTAGATCAAGGTGCAATTGTTAATCCACCAGCAGCTGTAGCTGAATTGAGGCATCATACACAAGCTGATCTAGCTGTTATTATAATTAAACATTTGTTATAATTTTATGTTGGTTTCTCGAATTTCACTCATAATATCCATTTTCTTTTTAGGGCAATTTGCTACTAGTACTCCTGTATCAACTTCATCGAGCAATGACATATCAATTGATCCAGCTGTTAAATGGAATATTGACCATCTATTGCCTGGCTATGTTAGTATAATTATTTTTATTTTATTTATTTATAATAATATGTAGTAGGTATATAGTTTATATTGTCTTCATTATGTTGCAGGTGCTTCGGACATTGCAATGCACTAATGATGGAAGAGCCATTTTGAAAGAACGGCAAAAATCGGGTACTTTAGATGACACGCAAAGAAACCTATTAGTGAAATTACTGATCTGTCCTCTTTTTGAAAAAGATCCTAATATAGTAATAAGTAATAACTTGATGCTCAACTGGGCATTAGAGATACAAGAATTATTTGCCAGTGAGTCACCTGCAACCTATTACACGCCTTATATATCAACATTAATTAGAAAAACGGCTCGTAATGCTTCCGGAAAGTTATTACGATTCATATACAACAGGCGAAGACAACTAAAAGAGAAAGGGATAATTCAAGGTTCCTCTCGTTCCCGGTCATCATCTGGTTCTTTGAAAATATTAAAAGTTCAGTCGCCAGTGACCAATTTGGAAGATGTAGGTAGGTACAGTAAAATGCATTAACTTATAAACTTCATATCTGTCTTTATTTTTATATACTGCTTTATTAAGAACGCAGGTAACTACTGCGATTTTTTTTCACACCTTTTACTGGGAGTGGGAATTTATTTTCCTAGTAGTTACCACTGTTAAAAGGTGAGAAAAGTTACCACTGGTAACAACTTGGTGTTAACTAGTGGGAATAACTCAAATTAATGTGATTAATTTTTCTAGATTTACCTGAAATTGAAGAAAAACTAGCCGTCTTGAAAAATACACTGGAACCTTGGAGTCTTGTTGAAGATTATTGGACTGCTACTGCTAGTTACAGACTGAAGAAAAACTATTCGGAGTCAGGAGGAACTCTTCAAGATATTTTTAATGAATATCCTGCACTAAAGCGGCCTGAAGGATATAATTTGTTCTTAAAAGATTTTGACATTTTGTACAAGGACAAATCAGATGCCTTGTATGTAAATATTACTCATCTTCAGAAGAAAATATTTGAGCTCGCAAAGAAAAAACTCGCAAATACTAGAGACAAGGCATTGAAACAAACAATAGAAAAATATTTATCTGCAGTGACTGGTTAGTATCTACCATGTATCTATCTATAAATTCCCATGTTATTTTTCTGAATTTAGGAGTTTAAGATGATAACAAAAAATTGAATTAGTTGCGTTGTAATTTACCAGCTAATATTATGTACTTGTTATAAATTGGATCTTTTTTTTACAGAAAATGCAACAAATGACACATTGAACAATGCCTGTTTGCTACTGCTGCCTTTTTTATCATCCAGTGTGCCTTTAAAGGACAAAAAGAAGACAACGTGGAAACCTTCTAAATCAGAAGTAAGAGATGGAATAATCACTCAGATTGCATCTGATGCAGACTTGGAGACTACGATTGCAAGCAGAAAAACTAAGCTGCACAGCTATGGAAAAACAATGCAACCCTTTGTTGTGTTTGTAGGTATGTCAATATCGGAAATTACACATTGCTATGTTATTGCCGGAAATATTTACTACAAATTTGAAAGGTTAGTAACTGCTGTAGATGTATGTTACAATATAATTCATGCATCTTGCGTCAAATACCAGGAGGAGTCATTTATTATCTAGATGATTATTCAAAAAGCATTTTATAGAATGCAAACAGAATATGATAAAGAATTCACAACAGTTAATAGCCTTTTGACTGATTTAGGTATTAAATAGTATTAACGTAACTTTGGAAATCTAAGTAGCTAACTTTCTCATAGATGCAACTGTTCGAATTTAATGATACTGTTTATTTAATTTTGGGAACTTAAGGGTTGTACACTCAAATATTAATATTGTAATCTGTTGTCACTGTCAAACAGCAAATCGGGTTCATAACATTCAAAATGTTTACATGTGGTCAATGTAAACGCATATTTAATTCGGTCAATGTTTTAATTGATCATCTTCGCACACTCTGTTTTGCATCAAGATATATTTTACATTTTAATTGTGGACAAGAGGACTGTTTCAGGCACTTTAGTTGCCCTTCATCTTTGCGCAAACATTTAAATAAATTTCATAGCACAAGAGACCATAACACTGACTCTGCTAGTATTTGTAAATCTGCAACCCCACCTGCAAGTGCACCTTCTACATCACAGCAGCAAAACCGAACGCAATCACAAGTAGATTTAATATCAACTCTTCCGGACCCAACCTCTTCAGGTTCCATAGATTTGAATTATCATACGGCTAGGTTAGTATCATCATTATATGGCAACCCGTTGATTCCACGTTCAAATGTTCAGGTTGTATTAGAATCTATGCAACATTTTTTTGTTGGTGTAGAAAATGTTTTGCGTTCACAATTAATCCCATTACCTATACCTAATGACGACACTGACAGTGTAAGATCAGAATTAGATAAAATCCTATCAAACTTTAAAAATATGTTTGTAAGTTTTAATACTGAACACAAGCGGTTGCAATATTTAACCAAAATTGGTACATATATTGCCCCAATGCAAGTAGTAATAGGTCAACATATGGAACAAAAACGCACAAGAATGGGTCTTTCTTATATGCCAGTTGATTGTCACATGCAAGTTATTCCTTTGCGACAAGTTTTGCAAGCCTTCTTCTCTATTTCTGGTGTACTTACTGATGTCGTGGAGTATTTGAATACACTGCGACATTCAAGTTCTACTGAAGGCATCTGCAACTTTGTTCAAGGATCGGTTTGGTCCAGTATATTAAGTGCGACTAATAAGAATGAATTTTTACTACCCCTTATACTGTATTATGACGATTTTGAAATAGGTAATCCCTTAGGCAGTCATGCTGGTATTCATAAACTTGGGGGAGTATATATTTCAATTCCATGTCTACCACCAAAATATGTATCTAAATTAAAACATATATTTATGATTGCTCTATTTCATTCTTCGGATAGATTAACATTTGGAAATGAACAAATATTTTTGAAGGTTATTGAGGAGCTAAATTATTTGTATACAACCGGCATAACTGTCAGTACGGACACTTATAAAGGCATAATAAAATTTCGTGTCGGTGCTATTACTGGAGACAATTTGGGTTTAAATTCTATGTTAGGCTTCGTAGAAAGCTTTTCAGCGAATCATCCTTGCAGAATCTGTAACGCTAATCGAATCCAAATACAGACTATGACTGTGGAAGAAAATATATTGATGAGAAATGACAATAGCTATGACAATATGGTTGAAAATGAAGGAACTTTTGATACTGGCATAAAAGAAAGATGCATTTGGTTTGCACTCGAAGGTTTTAATTTATTTGAAAATGTTGCGGTTGATTTGCTACATGACATGTTGGAAGGTTGTTGTAAATATGTATTGTCTTTTATTATGACGTACTTTATAAAAGACCTAAAAGTTATTCATATCAGTACCATCCAACATCGAATAACAGCGTTCGATTTTGGACCAGACGTACGGTCAAAACCCACTGTAGCGTTTTCATTTGAGCAGTCCGTATTAAAGTTCAAAATGTCAGCTTCAGAAACTCTTACGTTTGTTCGATTTCTTGGCCTCCTTATAGGCTATTACATACCAAGAGAAAACGAATACTGGAAATTGTATATTTTATTAAGGACTATATTAGAAAGGCTATTGTCCCACCGTGTATACAGTGATACATGCGATCAACTTGCTGGGTTGATATCAGAATTCAATGGGTTATACATAAAGTTAAGTAAGCAACCATTAAAACCCAAATTTCATTTTCTTGTACATTATCCAAACATGATGAAAAAGTTTGGACCGATCATTAATCTGTGGACAATGAGATTTGAAGCAAAACACAGTGTGTCGAAGAAAATCGCTCGGTCATCTGCAAGTAGAGTAAATATATGTAGAACAATAGCAATCAAAAATCAGCTTCAGTTAAATGAGCTTCTTATTATGACAGGCAGGAACAGTGAATCACTTCACGGCATTAAAAAACCCATTCCCCAGTCTCCAAATCTTAATAACAAATTTAATCTATGTAATGATAAATATGTTACACATTCTGTTCCTTGGACAAAAATAAATGGTGTAGTATTTAGAGAATCATATGTTCTGACAGTAGGCTTGTCTGACGAAACATTTTTACCTTCCTTTGCAATTATAAAAGGTATATATCTCGACAACATGAATAATGACTAATGAATAATTCCTTGACCCCAACTTAGCTATAAATATATTAGTGAACAATAATCGGAGGCAAAATAACGACATAGCTTTCAACGAAACAAATGCCCAAGAAATTATTAAAATCGTGAAAAATATGAAAAATAAGAAATCTGTGGGTCACGACGACATTCCTTTATCCATCATAAAAGAAAATCTGGAAATTCTCGCGGGACCATTAACATATCTATATAATAAATGCATTTCTCAGGGGGTATTTCCTGACCAATTTAAAATTGCCAGAATAATTCCAATTCACAAAAAAGGGCTAAAAACGGACCCAACGAATTATCGTCCAATATCGGTGTTGCCTACCTTGTCCAAGATTCTCGAAAAAATTGTTTTAAATAGGCTGATGGCTCACCTTTACTCGAACGCAATCCTGAGCGATACGCAATTCGCATATCAAAAATCTAAAGGCACTACTCAAGCAATTGATACCTTAATAAATGTTGTCGTAAAAAAACTTAACGAAAAGCTTAAAGTAGCTGCAATCTTTTTGGATCTAAGCTCCGCATTCGACATGGTCGACCATAATATTCTCATAGCGAAACTGGAGTTCTACGGCATTAGAGGCCAGGCCTTAAATCTTATAAAATCTTACTTTCACAATAGAACTCAATTTGTGGAAATTACAAACGTAGAAGGTAAATATGAGAATGTTATCAAATCAAAATCAATCAAACTAATGCGAGGAGTACCACAGGGTTCTATCCTGGGCCCAGTCTTTTTTGTGCTTTACACTAACGACCTGATACAATTTATAAGCAAAGAAATTCCGGATATCGGCCTAATAGTTTTTGCAGATGATACCAATGCAATTGTAAGCGCTAGTTCACTTGAGGCTCTGAACAGAAAGGCGAATCGAGTGCTGGAATTATTTGACTGGTGGTTTAGCTGTAACTACCTGAAGGTGAACCCAGGTAAAACCTGCGTTATGCTCTTGAGGTCTACAGTCAGGCAAAGAGACCATTTGAATCTGTCGTTCTGTGGCGATAAAATAGAAAACGTAAGCAGTGTAAAGTTTCTCGGTACTCACATAGACGATTTACTTACGTGGAAAAACGAACTCGTGAGCATAGTAAACTCCATTAGCTCGGCTTGTTATATCTTACGAAGCTTACGGAACATAGTGGAGCAAAGATACCTCAAGATGATATACTATGCACTGGTGGAATCAAAACTTCGTTATAGTGTCAAGTGCTGGGGGAATAGCTATGAGTATAACATGAACAAAGCCTTTGTTATCCAAAAACGAGCCATGAGGATAGAGTGCGTATTCCACAAACTGAGTCCTGCAAGGAATATTTCATAAATCTCAAAATACTTACTGTCCCGTGTCTGTACATCCTTCTGCTCCTCACTGACTTGGTCAAAAGTCTAAAGGAGTACGAGACCAATGAAGAGAGGGAGACACGTGTAAGTACTAGAAGGAAATACCTACACTGTAAACTGCAGCCTAAACTTAATATAGTCACTCATTGCGCAGAATTTCAGAGTGTGCAGCTCTACAACAAGCTTCCCAGTGAGTGGAGGAACATCGATAGCCTTGTTATCTTTAAAAATAAATTAAAAACACTGCTGCTGAAAGAGTGCTTTTATTCTATAGTGGAGTTTACAACCTACCTTAGTAATTTGTCTTCGTAATGTTCGTATTAACTATTTTAGATAAATACGTATGATATTGTACTGCATGTTAGATTTTAAAATTCTTAGATTTAAGGACCTAGATTTAAGCAACTTAGTATGTAGTTATATTCAAATACAATTGTCACATTGTTCATGAATAAATAAATAATAATAATAATAATGTTTTGTTTGAGTGTTTGGCTTTAAATACCCTTAATTTTTATGAGCACTACTTTGCATTTGAAGTTGAAAGGACAAATTCATTAATTTATGTGTCATTTGAAGATTTATTTGCACCTGTGCCCAATAATATAAGTGTTCTGCCAAATATGGTTACATATGTAACATCTCGTTGGTGTCTTGACTAAAATCAACCATATGGCGTTTGTCCCACTATTAACCACCAAGTTGTTAACCAGTGGTAACTACTGGGAAAAAAAATCCCCGTAACAGATGGGAAAAAAGTTCCCAGTAGTTACCACTGGTAACTACTTGGTGGTAACTAGTGGGAATAACGCCTTTTGGCGCCTGCCTGCGTTCTTTATGAAGCAGTATATGAAAATATTGACAGAAATGAAGTTGATTGGTTATTGCATTTTACTGTACCTATCTACATCTTCCAAATTGGTCACTGGCATCTGATCTGAACTTTTAATACTTTACATTTTACAAGAAGCAGATGATGACTGCTCGTTGTCCCTTTCACTTTTATCTGTCATCGCATGTTGTATATGAAACGTTTAGTCGTAACCAGGGATTAAAAAAAATAAATTTTCACCACCTACTCGGAAAAGCTTACTTTGCACTTCGAAAACTAATAGCAAAGTTGCATTTTATTCACATGTGAGACAAAGTAATCAAATGCAAATTTTAAGTTGTTCTCTTATGTTTGCCGGTAGAATTTCCGGATTTTGCCGGAATTTGCCGGTAGAAAGCGGTTAAACAACAACTTTGCCCCCTTGTAAAACAATAGTTATTTGTTTTACAAGGGGGCAGAGTTGTTGTTTAACCGCTCGTGCTAATATTGATACCAGAGCAAGTGCAAGATTCCAAAATTGAACCACGAGCGTAGCGAGTGGTTCGAAAAATGGAATCTTGAGCGTTGCGAGGGTTTCAAAGCACGAGGATAAAACAAAATTTGCCCCCGAGTGAAACACAAAATTTTTCACCACACCAACCCGAAGCAAATATTAAATGTAAAATATCAAACAAAATCAAACCAAATGAAATCCAAATTAATGTTATTAAATATTTTTCATCCAAAATCATCATTTAAAAGTCAATTCTACCAGCGAACATAAGAAAACAACTCAAAATTGGCATTTGATTACTTTGCCTCACATGTGAATAAAATGCAACTTTGCTATCCGTTTTTGAAGTGCAAAGTAAGCCTTTCCGAGCTGGTGTGGTGAAAATACTATTAAAAGATTAAAATTATTATTTGTCAATTAATTGAAACTGTGGCTGTGATCAGAACAATACTAAAGGTATTAATATAAATAATATTACCCTGTTGAGATAAGTAGGTAGTGTAAATAATATTAACCTGTTGAAATTATTATATATCAATTAATTAATTGAAACTGTGGCTGTGATCAGAACAATACTAAAGTTGTTAGTTAGTAGTAAGTTACCCTGTTGAGATAATGTGGAAGTTAATTTAGTGTGATCAATAACAATTATGACAATGATACTGTAAGTGTAAACCAATGTTTCCCCGTTGAGATAATGTGTAAGTTAATCAATCGAGAATGTTGCTAAACCATAGTTAGTAGTGTGAACTTTTGTATTATCTATTGTTATAATATGTAAGGTATAAGGTATTACCCTGTTGAGATAATGTGGAAGTTAATTTAGTGTGATCAATAACAATTATGACAATGATACTGTAAGTGTAAACCAATGTTTCCCCGTTGAGATAATGTGTAAGTTAATCAATCGAGAATGTTGCTAAACCATAGTTAGTAGTGTGAACTTTTGTATTATCTATTGTTATAATATGTAAGGTATTGAGGCTTTGCTTATGATCAAAACAATCACATTTTGTTTGTGTTGTAAGGGGTAATCCATTAATTACGTCACACGTTTAGGGGGAGGGAGGGGTCAAGAAAATGTGAGATGTTGTGACATGGGGAGGGGGGAGTCACAAAAAGTGTGACGTCACACTAGGTGGGAAGGATTTGCAAAATGTGACCAAGTGTGACAAGGAGGGGGGGAGGGGGCAAAAAACCTAGAAAATCGTGTGACGTAATTAATGGATGATCCCTAAACAATTGTTTACCTATTGTTACATAATGGATGTTTAATTATTTAGGCTCTTGATGTTGATGGATCATGCCCTACATGCAGTTGTAGAGGGCCGTATTTTTAGGCTTTAGGTTAGGTTTCGTTCATGTCCTCTCGGATATGGGTGAATATGGTATCGATGCATTCTGTGTAATGCCCTGAACACAAATATATGAGATGACAAGCGCGAAAGTGGTGGGAGTAGTTGCTGTGACGTCATAAATTCGGCAGTACAAAGTTTTTTTTTCTTTTAAACATTACCACCAAATACTAAATGAAAGGGTTTTGTGAGTAGATCACAAATATATAACATACTGTATTTGAGGACCCCGCATGATAGGATTAAAATAAAATAAAATAAAAGTTTGTACTGCTGAATCTATGACGTCACAGCAACTATCCCCACCACTTTGGCGCTTGTCATCTCATATATTTGTGTTCAGGGCATTACACTGAATGCATCGATACCATATTCACCCACATCCAAGACGACATGAACGAAAATCGATTTCTAGAAGACATTTCTGCGGTTTTACTTAACAATAGACAATAGGATTATAGCCGCCGGGCTCAGTTACGGAGCTACGAACTATACTCTGTTGAGATAAGTAGGTAGTGTAAATAATATTAACCTGTTGATATTATTATATATCAATTAATTAATTGAAACTGTGGCTGTGATCAGAACAATACTAAAGTTGTTAGTTAGTAGTAAGTTGTTAGTATTACCCTGTTGAGATAATGTGGAAGTTAATTTAGTGTGATCAAAAACAATTATGACAATGATACTGTATAGTTCGTTTTTTTAGCATTAGAAATAAGGTAAACAATCTTGATGTGTCTCTTAATTGAAAAACACATTTTTAAAATAAGTTATGGCAAATATGTAACAATTATGAATCTAATACGATCATTTATATTCTTCTGCTTTCATAAGTAATAATTACTGATTTTTAAAAAGCATTTTTCAATTAAAAGACATGTCAAGATCGCTTACCTTTTTTCAAGTTCTTTCTAATGCTAAAAAAAAAACGAACTATAAGTGTAAACCAATGTTTCCCCGTTGAGATAATAGTAAAGTAAAGTTAATCAATCGAGAATGTTGCTAAACCATAGTTAGCAGTGTTGCGCGTAATTAATTACTCGTGTAATTTAATTACTAATTTAAATACATGTAATTAATTTTTTTGTGTAATTTGCAATTGTAATTACATTAATTAGTAATTAAATTACTCAATTACTTTTCATTTACCTTTTTAATAATATGCAAATATTAACAAATTTACTTGGAGTAATTATAAAGAGAAACTTTTATGAATTCCATTATACGCTGGATAACGTTATAACAAATTATTTATCACTGGAATCATACCTTTACAGGGTACTATGTCACAAACCACGTTGAATATGGCGGTCGGCGCTTACGTCGCGTAGCACCGCATTAGTAGTGGGGCGCCGCTAATAATGACGTAAGCGCCGACCTAAGGTGCCTTTCGGGTTGGACTGTAGCAAAGGGGGGGCTGTTTTTGACAAAGTGGTGTCATTATGACACGATTTTTAAATGATTGTAATGTGTAGATCACGTCAAAATAAGCATCTTTTACTGAAAAAACTTTTCTCTAAAATAAAAAATGGCTGAGTTAGACGCCTCCAAAGATTGATGTTTTTTTAAGGGAGCTGGGACTTAGAAAAGTTTCATCGTGAGTGGTGTCATTATCACATATATTTTAAATGATTGTAACGTATAGAACACGTCAAAATAAGCTACTTTTACTTGAAAGACTTTTTTTCTAAAAGTTTATTAAGAACTGTTTTGAAACCCCTATGTTTTTTTCACTTTCTCAAAAAAAATTCTAAGTCCCAGAAACGGCCCCCCTTTGATACAGTCCGCCATTTTCAATTTTAGAAAAAAGTTTTTCAAGTAAAAGTAGCTTAATTTGACGTGTTGTATATGTTACAATCATTTAAAATATATGTCATAATGACACCACTCGCGATGAAACTTTTCTAAGTCCCAGCTCCCTTAAAAACCGGGCAAGTGCGAGTCGGACTCGCGCACGAAGGGTTCCGTACCATAATATAAAAAAAACAAAAAAAAAAAGCAAAAAAAAACGGTCACCCATCCAAATACTGACCACTCCCGACGTTGCTTAACTTTGGTCAAAAATCACGTTTGTTGTATGGGAGCCCCATTTAAATCTTTATTTTATTCTGTTTTTAGTATTTGTTGTTATAGCGGCAACAGAAATACATCATCTGTGAAAATTTCAACTGTCTAGCTATCACGGTTCGTGAGATACAGCCTGGTGACAGACGGACGGACGGACGGACGGACGGACGGACAGCGAAGTCTTAGTAATAGGGTCCCGTTTTACCCTTTGGGTACGGAACCCTAAAAAAAACATCAATCTTTGGAGGCGTGTAACTCAGCCATTTTTTTATTTTAGAGAAAAGTGTTTTCAATAAAAGATGCTTATTTTGACGTGATCTACACATTACAATCATTTAAAAATAGTATCATAATGACACCACTTTATCAGAAAAAATTCTAAGTCCCAGCCCTCCCTTTGCTACTGTAACAGTCCAACCAAATCAACCAAAGTTAACATTGACAATGTTGTTTAGTCAAATTTAAAACCATTCAAAATGTTCATTTGATTTTGGAAATAAAGATGATCAATCAAAAAAGTAACTAAATTAAAAAAAAAATACAAAATGTAATTAATAATTGAATTACTAATTACATTTTGCAATTGTAATTAGTAATTCAAATTTTAATTACTTTCCACATGTAATGGAAATTATTTGTTGGAATCACATTTTGTAATTGCAATTGTTAATTAGTAATTCAATTACTTTTTGCCCAACACTGATAGTTAGTAGTGTGAACTTTTGTATTATCTATTGTTATAATATGTAAGGCATTGAGGCTTTGCTTATGATCAAAACAATCACATTTTGTTTGTGTTGTAAACAATTGTTTACCTATTTATGCTCAGCATAAAAATCGACTCAAGACGCATTTATTAGTTTTTGTCGTGTATTTTGTTCAAAAATTACAATTACCTGAAAATTACCAATCCAATTTCATGGGTTATTAATATTTTTGATTGCTTAATAAATAAACAATAATATTGCAATATCAATTTTACTAAAATATTGACCGTTTTCGGAAAACACGACAAAAACTAAAAAATGCGACTTGAGTCGATTATTTTGCTCTCGAGTGTATTGTTACATAATGGATGTTTAATTATTTAGGTTCTTGATGTATGTTTATATAATAAATGATGACATTTATCTCGGGTTTAAGTACAATTCACCCTACCACTAAAACTACGGGTTTTATAAAGACCTATAAGATTAAATATCAGATCGGTGATTTCAAAATTATCACTAATTGCCTTTTTTATTTTTAAATATCTTATTAAATCATTATAAAACCCTTGATTATTGTGGAGGTGATAACATCACAGGTCTCAAGTATATTTTTTAAAGATGCATACAATATTCTTCTGCTATTTCGAGCTAGCTGTTGTTATTCTAGTGATAATGCCACCATAGGTAAATCTAAACTGCTTGCAATTCCAACCTCCCTAGCACAGGTGCGCCACGAGAGCATGTTGCGCGCGTAATAACTACTAGTCTCTTTCTGACAGTATGAATAAGAAAGGAATGGGTAGACTATCAGAGATATACTACAAATTGCTTTTTTATTCATATAGACGGAAATAGAGACGGGTAGTTACCACGCGCGCGACATGCTCTCGCTGCGCATCTGTGCTAGGGGCAGTGGAATTGCAAACCGTTTAGTTTTTACCGGTGACGTTATCTCTAGAATAACAACAGCTGGCTTGAAATCGCAGTACAGTTAGTAAAACCTGTGACGTCATCGCCTCCGATATTGCTAAAGCACTCTAAGAATTACAAAATGATTAGTTTTCACTCGTGACGTCATCGCTTCCGATATTGCGAAAGCACTCTCAGAATTACAAAACGATTAGTTTTCACCCATGACGTCATCGCTTCCGATATTGCTAAAGCACTCTCAGAATTACAAAACGATTTGTTTTTACCCATGACGTCATCGCCTCCGATATTGCTAAAGCACTCTCGGAATTACAAAACGGTTAGTTTTCACCCATGGCGTCATCGCTTCCGATATTGCTAAAGCACTCTCAGAATTACAAAACGGTTAGTTTTCACCTATGACGTCATCACGTCCGATATTGCTAAAGCACCTCTTGGAATAACAAAACGGTTAGTTTTCTCTCATGACGTCATCACATCCGGTATTGCTAAAGCACCTCTCGGAATAACAAAACCAGCAGTTCTGATATTACTCTTGCATACTTCAAATTACAAATATAGAAGTTGTATATCCTACTAATAGAAATTACAAAAGTGAATTTGTTCCTATTAGTTGACTCTCCTTGTCCCAGGATTAAGTTTTATTTTTGTAGTTCTAAGTGTGTTTTTGTTAGTTTTTTCTCTCAGTGTGCCTTAAAAAATAAATAAATATAAAAAATTGTTCCGCAATGGGCCATGCAGTTTTGGACGCATTGGGATTCTAAAGAAAATAATAATTTAAGTTTCTCTGGGAAACTTGTAAGAAGCTTCATGGCACTATCGTAGTTGCCTATAGTGCCTTCGCTTAAAAAATAAATAAATATAAAAAATTGTTCCGCAATGAGCCATACAACTACGCCTGCATTGGGACTCTAAAAAGAAAAAAATAAATAATAAAAATGAATTTAAGTTTCATTGAGAAACTTAATTCTCCTACACAATGTACTTTGAATTTTAGGTATAGGCTGGTGAACAGCTGTTAATAAAATGAAAGTTTTTTAGACTCATGGGGATTTATTCAATTTAATTTTGTTTGAGAATAAAAAAAAATTAGTTTTCTTTAATAAGAAATGGGTTAATAAAAAAATTGTTTGGGTACTGTTAGAGAAAGAAAGACAAATATTTTCAAGGGTTGGCAATGGTAAGATAAATATATAAAATTAATTTTAAGTTTAATTCCTGCAGTCTGTTTACAATATGAGCTAAATGAATGTAAATACAATTATAATTGTGTTTTGTTTTATACTAAATTTAAATGTGATAAGGTTCTAATTATTAAGAAGTATGTATGATGGAATGGGATTTTTTAGCGGGGTGGCTAAGCATTTGGTTAGTTGATTGCATTTAAAGCGGTTAGTAAGCGAGGTTTAGAGGGTGTTAATAATGTTAATATGGGGTCTGGATTAATGCGTGCGGGATTTGGTAATGAAAATTGTAAGTTTGGGTAATAAGCGTTAATAAGCAGGATGGTGTAGTTATTATTTTGTTAATTGGTAAAAAAAATATTTGTAATTGAATATGTTGAAAATGTTGTCTTTATTTTGTACCTGTCTTTGGATAGATTGCTAAATAGAATTGATTAAATTAAATTGATGAATTAAGTTAAAGTAAATGTGTTATAAAAATAAATATGTAGTGAGTTGAACGCTATGTGGTCCAATTCAGTAATGTTGTTGCCAACCCTTGTTGTAATTATAATTGTCTGACGCAATGTGTAGTATTTGAGGGGTTTGGGCTATTGAATGAGTGACTTTGTTGATTTGTTTTGTTTTATTGTTATCAACTTTTAGTCTATTTTGCAATCAATTTATGACTTGAATATTGGTTTTAAATGAAATTTTGTTTTTATGAACAATTTAAATTAAAAAATGAAATTAATAAATTTGGGTTTAAATTAAAAATGAAGTTAATACTATAATTATGGTTTTTTATTCTTGATGGAAGTTCTGAAAAATTGAGGCTGTAATTTTAAAGTTATAAATTTAGTGAATCTGTATGGGTTTAAGTGGGTAATGAAAATAAATGGATAACCATCCATTATCCATTCATTCAATCAAATTTTGCCTCTAGTAAGTAAAATTTATGTCCCCCCAATACCGACACAGCGCGTCAGTTCGTGGCCGTCTGGAATCCCTAGCTCACCTGATTAGGTCGTATCACCATGACCTAATGGGGTAGATGGTGACACGGATTCTGATGGTCTGTCTGCTAAAGGCGAGGTATCACACCAGTGCGGGCATGGCCTATATTCGAGCAATGATGGTGGTTTGCTGTGCCCTACCTCTGGAGTTGTAATAAGTATGTGGTTATATGTACTAGTACCATAGTGGTGCTAGTGTTGGTTAGGGCAATTTCAAAAATTAAAAAGAAATGATTTAAAAATAATTATAGGGTTACAATAATGTTATGTGAAAGGTTGTATTTATGAATTATGAGTGACCCATGTGCTGCTTAGTGACTTTAAAAAAATGAAAACTAAATTTTGAACACAGAACGAAGCGTGGTGCTAAGTTGGTAGAAGTGGATGTAGCTGAATCTAACAAAGTTGCCGCTATAATGTCGTCAACTTTTAGATGCAGCTGATGCCCTCATAAATTGCAATGTCTCACCAAGTGAATATAGAATGAGTTATGTAAATGAGTTTTTTGTTTTGAACAAGTTGAAAAAAAAAGGTTAATATTTAAGTACAATGTGTTAAATATAATAATGTTGTAATGTGTATCTCGCAGTCAAAAGTGTGAACTGGTCAAAAGAACTTTTAACCGACAAAAACAGGCAAAACTGCTTTTGACTGAGCATGTTGGTCAAAAGTAGTTTTACCTGAAAATCATTGGTTAATAGTAATTTTGACTGTTACTATCAGTCAAAAGTACTCCCAGAAATAGGTAGGTTAGGGTTATTGTTTTTTTTGCTACGCCCAAAAAACGAAACTGTTCCCAGAGATAGGTAGGTTAGGGATATTTTTTTTTGCTACGCCCTAAAAACGAAACTGCTGCCAGAAATAGGTATGATTTTCAGGTAAAACTACTTTTGACCAACATGCTCAGTCAAAAGCAGTTTTGCCTGTTGTGACGTCCAGGGTCCGTTGTGTACTGGGTGATCAAATGAAACAACTGTGCTCGTGCACTCCGCCAGCCACCCGCACGCCATGACACTTCTCCGCGGAGTGAAGCTAGCGGGTAGATGCGTCGTACTGTTTATTTTGTAATCGTCACATCTCTCCCTTTTGATAACGATTTATTTATTTTACTTTATATATTAACCATGCAACAATAGTTCAGTTTATCTTATTATTACTCGCTAGGTTAATTTATTTTTCCAATCTAGGTATACTACCACCGGTTCGGAAAGGTTAACCTCAGACCCGAGAAGAACCGGCGTAAGAAACTCGGCGAGGTGTGGATGTATTCATTTTACAACAGTTAAATAATAAATATTTTCCAACACTAGCAAGCCTTTAAATCTGTAAAACTATTATTTTACTTTTACAATTTCTTAGGTGTCAGTCCCTCTCCTTCTCTTATTTGCAGTTTTGAGTTTTTTATTAAATTGATTATAACTCAAAAGATTTACTTTAAAAGCCTTAATTACTACATTTTCCTTTTGATGCTCTCACATTTCCAGGTATTTCCATTAGCATACAATATAATATTTTACTAATTAATACCCATTGTTCACGCCAAATCAACGAGAATCCATGGCTCAATGTAATTAAAAGGTATAAGTAAAGTCAGTCAATTCATTCGTTCATTCATTCGTTGCAATGGACATTCATACAGCCGTTGCATCGACCCTTCTATTCGATTCCTCGTCGCGAGCGGACGCGTGCCCGAGGCGCGGGTCGGAGCTGACCGGTCAAGTCAGCTCCACCATTTTGTTCTCAGTATAATTGTCATACATTATGCCGAGGCGGCCCTTAGTTAACAAGTCAGTAGTTTACGTATTAAAATAAGATGTATCGCTAGAGTTAAGTTCAGTTAATATAATAGTTCAGTAAATTCAGTGCCTTTCAATAACGACGTCACGTGTTCCTAACCCTGAACGGGTTCCATCCTCATCACAGCCGCTAGGGCAGCGACTGTACGTCCCGCAGCTGGCAGGAGAGCTGGCGTCGTCAGCGGAGGCCGGCGACGGCACACACGACGGCCGGAAGCTGATCGTCGCAGCCACGTGTCTCCAGGTCAAGAGTATACGGAAGGCTAAGTACTAGATCATAGGAAAGATAGCTGGGGCAGCTCCTATAGTACATGTGTACTTGCGCGCCAGGGAAGCGCCAGGAACCCATGTTGGTGGCCCATGCTTAGAGTAAGAGAGACGAGAGAGAGAGAGGAGCTGACGCAGCTGCCCGCCTTTGTCGTCATCATTATGGTGGCTCATTCGGGGATCTAGGATTGCCCGCTTGTGTACTATTCATTTTAGGTGGAACCCATGAGGGGAACGGCTTTTGTCCGCTTCATTTTTGGTGATCCCATGACGGGGAATGAATCAGCACGATCAACGGAATGAATCAGCACGATAAACAGAAGTCATCAGCATGAAAAAGAAGAATCAAGAAGTAAAAAGAAGATAGCGTCCCATTATCGTCGCGATATTTCAAGGTTAGAGACAGCGCCGAAGGTCATCGACGCTCGTCTACGCAGGAGAAGCACCGGAGCGGTCGCAGTAAGAGAATTCATATTCATATTCATCATATTTATCCATATTTGTTAAGATTAATCAAGATTTCAAGAAATCAACGCGTGTCGTGTGCGGTAGGCGAAGAAAACGGCGGGTTACGTAACACGGCGCACGCGTCGCGTCGGCATTTCATCGGGTCAACATAATCATCGCGTCAAAGTAGTCATCGTGTCATCATTATTTCATTTGCCGTTAAATTCAGTGCGTACGTACGGTGCTCGAGTGCCGATTTACGAGCAAAAGTGAAAAGTAGATCATAAAAAAGTGCGAAGTCAATAAGATGGGTGCCGGCCATCTTTAAAATCGGAAAGTGCGTTAGACGATGAGAGCGCTCGCAGCGCCACCTTCCGGTTAGTTCGAGTCATCGTATCCGTTCAGTCGCGGATCGTTCGGTCAACCGGTCACGGGACTCACTCATCAGTAGGGCTTGCAATTCGAATATTCGAATATTCGAATTTGTCGAATATTCGGCCTGTTTTGATATTCGAATATTCGGCCGCTCAGGTTTCGAATATTCGAATATTTTTTATTACTATAAAAAATCTATTTAATCCGCTGCAGTTACAGTTTCTGTGTGTTTTCCGGGTATTTACAGTGAATGAGTAATGGGTAGGTACCCAAATACGAAGGAAATAATATTTTTTACTGTATTCCTCTCGATAGACTTCGTGAATATAGTGAAACCTAACTCAATTTGAAAGAAAACGAAATCAAAAAGTATGTTATTTTTACGGTGCATAAGTTTTAAGTTAAAGGGTCATTCTGTTTATTAAGACTAAAGCTTGCCCGCACTTATCGCAATTCTCAAATTTGATCATACCAAACCTGCCCAACTAGGTAATCTAACTATGCACCTTTAGCTGACGAATAATCCAGTAGTCAACTAACTTTTTCCCTTAAATATTCCAATATTATATAATTAAGCCGACCATTAATTAAGGCCTCTGAGTGACTACAAGTTAATTTAAATCAGAAAATAATTACCTACTAAAAAATAGTACATTTCGATGCTAGTGCGGAAGGTATGTCATTACTTCACGAGTACCGAGATATCTTGCCACGAGCCGCAGGCGAGTGGGAAGACTCGGGACGAGTGAAGAATGACATTTCCGCACGTGTATCGAACGACGTTTTTTAATACAGTTGCGAAAAAATAAGTAAAACATTGTTAATCGTACACTAAACAAAAGTGGTAACAGTGACAGCTCGCTTAGACGTCGTCTTTAAGTATATTATATCTATGGGCGTTTGGCAGCTATTCCGTTCCATTCAGACACCTTATTAAGAACGGAATTTTCAATATTCAATATTAAAAAATAAACGTGTTATAATGATGAAGAGGTAAGTATTAAAATATGAAATATGTATATTTTTCATATTCTTACATTAACAGTAGGTTTTTATGCTGATTACGACGTTTAAAGGAAACTAATATTAACACTCATCAATAAGTAGTCGTGAATTGGAACAAGTATAAATTTAAAAAAATTGGAAAAGTAAAAAGCACTAGTTCGACATAACCAACTTTCCGCACGCTAAACAGCTACGTAAAGTAGCACTTTGTGAGCAACTGTATTAAAAAATATCTTACATACCTAGGTTTGGTTTAGATGATTAAAGTTATATTATTTCACTCAACGGCGCATTTATAATAAAAGTTTTATCTAGAAATATTGAATACGTCTTATTTTGGCGTTTTACTTGTTTTTATAAATGTGGGCATCTCATAGTAGGATGATAAAATCTAGTCAATTAAGTGGATTTCTGCAAAATATCATTAGTTTTAGCAATATGTGAAATAAGCTTTTGAATAAAACGATAATAAACCGATTTCTCGTTCTTTTTCTTATTTTTTATAATATTCGAATAATTATTCGAATATTCGAATATGTCGTCAGAAAAAGTCGAATATTCGAATACCTGAAAGTTTCGAATATTTGCAAGCCCTACTCATCAGTTAAAGACTTTAAGTGTTTATTTCATTCGGTCAACCATTCATTCATGTCATTGTAACTGTCAAGTGCAAGTTGTAAACATCGATCTGTATTGATTGTGATTTATAATCTTCATATATTATTTCAAGTTAAAATCAGAGTGAGTTGAAAGTGTAAACTAATAGTAATAATATTCATTCATTAATAGGAAATAAATACTCGTAAGTATTTGTAGCAATGTCTCAAGTTAGTTCAAGTTAATATTCATAATACGTCAAAGTCAATTATAGGTTATCATTCGATCGCGAAGATTGAGTTGTTGTCAAATCATTTATTTCAAGTAGATTGAGACATTGTTATTATTGTAAACAAAGGAATGCAGCTGTGTTCAAGGAATGCACGCGTCATCAAATAAACTCAGGTGAGTTAGACTTGTTTACGTTATCAGTGTTATGTTTCAATTGGAGTTTTATAGGATTGGTTATCCTGTTATTTTATTCGTACGCCGTAGGTAGATTTACGGGTCGACGGGGTTATTCTCAGAATGGTGTTCAATTGTTGTTTACATTTAGCTTGGTCAATTTATAGGTTAGTTAGTACCTAGGTATATTCACATCACGCGGTTAATCAACGATCATTGTTAGATATTTATATTGTTCTGTCTATTGTAGTTAGTTTAGTAGTTGTCAGATTCGTCATTCATATGAAAGTAAGTGAGTAAATTGGTAGGTTTACGTTTAGTTATAAATAATAGTAAGTAGGAACTTATATTCAGATTTCAATTTAATTGTTGACCGAGGGTCAAGGTTTGCAATATAACGGGAATCAATTCAAGAGCTTGAGAAGTATAACAGCTGTCATTGAGTTGTCAAAACTTATTAGTTTTAATAATGTTTCAGAGATTGCGTGTCAGAATAAGGATGTTGTTCAAGGAACAACGCAGCAGCCACTTGTAGCAATGCGGCAGTCACTTGGAGTGCTGCCTGCTACCGACCAGGAGTTGCTGGCCGAGCAGTGGAGTGAAGCAGGAGGTGCCACCTGCGGTGAATGGGGGAGCAGATATCTGTGCAGCTGGTCAGGCGCGGAAGCCGACGCCATCAGCGAGGGTCCTGGCAGTGGACCAGGAACCGAGTATCAGGTGAATCTGTTACCGTATTATGCTCATGCTGCTCGACTGATAGCAGCGTTCAGTAGTGTGTCCGAGATTGTCGGACCACTGGTGTTCTCGAAGCGGAGGACCTGGTCAAGGAATGCAGGTGCTTGTTTCTGGTGCCTATGCAGTCATTGTGCACTGGATTATATGGAGCGCGACTGGTGCGCTTATTGTCAGTTGTTGGCGCATAGCTCATTGCTGTACGACGGGAACAGAGGTCACGCCACCCGCCACGTCAAGTACATCAAGTAGTCAAACCAGGGAAAGCGGTCACTCAATTCAAGTTGCCATTCAAGTAGGTAATCATTATCAAGCTCTAGTTCCGGAGGAGGAAACTTAGAGGACGAGAAGAGCGAGGCCTTCTCACAAGTCGAGTCAGTAGGTCAGCTGATCGGCTAGTCATGTAACGCGACCTGGGGTAGGTACGCGCGCGCAAGGAGCGCTATCAAATGTTTCATTCATTATATCTATGGGATAGATAGTCAATGGTCAATGTGTGAAGCACACTTGAATAGTCAATTATGTTCAATTTCATCATTATGTATTCATCATTAGCGTAGTAGCTATCTGTATGAGTAAGCAAGGAAATGCCTTGTAGCAATATCACGCTTGAGGATTTGATTGGATTGTCATAAGACTCAGGATGTGGACATCCACCTGGGAAAATATGTGTTCAATTATATTTCACTGTTTCAAGGATACTCACTGACATTCCAGGTGTTGAGAACGACAGCACCTGCTTCGGCCAAGTCTGATGGAAGTCATGCAGACTCGTCCATCATCATCATCAGCGCAGCAGGAGGACTTCAGTCAAGGACAGCAGTCTCCATGCGGCCTGACTCGAGGGAGTCTTGGAAGTTGGAAGGTGGAACCGTCCGTAGGACAGACGGAGCACCCCAGCGGACCACGAAAGAGAAAGGTCGTATACTTTCATTACTAAAGGCTTGCCTAGAGGCAAAGATACGGACAGCTGCCGCTGCTGGCAGACAGACCCAGCTTGGCGAACCCAAAGCACTCGCCATGCTCTAGATTCATTCAGAGGAAGCAGAGCTTGCCTAGAACCCAGTTTTGACGCAAAACAGGAAGAGTTCATGTGAGAGATGAACTACTGAAATATATGTATGTTGTGGTCAGATTATGTCAGTCATCATCGAATGTCAAGAATGTCAGAAATGGATATTTGCAATGTATGTTGCTGCCGCTAAGTCAAGCAATGGAAGTATATTCGACTGCCGAGGGAGCGACGAATATGTACTCCGTTCTACATTCAATAGTGACGGAATCGTGAGGACACGAACCATTGGATCATATGTTCACGAATACCTACGAGGAAGTTGTAAGGTTTTGGGACATATTGCATTCGCGTCGAAGGACGGCTGCGGAAATGCAATCAGCTGTTGGTACAGCAGGTTCATTGAACTCAGTAGGTCACGACTCAAATAGGATCGTCATGTTTCAAATGGGACCTTGCCCAATTTAATATTTCAGCATAATCATTTTGGATTCGTCGATGCGACGTCAGATTTATCGTGTAGTCTGCGATTGTATGTCATATTTCAGATTCAATGCTACAGTTCAAACCCGCTAATGGCAGATTTGACCTTCTACTAGTTTAGAGTAGTCGTATCAATATGCTCACTCAGTCAAAGCTTAAATTGTATTTTTCATGTGTTTAGATACCGGGAAAGTACATCTCAGGCTCGTGTCGCCGCTGAGCTTCGAGGTTGTCGCTGTGGTGTTCACACGGTTTGTCATTCGACGTGGGTGCCCACCCTAGTCGCATCAATACAGGTACAAGGTTCAATTTAGTTTGTTCATTCATTATTATTCATAATTACTTTCAATGTCAGAATGTCCTTGTAAGGACACTAGAATGTTCGTCACGTTTTCAACTCAACTCACATTCCAAACTATTTTCAACTGATTCTGTAATCAATTATAATTGCTTCAATTATTTCAATGTTAACATAAAGATGTGTTCATATGACTTATGTTAATTTTCAATGTGTGTTCATGAACTATGAACTGTCACCCCATCCTAAGCATAGAAGCTATGTTAATTAGAGATTCAAGAGTGCAAGAATGTCTTGTCAAATTAGTCAATTTGGAATTCAGAGCGGTAAGATTAAACCGACTCATTTTCAACTTGTATGTATTAGCTATAAAGTATAGTAACTTGTAAGGAATAGTTCATAATTCATCTTTGGTTTCATTGCTCATGTTTATTTAATATTTAAGTATGTTCTTCATTCAATGGTAGATCAATTTCGTTATTCAATTGTTTGTTCTCATTACTAGGTACTGATTGCTCTATCGTGTGTCAACTTGGTCACTTATATTATGTCATTTGCTTGTGTGATCATCATTATTGTTATTATCAATAAGTTAGGGTAACTTTTGATAAATGCTCATGTAATCGCTCAACTTTCGGGGCCGCCCCGCAGGAATGTTCACGCCAAATCAACGAGAATCCATGGCTCAATGTAATTAAAAGGTATAAGTAAAGTCAGTCAATTCATTCGTTCATTCATTCGTTGCAATGGACATTCATACAGCCGTTGCATCGACCCTTCTATTCGATTCCTCGTCGCGAGCGGACGCGTGCCCGAGGCGCGGGTCGGAGCTGACCGGTCAAGTCAGCTCCACCATTTTGTTCTCAGTATAATTGTCATACATTATGCCGAGGCGGCCCTTAGTTAACAAGTCAGTAGTTTACGTATTAAAATAAGATGTATCGCTAGAGTTAAGTTCAGTTAATATAATAGTTCAGTAAATTCAGTGCCTTTCAATAACGACGTCACGTGTTCCTAACCCTGAACGGGTTCCATCCTCATCACAGCCGCTAGGGCAGCGACTGTACGTCCCGCAGCTGGCAGGAGAGCTGGCGTCGTCAGCGGAGGCCGGCGACGGCACACACGACGGCCGGAAGCTGATCGTCGCAGCCACGTGTCTCCAGGTCAAGAGTATACGGAAGGCTAAGTACTAGATCATAGGAAAGATAGCTGGGGCAGCTCCTATAGTACATGTGTACTTGCGCGCCAGGGAAGCGCCAGGAACCCATGTTGGTGGCCCATGCTTAGAGTAAGAGAGACGAGAGAGAGAGAGGAGCTGACGCAGCTGCCCGCCTTTGTCGTCATCATTATGGTGGCTCATTCGGGGATCTAGGATTGCCCGCTTGTGTACTATTCATTTTAGGTGGAACCCATGAGGGTGTAACACTTCCCACCTCTCTCCTCAAATAATCCTAACTACCC